>NC_066362.1:25225128-25557628 GCF_013377495.2 Cygnus atratus
TATGGACAACATATAACATATGGACATATAAACATAACAAAAATTTAGCACGAGTATGTACTTATTTTCCAAGTCAGACCAGCAGGAACAAAATGTAAATTTCTTGTTAGCCGAAGGAAAGTAATAGGCTATCATTACTGTCAGTACAGAAATCCCACTACAAACAAGCAACAAATACTGCTAGGAAATCAGTTTCAGAGGAGATGTCACCATGGAAAATAAGCTTAGGAAGTGCTGAAATACAAGGGGCTTTGCTTCTAATTTTGAACTTTGACAGTAGAAATCAAGCCAGTTTAGAGGTATATTTCACTGGAGATAAAGTGTATACCTAAAGATAGGAAATTCAGATCAGATCATTCCTTCAAAATAAAATATTGATGCAAATTGATGACTGAGAATTTAAGGATTTAAGATTATTAGGGATTGAAGATTTAAAAACAAATGTATCACGTATTCTCACTGATAACCCACAATTTCATTTCAATTTTTCTGATGTTAGTCATTATACAATTTCTAACAGAGTGGGCCAAGGTGGTTCACCTGAAGTAAAACCTAACAAAGATTTTGTTTGTATTCTAAAACAATCCAAATTTTGGAAAATCATATCATTTTCACTTAATCCCTTATCTGTTGGTAATGAGGATACTGCTACTGGTGTTCATTTCAGGCCCAAAACAATGCCTGGTGAAATCAGTGGAAGTATTTCTTGTGTTGCAGATTAGATCCTTACAGGGCACTGCAAGTGGCACTGTTCTTTTTCAGACTTTTCATTTAGGAAGTCCCAAATATAATTCTTACACTTCAGGGAAACTTCAGAACAGGTAGATTATGGGAAGTCATGGTGACAGTTAAATGAAGTTAGCACTGGCAAGAGTTCAGCATGTGGCAAGATTCTTTTGAGAAAGAAAGCTTCCATACAAGAAAAAATATATTTTTCTGCAAATGCATACTACATATCTTTTAATAATCACATAACGAAAAATGATACCGTAATACAGAACTTATTCCTATAGAAAAGAAGGCTTTTTTTTATATGGATTCTGTTTCTTTCTAAAGTTGCTGGTTCAATAGTTTGCTCCTGAATATAAAGAATATATAGGGAATATATGCTCACATTTGAAAACTGATTTCTAATAAAAATCAAAATCTTTAGTTTCTAGGAAGAACTAAATACCCAATAAGTTTGAAATGGTAAAACTAACACAATCCTCTTGAACTGTAAGCTAATAAACTAAAGCAGACAATTACTACAAAGAGCAAAGATAATTAGAAGTCACTTCTATGTCTGGGAAACAGTGATTCTGTTGAATATGCACTGGTTAAGGTTTTCAGTAATAGAAGAAGATGCGTTTACACAAATGTGAGGGTTTAACATAAGTGTGATAGTGATCTCAAATAAGCTAATAAGAAATAATCATAATTCAGTGATCCACTAGTGAAATGGTACACAATCTATGCATTTTTTTTTTTGAAAGTGTGCCTGTAACAGTGTAAATATGTTTTTTTTTGTTGTTTGTTTTTTTCAAAATGTTCTATCAAAAGTAATCGAAATATTCTGACTGTAATATCTCATCCACAGGAAAAGATGGTATCCTGAATGATGTGTTGCAGGACCTTCATTTTCCAAGAATTCCAGACGAGTTTCAAGATCAATGTTTTCAACAAGGGATTAAAAATTCATGGAGGGCATGAAAAAATATTTACATATATCAATTTTGTAATTATATTTAAAATATTCCACTCAAGAAATACAACAAATATCCACATTTTTCAAATTGGTCTTTCTCATAATTTACAGACAAACAACCATAATTTTCCATATTATTATGGTAGCACGCTATCAGAGTTGAAAGCAGTTTATATTGACTACCCTTAACAAACCAGGTATTGAATACATTACCCTATATATTGTGGAGTAAGCTATTGCACTTGAATATGACCCTCAAACACAAGACTTAGGAATAAGTTCAAACAGCGTATTGAATTAAAAAAAAAAAAAAAAAAAAAAAAAAAGCAGTCTTTGTATCAAGTATTAACATATTTACATTAAAGTTGCATTTTCATTCTGAACCTCCATGCTTTCAAAACAGCGTTAGATCATTTTCGTAACAGCAGCCTTATTGTGAACTTCACCCTTTCTGTATTTTCTGCTCTGGTTATTCCCAAATTCAGCTGGTCCTATAGTTTTCTTTATAGATTCCATGAATATGATTAAATTATCTAAATTTAAGTACAGAGTCCTGTGTAAGATGGCCTAGGGCATCTGACCTGGCCATCCACTCAACCAAAAAGGAATAGGCCTCCTGTAGGTCACAGACATCTGTCTGATGGCTTTGTGTGGAAGCCTTGGAAACCCCAGGGTGTCCCACAGGGCAGTACACACCTGTCTTCGGAAAATTGAAATGAGTTCTCTCTGCCCCCTCTCATGTCCTGCCTTTAGTTGTCTTTGGAGTGCTGTAATCCATTAGAATTGCATCTGGTTTAAAATTAAAACCTAACTTTTGCAACTGTAATCAGCCTGACTTTCCTGTTCCTTGATTTGAGGATAGGATACATGCAGTTGTGAAGTGATGTTTGAAGTCTCACTGTAGTCAATCTGTGAAGTCAGTGATGCTAACAGAATGATGCTACTCACCTAAAGTAGACAATTTGGATGTCTAGAATCATTTCAAAGATCTCTGAAGAGCTTCTGTATGTAAATGAAAGCTATAACACAATCCCAAAGGAGAAATACTTCAGGAGAAACAGAAGGCTACTAGGCAAGATGACGTAGGATATATAAAATGGCACTAGTGATTTCTGTTCAAGCAACTGAATCCTAAGGCAGGTGAATACCCAAATTTATGCATACCTGTCAATAGCTACCTACCTTCTCTGGAGCTGAACTTCATTTCAAATACATAACCTCACAGGCAGGATGCCTGTTTGCATAACAAAAATCAGTTATCTCAGTGCATACAAGTGGGTGCCTGACTATGGAAGGATCCTTGGAAAGAGAAAGGCACCTTTTTCTGTGAAAGCTCATCAAGATTTCTTGAGTTATTTACTTCATTCTATTGACTCAACAGAAAAGTCAGTCAACTGTGCAGAGCATTCCAACGTACCTGGATGCTGTGTAAGGCAATGTCAGGAGACAACCAGTAAGAAAGTCTAAATATATGTGTTCACTTGGGACCTAGGGTATTAATAATGAAGCTGAGCTAACTTTATAATCTTAATGTTTTAAAAAGGACAACTGCTGAGAGTGCTGTGCATGTTTTGCGTAATACTCTAGCTGTTATGAGCACCTGTCCAGGAAGTGGAATTGCCATGGGAGCAACTTCAGCTGATGAGTAGAAACTATTCCAGTCTTGCAACTTTAGAATAGCCTGTTCCTTAGGACCTTAGTCTCTGTACATTGTATCCCTAAATTTTATGCAAATGGACACTGATGCTACTGCCCATATCTATGAATGAAGGCAATGTCGTTTGATGTAATTACTGGTTGTCTGAGTCTGTCTGCTTTTTCAGAATCTTGAAGTCTTGGGGAAGGTTTGCATTTTAGTAGAGTTAAGTCAGGAAATAAATACCCATTTCCTAGACTGAGATGTTTCTAACTATGCAAAATGTCTGGATGTAAGCACCAAAGAAACTGGGGACAGTGTAAAGGTGTTTAATGAAAGATGCTCAGAGTAGGAGAGGGCCTTTTTCTGTCTTGCACTTAGAACTGTCTTTTCATATTTCTTGCAGTAGATATTTTGGACCCGTTGCTCATAACAGAAAGCTTTGGTCAATGCATATAAAATACACACAAATGGGATGCTTGTTTGTACCTTCTTTGATACAAAACAGAACAGAGGATAAAGGTACACATCCCAGTTCTACCTTAATGCAGAGCTAGGGTCTGGGAGGTTTTGTAGCAGGATTTGATGGCAAATAAATGTTCCAGAATCCTGAATCATGACTGGATATCCCAAGTTTGAAAGACTATTTCAACAAAAATATTCTAAAAAGACCACAACAAACATCTGCGTGGAATAATTTACTAATATAATATTTGTTCCTGAGGTGTTTTAGTAAATCTATCTAATCTACCCATCTGTCTATCTATCTACCTACCTACCTATCTATATATCTATCTTTTGCAGGTTTATCTGGATAAATATACATTGGGAGAAAACAGCCTAATTCTGAAACTATATCAAGATAGGCATCTGGATATAAGTGCACTAAATTCCCTCAGCATTGATGCCTAAAAGGTCCTCAGATTCTCCTAACTTTTCATACCTCAGTGAGCAGAAGTTGTGGCTGAAGGAAAGAGGTTAAAGTTGAACATCAATCATGAACCATGGGCTAGGCCAACATTTCATTCAATTGGAAGCATGCTTTCCTGTGGGTAAAAGAAATCTTAAAAATCAATCAGTTTGGTTTAAGCAAACCTGAAGAATTCTAAAATGCTTGATTTAATCTGTAATTACTATTGTTCAATGTATTGTACAAAGACTTTTCACTGATGAGATTTTAAACAGCTACTGATGACTTTATAACTTATTTATTTATTTGTTTGTTTTTATCCCCCCTCCCCCCCCCCCCCCGATTTACTGCTAAACACAAGTATTTGACTTGACAGATCACTCATATTCAGCTTTTCTCAAGGGAAATGCAATCTAGCACTGATTGGTACATCTACCATGATAAGAGAAATTAAGAGTCATTTTTTAAGTATATTTAAAAATTGGTATTATCCCTGAGCCAACGACTATGTCCATATTCAGTCTTAAATGAGGTAAAATTACAGATGAGTTGAAGGAAATGGCTACCAAATGGATTTGTTATTTAATGAACACAATGAGCACCTTGTATAATGTCTACAGGGCAAGTATTCCAGGGTAGGACTTAAATGACCATTTTCCTTAAAGTTCTTTCCTGGAAAGAGTCCAGTGGAGGGCAACAAATATGATACGGGCCCTGGAGCATCTATGAGGAAAGACTGAGAGACCTGGGTCTGTTCAGCCTTGAGAAGAGAAGACTGGGAGGGGATCTTATCAATGTTTACAAATATCTTAAGTGTGGGAGACAGTGGGGATTTGGCCAGCCTCTTTTCAGTGGTTTGTGGGGATAGGACAAGGAGCAATGGCCAAAAAATGGAACACAGGAAGTTTCACACCAACATGCGATTCTTCACGGTGAGGATGATGGAGCACTGGAACTGGCTGCTCAGGGAGGTTGTAGAGTCTCCTTCTCTGGAGATATTCAAGGCCCATCTGGACGCCTACCTGGGCAACCTGTTCTAGGGAACCTGCTTTGGCAGGGGGGTTGGACCTGATGATCTCTTGAGGTCCCTTCCAACCTCTACAATTCTGTGATTCCGTGATTCTTTGTAGCACTACAAGTGAATTTTCATGGTTTGATTGTATTGACAGTATCAGTGCCCCTCAGCAAGGATTGTTATCTTCTCTTGCAGTAACAGAATTTTGGAAAGGCTACCAAAATTCATACATTTGCTATGTTTGCAGAACTAGAGGACAGGTAAATATGAAAAATATACCAGGAAAGGCATTGTTTATCAGCAGAGGTACTTTTATTTATACTGCAGTTCAGGCATCAGCAGAGCAGTACTATGCAATATGCAGTGAAACAACAGAAGTGTAAACCCTGATCATGAGAATGAAAATGCACGAGTACCACAGCTTATGTCTTACAGTGTGTGAGGCTAGTAGCTCTTTCTGGGCTGTGCATGTAAACATGCATGTAACATCCGCTGTTAATATGGGTTAGTAAGGGCTACAGATGTTTTACTCAGTTGTGTACCTGGTACAAGGTAAATAGAAAATGTGGTCTGTCTATTTCACCTGCTGAAGACAGAAAAAATATGAGATAACAATCTGTCTCATACAGGGGATTTACATTATTCAAAAGCTATATTAACACTATTTGCATTTTTTTCATTAAGGATATTCTTCATCGAGTTTCTGGACAGTTAAATAGGAGTGTCCAGGGGTTTCAATCTTTTAGGGACTAGTTTATGAAAGGACTTAACAGCTGTAACTTCATTGCCTTGCTGTTTTCTTAATATTTGATATTTCTTTTATTTATATTTATCAACTAGTGAACATATTTGCACATAAATTGAACCTTTAATTAAAAATACTCAAATATATAACTCCCTGTAAGCATTTGTTAAATATATTCACCAACTCGGTAAGGAAAATAAAATCTAGCACACACACAAAAAAAATAAGGAAGAAAGAAAACTTTCATGTTCAAAAATACCAATTAAAACATTTTTAAAATATTCAAATACTCAAATGTATAAAACTACTCACAATAGTATTTCAGCTGTATAAGTGCATGGAAAATAGCTTGGGGGGTTATTCCAAGTTTCACAAGACCCAAACCTACAGTCTTGCATTGTTACAAATATGTTTTATTTAGATGAGTATATAAAGCTTCAGTGAAACTTATCAGCTTACTATTTGTAAAATTTGCTGGAAGCACAAAACTGTGTTCTTGATCAGAAACTTTCTTCAATAGCTTCAAAGCATAATTCAATAACTTAGATTTTTGTTCAAATCTACTGATAAATGAAGGGATTTATTAACAAATTGTTTTTCTGATTAGTTCTCTTGTTTGTTTGTTTGCTTGTGTCTACTGATGCAAATATTTGTTTGCACATTTTCTTCTGCCACCACCATGTACAATGATACATTTAAATGCTACTTGAATTATTTCCTTACAAATAGCTTTTGATATTTTATATTTGATTTATTATAATTAGCAGTAAGACTGGCATGAGATGTGTAATTGCTTAAAATATATTCATGCTCTTTAATATTTCAGAATGTGAAAACAAAAACAAGTATGCAATGCTGTTTTGCATAATGCAGTGTGTGTGCATGCATGTGTGCACAAGGATAAATTAGCATTATGAGCAATAGTTTTGTCTTCAGCTAAGACTGGGCCCTTGATCTTGACTGCCTTCTTGGAAGCACCTGCCACCACAGAAGAAGGTTGCAGTACCAGAGTGATTAGGCATAAGCTAGGACACTAGGGAAAGTAGAAGCACTCCTGCTAGGAACAGACTACTTGAGGCAAAATGCATTCTCAGGTTTATTTTATTTTATTTTATTTTATTTTATTTTATTTTATTTTTTATATATATTTTATTTTATTATTTTATTTTCTCCTTTTCATCTGGAAGGCACAAGCACATTTCTGGTTGAGATGCATTAGCTGGTGGTGGCAACAGGATTTTAATAGAAATAAAGGATGACTCACTACATCTGAGTTCATAAAGTGTAAGATTGATCTACTCGGTGGGCAAACTAACAGTTCAATGAGAAAAGATCGGATTAGTCCACAAAGGTTTCAGCAATCATGAAACACAGGCAAATGGATTGCAGTTGGCTCTAAAAACAATGAAAAATAAGTCATGCGCACTATAACTACAGTGTATTTCTAAAGATAAAAAATAACCAGCAGAAGCTATGTTATTTCATAGCAGACTGGAATAGAATACTTGCAGAAATATATGAAGGAGACTATTGTACAGAGCAGCTTTCCTTTCAGATCCTTGCATTGTTAATGTCAGAAGGTTCCACTTAGCTTTGTTTAACCAGATGTAAGTGAACAAAAACAAACAAACAAAACCAACCTTTTCCTGATCTATTCTCCAGTGTAAAGCAATGAAATATTAATTAATGCTGCATATAAATGCCTATTCAATTTAGAATCATTGTTTTTTTAAGGTAGAAAAAGAGAAAGAATAATTGACAACACGGCAGGTGTTTCTCATGCCAAAATACGTCTCACTTTCATTTATTTAAAAAGCTTGAAAATGCATATTTGTTTGGAAAAGCCATTTATCCAGAGAAATCTTTTATTACACGTGCCATAAAGCAAGCAAACAGAATGTCACCTCCTCACACCTGTAACTTTAAGCCATTGCAAAGCATGAACTGTTTAATTTTGCTAGACAGTAAGTCACTACTTCACTCTTATTGCATGACAGCTGTATATGAGCAGCTACATTCTGTATGAAGCGAAGTGGAGGGACACCACATGACTAGAGGCAAAGCACTGCATTGTGTTAATGTCACTTCTGTTAAAGATCTTTTTGTGGTCTGACATCCACAAATTAATGTACAATGGATAATATTTCTGACAATATCCTCTGGATGGCCTTGAGCTGATTACCACTACTCCTTCAGAAAACAGTTGTTACTGAATTGTTTCCTTTCAATAGAGCCTGCCTGAGGAAGAATAGCAAGCAAGACTGGATCATTAGTGCTAGATATATCATAACTTTGTAATTGTCCTACTTTGGCTCTTGAAAATATTTTTTTTTTTTTTTTGGACAGGAAACAGCTTGCCTGTAGTGGTAATAATGAAAAGAATGAGCTGATCTAAACAAGTGTCTGTAAGACACACTCATGTGCTAAAACTTTAGCTAGTTAACCATAACAAATTCAGGTGAAAGGCAAAGAATGTCATCAGGACTGGTACTCAGCCTGTCAAGCAGGGTTGTACATGCTACCCTTCCTGTTTAATCAGACAGTAAAATGTTTGACATCAATGTGTTGTCTGAAAGGTGAGAAATAAGTGGCTGTATTGTCATACCATGCTAATGCCATTACCTTGCTTTTGTGTTGCAAGCTGATTATGAGTAGTCTTTCAAACCACAGTGCAGTCGCAGAATGGACAGTGGAACTGTGTATAGGTATTGAGATTTGGGATCATTTAAAAGGTAAACCCCATGAAGATGTAAGACAATAGGGTGATGAGGTGACATGATAATTTTCTGTGGAATTCAGTGATATGCTTAACACAGACTTGTAGATGATGGAAGCACATAAGGATCAGCCCTCATATCTTGCCTAACCATCATGCCCTTCCTTCAGTTTTCTCAGGTGTGCAACTGTCAATCCTTAAATGCATCAGTATATGATCAACAAGGTCAGCAAAGATGTCCATCCTGTCCTACAGTTCCACAGAAATAGACATATATATACACAGATATCTGTTACTTACTATTTTAAAAAATCATTGTGCTAGTATAGATGATTTTTTTTTGTGACATTTCTTCCTCAAAGAGAGATTTTTGTAACAATATATGCCTTCAGAGGCAAGAAACACCTCTCATACAGAACATAAATACCTGCTAGAATCTTGTCCGTGTTTAGGAGCTCCAGCTGTGGAGGTTTCTGAAGGGTCTCTGTGGGAAATAGAGTTCTGAACACTAGCCCATCATAACAAACACTTAAACAAATAAACAATAACTTCCCAAGCAAACTTCCCAAGCAAACTTCCCAAGCATGAAATCCACCTCAAAAGATGAAATTCTTTAAGACAAACTAGGAAAAAGAGCAATTACCTCAGAATATCAATTTAACTAAGGAAAACCATGAGAAGCTTAGAAAAGAAGAGCCACTTAACACTGAAAACAAATGCTCAAACGAAGGTTGCATAAAACTTCACAGAAATCAGGAAATAAAGAATGTGAGAGAAAAATAACCCACCAGATAACCAGCTACTAGCAGGAGATATGATAGGTGCCATGCTGCCTAAAAGAAATTTGTGAAAATGACAGAGGAAGCTGAACATGTTGGTAAGGTTTCATAGTTCTTTTCTGGTGGCCTCAGTGCCAAAAAATGCACTGTTTTACACATTAATAGTTTGAGTGTCCCCTTGTGATTCTCGTATATGTGTGTTCTTCAAACCATCCATTATTTATATATATCTTAACTTTATATGCACTTCTCCTGATAAGCAGGATTTTGGATTAATATTTAATATGTGTATATGTACAACAAACAATTACCCCTGTTTTTCTTAATACATGCTTTCACAGTGAAAGGCTGCAGGATTTAAGAAGACCTAAGCCTCTCTTCCATTAACATCTTTCTGTTAGGTCAGATATTGGCCATAATCCTCATCCCAATAAACTCGGAGGACATCAATTTCAATAGGAACAGGAAAAAAAAACAACAATCTGTTGTCTGCATTTGTTTAAATTCAAATAGAATGTTGGCACATTTAATATAGCAACCTTTTTATTATTTGTTTTAGTCCTATATACGGATGACTAAGTATTCCTGACATACACCTTTATCCATGCAACCCCCAATCAGATTCATTAATCAATTTTTTTTATTCATACAATAGCATTCCTCTTTCTCATTCTTGTCCTTAATAATGGGTATAAATCTTACCATAATTACTGTACTTAGACATGAGAGATAAAATGCTGCATCATCTCATTAAAGTGTCTTGATGCTGCAGTGGAATGTGGATATCTGCCCGACTAAAAGGAATAGAAACAACTGTAGGTTTCCCTTTGAAGTTGCTCCTAACTCCATTCTGCATTTCCTACTCAACAGAATTCCCACTGTGACAAACCTGACAGTCCTTCTCCGGGGAGTATCAGACTAAGATAAAGACTTCAATAAAGACTGTCTGGTTTGCTCAGTCTTGTACACTATACGCAAGGTGTCTCCCAGTTTGTTGGATTAAACTGATGTTTCTCCTCAGTGTAAATGATATTGCTTTATTTTACCATCTGGAATTTGACAAATTTGTGCAATATAAATTTTTTTCAATTGTCTTAATTGAAACTTCTGTAAAGCTCATATAAACCTACTGCAGACATTTTCAAAGCACAATTCAGACATTTAACACCACTGATAGCATGCTTCCACAGTTCTTTGTGTCTACTGAAATCTCAATTTTTTTCCCAACAAATTCACTTGTATTGAATTCTCAATACAATTCATACAGCTGTGTGAATATTCTTATTCTGGTTTGACTTTTTTTATTATTATTATTATTTATTTATTTTTAATTACTTGTAGTTAGGCAAAACTTATAATAAAGGATATACTGAGTTGAATAGCTCACAGCTTATTGTTGTGGGCAAAAAACTGGTAGGATTCTCCAGTACATACATAGGAATCACAATTACACGTGTTATATTATTCACAATTTAATCTTTGTGCAAAGTGCTCTGAGAATACTGCATACTGTTCTGGTGCACATAATTCAAGATCAGTGCTGAAGAGTTAAGATGAATCCTTGGAATAACCACAAGAATGGCTGGGGTTTGGAAAATGTGATTCATAGTGAAAGACTCTAGGAGCACATTGACCATTTAACTTATCAAGGAGATTCTATTACCTGGAGAATGATTTGATCATAGTGAATACTTGTCCTGGTTTCAGTTAGGACAGAGTTAATTTTCCTCCTAGTAGCTGGCAGAGTGCTATGTTTTGGATTAGGATGAGAAGAGCGCTGATAACATGCTGATGTTTTAATTGTTGCAGAGCAGTGCTTACACCAAGCCAAGGACTTTTCAGCTTCTCGCTCTGTCCTGCCAGCGGGCAGGCTAGGGATGCAGCAGGAGCTGGGAGGGGACAGACCCAGGACAGCTGACCCAAACTGGCCAAAGGGGTATTCCATACCATCTGACGTCATGCTGAACAATATATAGGGGTGGCTAGCCGGGGTGGGGCGGGGCCGGCTGCTCGGGAATAGGCTGGGCATCAGTCAGTGGGTGGTGAGCAATTGCATTGTGCATCACTTATTTTATACACATTATTATTATTAATACTATTATCATTATTATTATTATTGTTATTATTTTTCCTGTCTTAATAAACTGTCTTTATCTCAACTCACAGACTTCACTTTCCCGTTTCTCTCCCCCATCCCAGCGAGGGAGGGGGGAGGGTGAGCGAACGGCTGTGTGGTGTTTGGCTGCCAGCCGGGCTAAACCACAACAATACTGCAATATCTATTCAGAGAACACATGTTAATGATAATCTTTTTCATCTAGCTCAGTGGAAATAAGACAAGTTAAGCATTTCTCCTAACCTATTCTCCGTTATCACCAGTGATAGGACTCGCGGGAACGGTGTTAAGCTGAGGCAGGGGAAGTTTAGGCTGGACATCAGGAAGAGGTTCTTCACCGAGAGGGTGGTTGCACACTGGAACAAGCTCCCCAGTGAAGTAGTCGCTGCACCAAGCCTGTCTGAATTTAAGAAGCGATTGGGCTGTGCACTTAGTCACATGGTCTAAACTTTTGGGTAGACCTGTGCGGTGCCAGGAGTTGGACTTGACGATCCTTATATGGGTCCCTTCCAACTCAGGATATTCTATGATTCTATGATTCTATGATTAATTCCCTTACTAAGCCTACATGAATGGAACTTTTGCAAAATAAAAGAAAGGAGAACTGTATAAACCTTTAATAGTATGGTCTTGATATTCTTACAAAATTGTTGTAATTACATTTCACAGATGCATTAACTTCTTATTCTTTCATAATAGCAGTGTTTGTATAGCTTGGGCAATATTATGTATTCATCCATCCAAAACACAAGATTTCACTTCTGTCTTAGAAATAAAATTGTAAGAGAAAATATAGGTTCCAGATGTAATCATAACTGAGAACTTCATTGCCTTTGTTTCATATTATCCTTAATTCAAAAAATGAATGTTTTTTTATTCTCAATATCTTATTTGGTTAACAACCTTTATTATATGCCTACAGAACTAGCTACTCAGTGCTGAAATAATTCATTATATGCAAGACTTCAGTACAAGCTGTGCTCGTGCCAAAACAGTTTAAACATAGAACATGAAAATGCTCTCTCCTGTCTAAAAATTAAAATATGAATAAGTTTTCAGCCTTGTAACCACACTAAATTATAAATGCAACAGAATGCACCACACATTTAATATCAAAGTTCTTAATTCATTCATTAGTTGCAAATATTTTTGGCTCTAGTTTGAATCGTCAGCACTCTTAGATCTCCTTTTTTCCTCATGTTTTTAATTGAGCTTGCAGTTTTGAAAATGTATTATGGACTTTTAAACATACTGTAAGTGCAACTTTTTTATGACTCAAATCTACCATTTTAAATTTTACATGATAAATTGAAGGTTCAACTTCTTTTCTGCAGTTATGTGGGAGTATCTGACTTAAACTCCTGCATGAAGCAGGTCCAGAGGTGCTTTAGATACTCACATTCTCAACTTCAAAGTAGCAATATAAGCTTCTACTTACAACCATGTGGGACATGTTTAGCTCTGGGCACATTTCACTATGTAACCTATATATGGCCAATAGGAAAGACCTACTTCTTTCTATAACCTATTTTCCCCTTATACAATGCCTGTGAGTAAAGAAAATCACATAAAACAATTTCAAGCCAATTTTTAAATGGAAGAAATTTGATTGAAATAAATTGCTAGAATTACTTTGCTTACCTCTATTCATCTTGCTTCAGTATTGGGGATCTGTCATTCTAACTGGCTTGTAAGTGTTAAGTAATTTTTGTCCTTTTCCTAAGTTTTACAGACAGGCAGGAAGTTTTGAATTTTCACCATTTTTCAGTATTGTTGGCACCTTTTACATTTGTGTGTGATGAGCTTTGATTCTGACCATGAAGACAGAGAAATGACACAGTTCACCAGGGCCTAAAGGGGTAGAGGCAGACAGATCACAGCTTAGTGTAAAACAGTTTTGTAGTATCATGACAGTGATATGGCTACTCTGGAATTCAAATGTGGCCAGCAGATGATACAGCATTCAGTGAGCTGTACTGCTTAGCAAGGAGCTCAATCGGTATGTGTGAAATCTGTTTTGCAGGTTACATTTTTTAAACTTCTGTATTCCTTGTAGTGACATTCACCAAAAATATGAACTGATTTTTTTTTTTTCTTTAAAGAACCAAGAAAAAAATAGGAAAAAGAATTATTTTTACTCCCAACTTTGCCATAATCAGACAGTAATATGGTTGCATAATGGACCATGCCATACAAGATTTCTAAGTAAAAAGATATTGGATCATGCTTGTTCAAAATGAATTCAGGATACTTCAGCAAACAATGTATTTGCTTTGAGGTTTTTTTGTTTGTTTGTTTGTTTTGTTTTTTAATGACTGTTGGTGTTCTCAAATGCTTGAGTTAGAAGCATTTAAAAAGACACAGAAAGAAGACTGTTGTTTATGCAGTTTCTAGTCTATCTGTCACAAAATACACTTTATGATTACTTTTAAATTTTCTTTCAAATTGCCTTCACAGAAATCAGTTATGAATTGTTAGTGACGCTATCTAATCACTACTTTGCTTATAGAACTGTATTTATCTTAGTATTAATTTCTACTTGCAAGCCTGAGGTGAAATTGAAGAAATAAGTAGATAAATACAAAGTCAGTTTATAGTTTAAGCTTCCTGTCCTGTTTTTTATTTATTTAACTTTGAATGCTATTTTTAACAGTCATTAAAGAGTAAAGTTGTCACAGCTGTCAGTAACATTTCCTATACTTCATAATAAAGGGCACTTTTTCCATTCCTGAAGATATTTTACTGAAATGCATTTGTCTCATTTTCTGATTTTTATTTCACTAAAATCGTGTTCAATTTCTTCTAAAACCACATTATTTACTCCCTAAAGCTGTCTCTATGGGGTTGGTCTTTCAAAGACTCTTACATGTCCTTATGCTCATGAGTTGAGTATAATCAAGGTTGAGTGGAAGTTATGCTATTAAGTTCCATGTGAGTAGCACAAGATGAAAAGGAAATGTTTACTGGATTGATGTCTAATTTTCCAGTTCCTTTACTTGGTTTAAAGGCATTTCTGTGACTACTGTGTCATTTTGCACATTTAAAGGATAGAGTTTTTTTTTTTTTTATAAAAGTTGTCTTTATCTCTGCCAACATGAGAATGAAATTAAGGAAGAAAACAAAGAGTATGATTGCTTTCCTGTAACCTCTTTTCTAAAAATATGGAGAAGATATTTTCTCGTGTCATTCTCAGAAATAAAAAAAATTACTTAGAAAAGATTTTGAATGTTCTAGGTCTAGGGTTAACTTGTTTTTCAGTAAGTAATCCAGGTAAGATGTTCTTTTGAAATGGAGTTTGTTCTAGAGCTACTAGGATAAAGAATTAAGACTGTCTCATGGGAAAAGGTATTACTTTCACTTTGGAACAAAATAAGAAAAAATTCTCAAGTTACTAAAAAAAGCTGGAAATTTGATATTATTGGTTACACTTGTTCCAAAACACGATAAATGCAGATAGGTACTGTAAACAAACAAGTGATATTGTACAGCTTGTACTCAACAAGGGGAAATATATTAGAGTTTTATAAGAAAGACGTTGTCCTCATGGTAAATAGAAAAATGATTGTTAGAGATAAAGGAATTTTCAGAGAAGTTTTACTTGGGTCTGATATCATAGATACCAAATCATCCAGAAAAAAATGGATAGTATGCATAGTATTGTTCTTACCTACATGGGACTTTTTTTTTTTTTTTTCCCCAGTATAGGCTCATAAATGACACAATATTTTAAACTTTAAAATCTAATCTATTGGCATTTATTTAATCTGTTGCACTTCAGCAAGAAACATCTTCCTATTGAAGAAACGTATAAATAGCCATATGAAGATATTCTCTGTTGTTCCATGAGGTCATGGCCAAGGTAATGGCTTTTTAGAGCTCATAGTCAAAGCTATTTTGCTGGACTTCCTCATTGCATGAACAAACTCAACCAACCAAGCAGGTAGAAACATCACCAAAGCTGATTCTCATATGATGGAACATCAAAGCTAAAAATAGCCAAGAAGAAGCCATTGTACTGTTTGAGTATTATCATATCCCAAAGATTGACTCTCTGATAATTATAGCAAAAAAAAAATTAATGAGCCTAACACCTACTTTCACTATGGGCATTTTAAACTCTTTTCTCATTTAAAAGAGAAATGGTTCTATCATTGCTCTTATAAGGTTAGAAAATAATCAAAACAAACTATACAATATTTTTTCCTTAGAAACAAAGTCAAAAATAGCCCTCATAATAGGCCTTTAATACAATCATCTTGAGCCTGAATTTAACCAGCAATGTTCATTGCAAGTGGTGTTGAATGTTGAAAAAAAAAAGTTACATACACATTCCTAGTATCCTGTGGAAGCTATTTAATGACATTAAATGATTTTAATGACATTTTCTGAAACTTTATTCAGTAGTAATACTTTCAAATAAACCACTGGAAGTAATGTTTGAGAATTTAGAATCATTTTTCATTGTAATATCCACCTCAAATACTTTTCTCCCCAGTATTTCTTTTATCTTTTTGCTAAAAAAGAAATGACATAAATACTTACTTTTAATTCAAAAAATATGTATTCCTCAGTCTTAGTGTGCAAGACGCAACACATATGATGCTAATTAGAAACTTCCTGGCAAAAGTTTTATACAATAAAACAAAAAGTTTTTATGATATTTACGGTAAGATATTTGATAAGTGCATGTTGAATACGACATATTTTTTATTTATTTTTTTTTATAAAATATTAAGTTCAATGAACTTTTGGTGACTCACAGGCAGTGACATTGGGGACATTTTGGAATTTTGGAATCTCCATTTCCATAACACACATGCTTGATGCATCTACCCAAAACACAACAATTTCATGCTCCATTGGTTTTGAAGTGACATAAGAACTTGGAATGTAACAATTCATAAATTGTGACAGATCAAAGATATATCTAGGCCAGGATCTTGCAGCCATTACTGAATGCATAGAAGCCAGAGAAAAACAAGGCAAATATATTTGGCATTTTCCCTTAGTACTGTCTCAGCTTCCATCTATTTTCAGTTCAGGCACTTTATGAAGCAGATAGCTTTCCTATGTACTTACAAGTATAAATTAATTTCTCTTACAAGAATTTGCCTAGCACAAGTAGCTCTTAAGTACACGTACATTTTAAAACATCCATTATGTGAGAAACTGCAGAGTTCAGGGAGCTTCTGCTTTAGTGAAAATCTTGAAAAATATTGAGTTCCTAAGAACTGTAAGTTCTCTTGATACAGGATGAAAGCAAGGGTTAATAAAGCATTAAAGCAATCATAATCATAGAATCTACAAATGACAGAGGAAATTATGAAACATTTATTTTTCTATAGATTTTATGGCAGCATAGCTGAAAATTTAGAACCATGCAAAATGTTTAAAGTTCCTTCATTTAAATAGAGTCATAAAAAATAATCCTTAAATTTTTAACTTATACATTGTAGATTGGTCTGCCATTTATTTGACGTGTAGTTTGACATGTAGTCACATTATGTACATTCCTGCTTTTCCATATTAACACAATTTTAATAAACAATATTTCCATCGTATTTCCTCCGACACATACTTAAGGTCTTCCTAGTCATGACTCTGTCTGATGACAACTGTTGAAGTAATATGATTGATGAGTAAGTCAACACCTAAAAATGCTCCTGGAACAGTTCTCCGGGATTCTTGCAGAATATTCAATATAGTTGACATTGTTATTTTTTTACAGCTTAATTGCAGTGTTTCAAAAGAACTGAACATTGAAACAGGCCTTACAAATATTTAATGACATCAGTCTACTAAAAACAGACACACATCTTAAGCTTCCATTGTTCCTTCTTCTAAAGCCGGTGTTACTCTTTAACATTTTCTCCTCATTTAACTAAGGTTAAAATAGCATTCCTTGCTGAAAGAAATGTGATGATATACACTGAAAATAATCTTTTTTCCTTCCTCCCCCTTGAACCTCAAACCTGGAACCTAATTGGCTTCTGGAAAGCAAATGCTTCTTGGGAATGTTCTCTGATTAGAAACCAATTGAAAATGGGAACTTTCTTCAAGCATAACCCCAATCTAAATCAGGTCTACATGTCTTCCCAAGACTAAACATATGCTCACACACAAAGCACCAGGAACATGGACCACGGTGGACAAGAGCACCATCTGGTGACGCCTTCCTTTTCATTACCTTGCCATGCTGCTGTGCACTGAGCCAGGTCTCCTCCTCAATTCATGGCAGCATGGGAAGAGACTCAGCAATTTTCAAAACCCCCTTGGATTTTTCATGACCTAATGAAAAAAGCTTGTTCAGGGAACTTAATGTTCAACTAAAGCATCTTGAATTCTTCTGAAATTACTGTTCTTTTTCTTCACCATTTGGGAACATTATACCACCTGGAAAGGCTTCTCTCTTTTGAATTTTCCAGAATTGAAGTTCCATGATCAGCTTCATACAGTCCTGCATTTTGATGTTATACAAGATGCCATAGAAGCAATAATCTGGATATAAAAGGAGGAAGACAGGCTACTTTTGAAAAAAAGCATATTTGCTTTTGTAATTTTTGGAAATTTGTATTTTAGGATATAATATTTACAAGGACAAGATTATTTTAAAGGGAGATGCAGAAGAATAAATCCGTCTTTGTTGAGCATTTTCTATATTTTTTTCCCAAATAATTATTATGGCTGAATATTGACTGTGATACAGTTCATACTTCTAAAGCTACATATATTTTTCTTTCTTCTGAAATCTCTTTCTAGTAAAGATTTTTTACTGAGGTCTAATCCACAACTCTCTGAAGTCAACAGGATCCTGGGCTTTGGATCGGCTACTGGTTTACTTGCCATTTGCCTAAGAGACACAGCTTTAACTGTAATTATTTCTCTCTCATTAATAGTCAATTTATAGTCAAAATATTCTAAAATTATGTTGTAAAAATGTTATCTTTAGTATTAAACAATAGGAAAGATTTTGATTAATTTTATGATTAAAAGATCAAATTAGCATGAAAGTAGGCTAAAAATTGTGAACATGCCTTAGATGAAGAAAACCTCTGGGCTTCCTGCCAATTTAACAGAAAAGAGAGAGATTCAAGGTAGAGATGTTACTATTTAGCTAGTGTCTGAGTCAGAATCTAGAAACAGCAACCCTTACATTTTGAGTACTTACATATGCAAGAAGTCTTACTGAAATTAAGTGAGACAAAAATAAAATGCTCAGAAAAAGGATTTGTTTTTGTAGCAGACAAAAATAAGATGCAGTTTGACAAAAATGAGCTGTAGCACTTTTCACAATTTGAATACTCTTGAACATATTGAAGTATATGCATGGTGTATTGCTAGAATACATAGCATAATTGCACGTATTTTTTTATATGATTATATATACGACGTATACTATGTGTAAGTACACATATAAACAAACACATAGTTGCACACACGCTATGCAAATATTTGTTATAAATGAAATGTATCTTCTGCATTTTCAATAAGCCCTAAAATGTGTGTAAGGAAGAAAAATTCAATCAGGCACTGCATTAACTTTGAGGTATCTTGGCACAGAAAGAACTAAATATGTAACAGTGTAGTCTCATGAAGATAGTTGCCTCAGAAGCTACAAGCTACTCAGGTAAAAGTTAGCAAAGGTCTTAGTGGCTTTGCAAAGAATAGACATATCTCATGGGGAGAAAGATATGACACCATTTGAGAATATAAGTGGATATAAAAGGAAGAACACGTTATACACAGACCACCTCTGGAAAAAAAAAAAAAAAAAAAAAAAAAAAGCATTTCTGGGTATTCATATTCTAGAATATAATATTCACAAGGACAAAATGGTGTCAGAACACCCTTTAGGTTAAGCTTCTGTGAAATGAACAGCTGTCTCCTCCTCCCACCAGAGTACAGGGTGTCAGGCTCGTCTAATGGAACAGTTCTTCCTGTTTTATGCAGTCATTTATGGCACTAGAAAAGCAAAGAGGAAACCTTCATAATTAGGGCCTTTTTCTAATAAATATTTATACAATGTGAAAATGTTGCAGTAAGAGAGAAAGAGGGAATCACAGTGATATGTTTCCTGATAATCAGATATTTTCTGGAGAATGGAGACAGAATAGAATGGTCCCACCAGTTAGCTGAATGGCCTAATTACAGTGTTTGACTTTTTTTTTGTTCAAGCTCTGTTCTATATATAACTGAGAAAATGTAAGTGTAGCACTTATTTCTGTTGAATTTAAAATTAACCCTTATAATTTACAATTCTCCTGACAAAGTGGTTCATGGTGGAAAGGTGTTTATCACACTCTAGTACATCACATATACCAAAAAAAAAAAAGAAAAAAGTCCTCCACTGGGTTTAAACAAGTAAAAGTTTGAGGGATGCTATGGACTTCATGCTTTTAAGCTATAGTAAAACTTGACATAAAAAAGTATGTTTTATTCTCTCTCTCTCCTTTTTTTTTTTTTTTTTTTAGTCAATTTATATAAGATCTGTAGCTACCCAAAGGATTAAGGTACTCAACAATGTGAATATTGGTACCTGGGTCTATAATGCCTATCTCGAAAGAAGAGGCAAAACGTATAACAAAAATACATCTAATACTTGATATGATTAATGTGTTTCTATTGCTTTTGATAATTAGAACTACTATATGGTATTTTAATGTATATCCAGTATTATTCCCAAGAAAAATTGACCCAGCATTTACCAAACCATGTTAGGCTCATTCTTCCTCAAACTTAGCATTTGGAAATATTGGTGAAATAGCTTGCAACAGTAAAACATGTAAAGTAATGAATGCAGAATTATTCTACCACAAACCACTTGTGGCAAAATATGACAGTGATCTAATCTATTACCTCTTTTACTTGAACTCTAAGCAAGGATGTCCATTTATTCTCCATTTTCCCTGTATGACTGGTTAATTGAATAGGTTGCTGATATAAAAAATCTTTTAAAGGCTCTTTGTCTCAGAGACCTCCCAGCCAGTCTGAGAAAGAGTTACTGTGACATATAGTATCAAAATTAGGCCCTGAGGTTGTATCCTGAATATTTTAATGTATTACAGTAATAATAGGCTCAAGACATAACTTCTTTGTAACTCTTGAAAAAAAAAATAGATTTTGTGTGAGAAGTCCACAGCTGCTTTGCACTGGAAAACTGACATTTCAAGAGAACGTTTTTTTTTTTTTTTTTCCCTGAAAGATAATCTGAAATGTAAATCCTTAGTCATTCCATGCTTGATGACAGACATCAAATGTCTGTGGGAATGAAGAGGTGCTGCAAGCTGTACACAGCTATTTTGCCTCTGTCCTATGTAGAGAAAAAGCACAGCTATTGTAAGAGTTGGAAAGAAACTAGACTCAGTGAAAAAAAAAACAAACAAACAAAAAAACAATTGTAACAGTGGTTCCTATGAAACAGATAGCAAAAATGGACAGGTACTTCAGGAACAATAAACTGTCCTTTTTACTATAAAAGACCACAAAATGAGTGTATCTTATATGGTGCATTTCCATATTGAGAATTCTGAAGTTCTCTAAAATTTATGAGAAATAGTGTCCACATTTTTATTTATATATATTTTTAGAACTGTGACATTTTATCCAGTGGCTTCTCAGTTATTTGAACAATCAAAGAATCTTTTTCTCTGCTTTTCAAAAATGTAGTATAGATACAACCTGCTCTAAGTGGCTCTGCTTGGGCAGGGGCATTGGATCAGATGACCTCCAAAGTCCCCTACTAACATCAACCATTCTGTGATTCTGTGATAATTCCTTTTCAGCATTGACAATTTCTATTTTTAAATTGTACTTTAACAAAAATAGAAAGCTTAACTGAAAAGTATCTTTGAAGATCCTGGGAATTTCAATTCATCACTCTATTGCTCAGTGGAAAACTCACTTTTCATTTTCCTAAGTCACTAAGCAGTCCTAAGCACTGCTGTCCCTGAAAAGAAATTTTAAGTTGCAATAATAAGCAAAACATAATAGTTGGAATTGTTGATGTAAACTGCATCTACCCTTAGATTTCATATATATATATATATATATATATATATATAACTTGAATTGTACTAGAATTGCTTCACCTGCTTCCTGCATCCCGCTACTTCAAAAATAATTAAAAATATACTTTGCTGGCAGAGTTAAGCATGACAGTTCAGGCATCATTCTACTTTCACATTATTGTAAACTTGGAGTAGCTCCTGAAACAATGGATTAACATGACTGTAAAACTGATATAAATGGGATAAGCAAACAGCAAGGTTCAGCATCCCATATAAAGATGCTTGGAAGTCCTCCAATAAAAAGGTTATCCTTTGGAAGATGAGCTTAGTCTTTAGATGCTGTGGTAATGGATTCTATAAAGCCATAAAATATTTTTGCATAGACAAAATTCATACTGAGGTAGTGTCAGAGATCCATACATTGGTGACCTCAACACTTGCCTGCTGTAACAATGTTTATACTACCAACCTTGGAGGAGTTCATATTGCTGAAGGAAAAAAAAAAAATGTTCAACTTGCAGAAGCATGTTTAGAGGATAGGTGCTTGGGTACCATGAAGTTAGACAGGGTATAGAGACCTATGTAGAACAGGCTGCATTGCTATTTAGCTCTGTCTTCAATACCAGCTTTGTACTAAAAGCTGAGTCAAACTTAGGCTAATCATGGGGTCATGATATTCACAAACAATCCCAAGACTAACCCATGTATCCAAAGAGATTGCTACTTCTATAATCACCATGGGAAATTCATAATATGCCGCAGAGCAACTCTGAGTGAAAAGAACAGCAATGAAGACAAGAGGGGACAGTGCTACTCAGGAATGTTTCTGGAATGAAATACTACAATAAAACTTTATTTCTCTTTAGTTCAACCACACACACACACATGCATGCACAACAAAGGAAAAAAAGAGCTAGCTTTTATTTTAATCAAGTGTGCAAAACACTGAGAAGACATGGTGGACCACATGCATATGTTTGTGTGCAGTTTCAGGACAGGACTCCCACTGAGAACAAAGTATTCACAGAATGAATGTCAGAAATGTTCATATTATGTAAAACCATTATTTCATATCAGGAATTCAAAAATGAAGAAAGACAGAAAGACTATCTCTAGACAAAAAAAAAAAAAAAAAAAGACGAAAAAAAAGGAAGATTTATTCTTTAGTAATGTCTGAATATTACTGCAAAATAGCAAAACTGAGATAACATTTATGATTTAAGACACCTACATTTCAGTAGCTAGCACACTAAATTGATAATTGTTCACAAAAACAGCTAAAACATATCTGTTCATTTTACATGTACTGGTAAAAGAGAACTGGCACTATAAAACACTAAACCCCACAAGTTTTTAGCTTTTCTGTCACATCTCAGTGCATTTAATATCCTTCTGTCATATTATTTATGACTTCACAAAGAAACCAGTTATTTCCCATTATCTCTTCAATAAATAAGTAAAGCAGAGTATGCTGCAGCGCTACAATTTGTTAATGAGATGCCTACAAAATCGTCACGGTGTCTAGTCTCAGAAGCTTGCACAGCATCTAACTATTAGAGTTTGCCTCAGCCCTGAAAAGTATTTGCATTTCTTACACATTGATATGTTCCAAACTGACGACTGAGACACACATATTCAAGTGGATTACATAAAGTAAGTAAGCCTTTCCATGACACATTTAACATTTCAAAATAATAATAATAATAAATTCTAGCGGTGTTTTCAGCTCTTTCATTAACATTTCCATCAGTCTATCATAAGAGAGTTGCCTTCCTTTCTGACAAGGAAAGAAGGTCAAAACTTTTACTTTGGATTTCATGTGGCAAAAATTCAATACTCTAGTACTCATCAGAATAACTTCTTTTAAATTTATGAAATAACGCAAAGAAATCATGGATTATATACAGTAAAACATAACTAGAAATCTGATCAAAAGCCCACTGAACAAAGTGAAAGCCTTTCCATTGGCTCTGGTGGGCTTTGCCTCCAAACCCAAACATGGGTAGAAAAAATTAAATTTTCCATCGATTATCTACATTGCTGCTTAGAAAAAAATGCTCAGGAGAATCTATTTTATATATTTATTTATTTATTCATTTATTTTTGTATAACATCAGTAAGTATAGCTTCCCCTATAGTCTCCGGTGGCCTTTTTTATCATAAAATGTAATGTTCAGTGCATGGATTTCTTTAGTTTTACTTGCTGTAATTGCTCTTACTTCATTTCACTAGTTTGAAATACAAGTCCATAATATCCCTCTACATATATATGCATATATATTTAAATATTTTTTTTTCTAACACTGTTTTATGTCTTGGAATATCATTTCAGTTGTGTTTTCACTGTTTCTAAAATGCACTAGCAAGGACAGAAGGTTTAAAAGCTGTGAATTCTTTGTTTTCCCTCTTTCTATTCAATTAGCTTAAAAATATTCACCCAGGTGAATATTATATATATATAATATATATAACTTTATATATATATATATATATATATATATAATGCTTTCTTGCAGAGGTTGACAGAAAGTATAAACTCTTTAAAGATGTGTACAGAGGTGACTGTAATATAACTATAATGAGAATGTACATGAATTTAAGTTCTGAGGTGACTTGTTCAATAGATTCTATGTCCTTTCTCCTGAGAAATATACTGTCAGTCTTTCTCAGTGGTCAATGCAATTAGGAAAAAGCACCTTGGGGAAAGAAGCTTGAAAATGGAATAAGGAGCAGTTAAATTGCATTATACCAATATACAGTCCCCCAAATCTGAAATAAACAAACAAACAAACAAATAAATAAATAAATAGTCACAGCTCTGATACAATGGTCAGTCTATTTTGCTGTCCTGGAATGGGATTCAAGTCCAAAGTGAACATGTTCTTTGTGTGTGCATGCAGATTTTTACCTGTGAGCTAGTGTTGAAATTCCTATTGCAATCAATGAGTCTTGAAATTGAGTTAACTCACCTGAATCTAGACGTGAATATCTGATCTTCTTACCTAGGGTCATACTTAGACACTCATGAGTTCTGCCCTCTTTTTTTTTTTTTTTTTCAAGTGTGTGATTCAAGAGGAACAGAGAAGAAATCATAAAATAGAGAACTATTTACATATGAGATAAGGAAAATGAAATTTCTCATGTATAAAAAGAAATCAGTCATAAGTTTACTGGTAAAGTCCCCATAAGAGTAAATGCCACCAGAAAAAAAATAAAAATTAAATCAATAACCTATCTAAGGCAATGATAAAGGTTTCTGTTTATTCTCAATACTCATTTACACACATTGCATTATTACTGTTTACTAAGCCACTTCCTTCCCAGAAACAGTTGTGAATATGAACAAAGTCACTCATGCAGTGCATCCATGCCAACAAAGCTGCTACATGCTCTTAAATGGAATACAGCTTAAGAATATAATCTACTCTCTTCCAGTCTTTCTTCTGGGACTTTCAGGGTATTGTCATTCCTGTCTCACATAAAAAAAAAAAAAAAAGTGTTTGTTTTTCATTAAACAAATTCTGCAGCTAATGGCCACAATGTATGGGAGGAGCCTAATAAAGTATGGACCTTTTTACTGGGAGGGATGGATTTTAATGTGGAAAAGCAAGTAAGCACAGGAGTGCATATAATAATCATTATGCCCTTGGTTCATATGAGTCATTCATTTTATCAGATTGTTTGACAGATTCTTGTTAGAGAACTACGTATTTCTTCTTCTTTATATCTATTTATAACACAGATGACCTTATCCTTATTAATCATAGATCCTAATACAGTTAAGCAGGACAATCCTAAAGTATAGGCAAAATTATCAAGTCTAAAGTACTTTATACTACCTGGATAATGAGGAGATATAATATATGGCACATTTTTCAATGACTGTTGTAGTAAACAGATCAACCAACAGAAAAAAAATTATTGCTCTGAATAGCATTGTTATACCAGTCCGAAATTAGTTACATCAGCTCTCGCTGATAGTCTCTGATACTATTAATGCGTGACATCTTTTCAAGGTTGCCTGAAAGTTTCTGTGAGTTAACAAGACTTTTTTTTTTTTTTTTTTTTTAAGCTAAGGAAAAAAGATAAGCAAACTTTTTCTGCTTTTAACTATAAGAAACTCTGAGGAAATTCTCTACTCCAGTGTTGCTTATGACCAATATTTGTAAAATACTCAGGGAAGGATCCTATGTGTGACTCAACCTCTATGTTACAAGAGGAGGTGCTGTATTATTTAATCACTAAAAAGAGTTTCCTCTTGATAATCTGTGGACAGAATAAACCTGTTACATTAGAAGTCGGAGTCTGTTATCTTACTGTTTAACTCATGATGAATCTATGTTTCAATAAATAAAGCAAAACTCTATCTTTTGCTTTTTCACCATATCTCTGTATAAGATACTGATAGCAATACTTGTATTGCAGGAATTTGTGTTGCAATGCCATGGAGTTTATTTTAAAGCCCTGCAGTTCAAGATGGAAATAACTGTTGCCCTGGTATATCTTGCTAGAGATGTTCATACTTAAGCTTGAGGCAAAGGTCTCTAAGGTCAAATCTAAGTCTGATTTCCATGGGTTTTGGATCAAGTGAATAACATTAAACCCTACAAAGTATTCAGCAGTCACGGGTGTTGCAGCATTTATGCATCTTCCATTGAAATGCTTATTAAGTTTAAGTGCTTTGAAGCTGACATAAGTTCTTAGCACCTTGTAGATTATGACTTTTGATTATGTAAATAGCTGAAAAAAAATAAAGATGTAACAAATAACTGTGAGTTTAAAGCAGACGTTTTCCTATGTGCACAGTTTTATAGCTCTATGATATTTTTTGACCCTCTAACCCTTTGATACTTCAAGAATATCTACCTTTTATCCATTGCCCATGGTTCTGTAGCAGAATTCAGGAACAAAATATAAAACATTTTATTTCTCTAATCTAAGACTGATCCAAGCCACATCTATGTCATTTCCATTGATTCAGAACATGAGAGTGTTCATTCAGGGTCAGGTGAAGGATCCATTTAGCTCAATGTCCTCACTCTATCAGTAGCCAGAAACAAATGAAGAAGAGTACAACATATGAAAAAGCAAGAATACAGAGATTACTACAACTACTTCAACTTTCAGCACTCTGTAACTTAAGGACCTCCCAAGGCAGATGTTATAACTTTTGTGCTTGATACACATTGACGGATGTTTTGCTATTAATTTTTCTAATTGTCTTTCTCAGTCAAAAAAAGAATTGAACAGCAATGGCTGCAATATGACCTTTCATCATAAGATGAAATGGTTCTCTCACAGCATTATTTCTTAAATATATCCTCCATTACACATAAGGAAAATGTCAAAACTGCCTTAAACTGAAATCCCAAAGCAGTTCAGAACAAACAACTGAAATTTAATTTCAATTTCATGTCATTTCATTTCAAATTTTTGATCTACATGTCTAAAAAAAAATAATTCAGAATAATAATTCAGAATAAGAAATTAATGGTTATATTTTCTGGCTTTTTTGTTTGTTTTTATCAAAGTATCACATAAAAAAAAAAAAAAGAGAGAAAGAAAGAGGAAATTTCCTAATGCCTTTTCTACTGTCATATATGGGAAGAGATCTTGATGCTTTGCTGTGAAACTTCTAGAAACTTCCAGATATTTAGCTGAAACATTCACCTTATCTTGGCATTATCTTAGTCCAATTGCAAAAGTTCTTGGTACTTTTACAATTTATAGTTCTCTAATCAAATTATGTAAACAATTAGTAAATAAGTTATCGATTTTTACACTATAGTGAAGAAAATTTGATAACAGATATATTGCCCTTCTACCTTGCAACACAATCCTGTTGTAGTGAATGTGCCTGGGAGACAATTGTACATCCAACCTTCAAGCTGTTGTGCTGCACAAATCCCTTCTCTGTGGCTAAACCTGACCAACTCAATGTATCAGAGGAGCCTGCAGGCAGATCCCCCTCAGTATTAGTGATTACATCACTTTCGTAGTTTTGCCTTTTTCTAAAAGCACAGAAAGAAGTTCTCATGAGAACTTCATGAATAAAGTTGGTTTGTCGTAAAACAAAAAACAAAAATTGTATAATAGCTTGAAGAACCAAAAAGGACAATTTTCTCCTACGGACAGGGTCTGTGCAGCATGCCACAGGACCATCTGGGGTCCATCTAATGCTGCATGAACACACAGTTCCCAGCATCCAAAAGGACGTAAGTTTTAATAGCTATTCTATCTTATTAAAGCTGCTATTTTATAAAGCCATTTGTTGTTGGGCGTTTTGTTTGAGATCCAGAAAAAGTCTGCACCATTTCTTTCTCAACATACAACCTTCCACACAGCAGAACACAAGTCACTACCGGCCTCCTCTCTTGAAAGACAAGTAGTTCAGATTTCTATTTCTTCTATTTGACTATTAAAATGGAAATAATCTATTTCTTAATTTCCAGCAAACTACTCAGCTAAATAATTTCTCTCCAGACAGATTCCATGAGTCCCTGTTCACAATTTGTTTCTTAAGAGAGTGGAAAAGTGGTTGGCAGATTGAAAATATTATTTTCAGTCTCAGAAATGTGTATGTAAATAAGCAACTCTTTACAGAAGGAACTGTTCCAAGGGCAAAGGCTCCAGAACATCATCAGCCCTCAAGCTTATAAAAAGCATTTACTGGGTCAGCAAATCAGAGTGGTACTATATATAAATATTTATATACAATTAAATCAAAATTATTTTCCCCAAATCATGAAATAATCACTGATGCCCGTCAAAGGAGAACCAAACTGTCTCTAGTGAGGCAGGATGGCACTTTTGCTTGAGAACTTGTTTGGAACTTTATGACAAAGCAACCCAGCTGATGGGGAAAAAAAGGAATATTATTTCTCCTGCAGTTTATTCATCTCTTTTCATTTAAAAAAAAAAAAAAAAAAAAAAAAAAGCAAGCTATTTAATGCATAAAGCAACATAATTTCATAAAACCCTACAGAAAAGACAAACATACTGACAGAGATATGTTATTTCATATTGGTATAGAACTGTACTTGCTGGCAAATTTGAGATTTACTGATCTGAAAAAGCAGAACATGGAGATGAACTAAAACGATTTAAACCAGATCATTGTCAATAATAGGATTTCATATCAAATTACAGAATTTCCTCACCAGAGAGATTGGTATGATTTGCAGAGAACTTAACAAAGTTCAGAAGGCAAATGAGAAAGGTATAAACTCTGAAGCTGTCTTAACCATAATCCTCTCTCATGGATCTCAAGCTTCTGCAGTGCTCCAGTCTGGAGGTAGCTCTATGTGAAAGAAAATGGTAACATAAAATTGAATTAAATATGAAAATGAATACTGCAATGAGAAAAGTGTCCCTGGTGAAATTTAGTTTAGGTTTCAGTACGTCTCTAAGATTTTCAGTCTGCTTCAGAGATACATATTGGCAATACATAACTACAGTTTTGAGGTCTGACTCCTGGAAGACACTATAATAATGGCATGTGGAAATGTGCCAGACAGCAATCCATTGTGGAATAATGGTTTGTTTGGAGGAACTTTGAAAACAGACACTGAATCAGTCTCTAGTCTTCCCATTCAGAATAAGAGGAGTAGTTTGCATCCCTTTAAAATTGAGGTCTTCATGAATTCCATATGTTAATTCAAAAGCATTGCTATTTGGAGAAAGACTTCTTAACTCACAAAATTTCAGTGAATGCTTACCTAAATGTTTATTTTGGTTTTCCAGTGGTTTCTTCTGAAATAACAGAAACACTATATTATATATATACTCATTATATTTTCTCTAAATTAATGTTTTGTTTTGTTTGGATTGGAAAAGGTCAAAAAATTGGCAAAAGCATTGAAGTGGCCTTGAGGGTTATTAAAAAAAAAAAAGTTATATATATAGTTTAAGTTTAAACATAGAAAATACTATTTTTCAAATAAAGTGGAAATTCTCATCAAATCCCAAGCATGTACTCTGCTACGATCTTTGAAAGGAATATGTTATTGGCCTTTTGAAGTTATGCAATTTGGAACAAGGTGACTAGACCAAACCATTAGACACAGAAGTTGGGATTTCTCTCATATATTTCACCTAGAATTTACATATTTAAATTTAAATTAATGCCTCTGCTAATAACAATAAATTTCTTTTATACTCAGTGGAGAGATATGAGCACCTCCAGATGCCTTCTTCTCTTCATTGCCTCTTAAGTGGGACAAGGATGACTAGTTCAGAAGGATTTAACTTTTGGAGAAGTAAATCAGGGCAGATAAATACCTCCCAGAGATAGTAAGCATCTGGAAGAGAAATAAGTTTGAGTTCCACCTCCAGATTCTGCACTAATCATTCTTTTCTATGGTATGTTCTGATCGTTTTCTTTAAACAAAAAAACAAAACAAAACAAAACAAAACTGAAACATGATCTACACATTCTGTAGCAATATACACACAGACATAGGGACTGAGAAGAGGACTGTATACATTCAACATAAAAAGGCTTATTTAAGGAAACCTTTCTGCTGTATTTGGATTTGTTTTCTCTGAAAAAAAATGAACTTTTAAACATAGCTAGTGAGATGGAAAATAGGTATTGGAAAATATACTGAGGCAGAAGGTACGCCACTGACAATAAGAGATGAACCAACCTGTTTTCAGTCTTTTGATATTGATGTCTTTCAGATCCACTTATGTGAATCTAAATCCACAGCTCCTGCCTAGTATTCCTAATGCCATCATTAGCACATTTCTCTGTATCTATTTCATTCCTTTGCAAGGATGTAGCAAACACTACACACTAAATGTGGTGGCTACATAGTGAAATAGGGAAAGCTCATAGAATCATAGAATCACAGAATGGTTTAGGTTGGAAGGGACTTTAAAGATCATCTAACTCCAACCTCCCTGACAGGGGTAGGGACACCTCCCACCAGACCAGGTTGCTCAAAGACCCATCCAGCCTGGCCTTGAATACTTCCAGGGATGGGGCATCCACAGCTTCTCTGGGCAACCTGTTCCAGTGCCTTACCCACTCTGAGTAAAAAATTTCTTCCTAACGTCTAATCTAAACCTACCATCTTTTAGTTTGCATCCATTACTCCTTGTCCTGTCACTACACTCCCTGATAAAGAGTCCCTCCCCAGCTTTCCTGTAGGCCCCCTTTAGGTACTGGAAGGCTGCTCTAAGGTCTTCCCAGAGCCTTCTCTTCTCCAGGCTGAACAACCCCAACTTCCTCAGTCTGTCTTTGTATGAGAGGTGCTCAATCTCCTTTACCATCATCTTTGTGGCCCTCCTCTGGACTCGTTCTAATACTTCAATGCCCTTCTTATGTTGGGGGCCCAAGAGGTGAACACAGTGCTCCAGGTGGGGTCTCACAAGAGCAGAGTGCAGAGGGGTATTCACCTCCCTCACCCTGCTGTCCGCAGTTCTTTTGATGGAGCCCAGGATACAGCCGACTTTCTGGGCTGCACCTTGCTTGCTCATGTCTAGCTTCTCATTAACCAACACTCCCAGGTCCTTCTCCTCAGGGCTGCTCTCAATCCATTCTCCACCCAGCCTATATTTGTGCTTGGGATTGCCCCAGCCCTGATCCAGGACCTTGCGCTTGGCTTTGTTGAACTTCATGAGGTTTGTACAGGCCCACTTCCCAAGGCTGTCCAGCTTCATCTGGATGGCACCCCTTCCCTCCTATGTGTCGACTGCATCACACAGCTTGGCGTCAGCTCACATTCCTTCTCCCAGTGAGACGGCACTCTTTCTTCTGCCTTCTCCTCAAGAACTGAGACAAAGCTGGTTCCTATCTCTCTCTCCCACAACTATGTTTTTATCTTACATTTGTAAGATGAGGTGTCTTCTAAAATCATCAGCCACATGTGCCAGACACAGCTAGTCAGTATCATCTCTGATCCGCAGCTGTGACTGTCCCCAGAGGAGATAGGCTGCTGTAGCAGTACAACTGCAGCAACAGACTGAACCATGCTGAAGTACTCACTAGCATGACTAGCAATATTGCCTCACCCATGAATAACTTTATGCATTACTTTTCAAAAGTTTGAGGAAATTTTCGATGAAAGAAACTGTAGGTTAAATGAATAATAGCAACAATGTTCTTGGTGGCAGTCTTTAAGCAGCTACCATTTCCTCAATCACAGAATCACAGAATCACAGAATCATCTAGGTTGGAAGAGACCTCCAAGATCATCTAGTCCAACCTCTGACCTAACACTAACAAGTCCTCCACTAAACCATATCACTAAGCTCTACATCCAAACGTCTTTTAAAGACCTCCAGGGATGGTGACTCAACCACTTCCCTGGGCAGCCTATTCCAATGCCTAACAACCCTTTCAGTAAAGAAGTTCTTCCTAATATCCAACCTAAACCTCCCCTGGCATAACTTTAGCCAATTCCCCCTCGTCCTGTCACCAGGCACATGGGAGAATAGACTAACCCCCACCTCACTACAACCTCCTTTAAGGTACCTATAGAGAGCGATAAGGTCACCCCTGAGCCTCCTCTTCTCCAGGCTGAACAATCCCAGCTCCCTCAGCCACTCTTCGTAAGACTTGTTCTCCAGACCCTTCACCAGCTTCGTTGCCCTTCTCTGGACTCTCTCGAGCACCTCCATGCCCTTCTTGTAGCGAGGGGCCCAAAACTGAACACAGTACTCGAGGTGCGGCCTCACCAGAGCCGAGTACAGGGGGACGATCACTTCCCTAGACCTGCTGGCCACGCTGCTTCTTATACAAGCCAGGATGCTGTTGGCCTTCTTGGCCACCTGAGCACACTGCTGGCTCATATTCAGCCGACTATCAACCAGTACTCCTAGGTCCTTCTCTGCCAGACAGCTTTCTAACCACTCATCTCTCAGCCTGTAGCGGTGTTTGGGGTTGTTGTGCCCCAGGTGCAGGACGCGGCACTTGGCCTTGTTGAACCTCATACAGTTGGCTTCAGCCCATCGGTCCAGCCTATCCAGATCCTCCTGCAGAGCCTTCCTACCCTCGAGCAGATCGACACATGCACCTAACTTGGTGTCGTCTGCAAACTTACTGAGGGTGCACTCGATCCCCTCATCCAGATCATCGATAAAGATATTAAAGAGAACTGGCCCTAGGAGAGGTGGCAGAAGTAGCACATAGCCCACAAATACAGGATACATATCACAGACTGCACATTTTTGTAGGAAGCTTTCATCTCCAAAACTCAGCACTTTTTGAAACAGATTACCATCCTATATGTTGATTTGTGTGTTTACAGGCAAATCAGATAAAAAGTTTAGCTTTCCTTTCACTTAGAAAAAAAAATACTGAGCTTGCCAAATCATTAAGCCAGTTCGAGGACAGATTTACTATAAGTTTACTATATAATTAACTATAATTATAAATTATAGTTATAGTAAAATTATTAAATACTATGTAAGTCTGAAGGGAAGCTTCAGTTTGTACCCTTTGAAGTTTTCTATCCTGATGCAAAAAAAAGTAATGCTATTGATACCAACTAAATTGTCTATCACTGGAGAGTTTACAATGGAAATATTCAGTGTAATTTTTTATGTAAACATATATAACAAATAAACACAAGAAACAGTTGCATGTTTAACTTTTCTAGCTCTCATTAGATGTATATAAGTCTATATTCTTTGCTTGTCTAGCTTTGCCTGTCCCCAGTTCTTGATGTCCATGTCTTAACATGGATTTGACCAAATGATATAAACAAGTACATCAATAACCAAAGCCAACCAAAAAAAAAAGCTTAGAAAAAATAAAAATTCTCAATTCTGTAAAGTATACAAGATACCTTGGTATTTAAATTATGAAGTTGTTAAAAGGAGTTGTTACTAAAGAAGATTATTCAATACTACTGTGCTTTCAATAGAAAGGTCACGATTCTTATCCTGCTATTTACCAACAATGAAGAGATTAGATAATGAAAACCAAAAATGTATATACCCTCTTCACAGTCAGATTTGGAAAGCATCTTCAGACTCTGCTTTTCCTTCCTCTGAGGGAAGCAGGAGAGTTTGGGGACTATCATGTTGCTGCTGTAATCCACCTTGTCAAAGATCATCGATGTTGTTCCTAAGCAACTCTGCACAGTGCTGTAGTTGCTGTCCATAGCTGATAAGGATGCACAGGGAATTGTTAACTGGCTGCAAGTGGGAGAGATGAAAGTTGCAGAAATTGTAAGTAAGGTCACCATCAAGGTAATACAATTCCTTTTTTGGGGTTAAAAAAGGAGGGAGATAACAGCAACAATGAAAATTAAGGATCCCACTCACATTACATTTGTTCTCATATGGAAAACTCTTTTGATTCATCTTACTAAACAAAGAGAATGAGTGAGGATGCAGCAGACACTTTAAGACTGTGAGCTATTATTAGACAACATTACGTTATGTCCATTACAACCTCACAGTCTGACTCTCAGCAAGGAATGCCTGGATAGCCATGCTTGCAAGTGATAATTTGAAAGACTGTTCTCTGTTATCAGCCAAAATACTTTGAGAATCTGTCATTACAATAAAAAAGACCATATTTCTGGATATATATTTTCAAGAATGCTAGGGTTTTGTCTCAAAATATTTTTTTTCAAGAAAATAATTAATAAAAACAATGTAATATATTCTCATAATATTAGATCAGTTCAAGTACCTCTACAAAGTTACACAGAAAATTTTTATCATAGATGATTTAAAACTATACTGGAATATACTTATTTTATTTTAATTTACTGAAGTACCGAGTCTAATTAAATAAAATCCTAGAAGTTTATATTGTTTGTTACACCATGGGAAGTTTTATCTACCTAAGGAAATTGAGTCTTCAGTGCTCAAACAGCCAAACTCGTTTATGCAGATACTCAAGGAAAGATTTTAGAACATTTTTTTAATGTCTATACTATGTGATTCTACATTATGTTTTGAAAAATATATAGAAGTGTTCTTAGCATTGGCAGTACAACCTCATAGGTTAAATTTTGATATGAAGCTTTACTGTAAGTGGTAAGCTAGCACAAAATTGAGCTAAGGACCACCTGGTTAAGAGTCAACTCACAAATACAATATCTCCAAAAAAAAAAAAATCTACTAGGAGATCTATAGTCCATAGACCATGCTGATAAAGCTTATATTACTAAAAAGAAAGAAAGAAAGAAAAAAAAAAAAGTACATGTAAGCAAACTCCTCCTCAAACTGACCACTTAAATCTACAAACCACAGGCATAAGACAAAATATTTGTCAGCACACCAGAGTAGGGGATGAATGTTCAGTGGTCCAAACTGAGACTTAGAGTTTACTTTTTCTTACCCACATCCAAATTTTAACAAATCTCCTTTATATAATCCAATTATGCATCCTACTGGAACCAATAAATCCTCAAATTGCATGTTTCGTTGAGAAAACAGACCACCTTACCTGACACCGTTTTATAATTCTATGTTTGATTCCTAAAAACATTTTCATTATTTGAACAGTATCTGCATACCATAACTCACATTTTTACACCTCTTTTTACACTGAACTGTTGACTTGAAAAAAGGCAGAAAATGAGGATTAAAATAGATATTTTCCCTCTGATACCCTCACACTACTCTCCTACTTATGTTATCCTTTTTTTTTTCTTCCCTTGAATTACCTATAACTCTTTCCTAACAATTCTGTACACACAGCTGTCTATCTTATTCCACAGTGCTATGTGAATATGGGGCATATTGTATTTTCACAAGACTCTCTTAAGGTCTATCTGATTTTGATTGGAACAGGACATACTCAGTGTCTGTACAGTACTCTACATAGCTTAGAAATTATTCTTTTGTACAAAGGAGAATGCTTTCTAAAACAACTATCTACCCAGTATCCCAGCTTAGATGTTTTCAAGTGTTTTCCCGTGTTTCTAAGTACCTAAGCCTCTTCTGAGATTTCAAGCTGGGTGCCTATCTGCATCTCCAGATTCCTAAATGCCTTTAAAAATCTTCTTTGCAGTGTTTGGTTCCTAAATACTTTAAATATGCAAACTTTAACTTTTTTTTCATGTTAATAACATTTTTGTATGATTTTATGCAACCTCCCATTTTCTATAATAGTGTGGAATTTAGGCCTAATTAAGCACATTTGCACATTTGCTCCAAAGGCTTCCACCTTCAGGATGAAGACCTGCAGATAAGTAGGGCACAAAATCCTGCAGCGGAATGTAAGAAAGGAAACTTTTTTCTACATACATAAGGAATATGATTGCTTGTATGAATAATATCACCATGTCTTTAATATTTACACAAATAGCAGTCGTGAAGTCAGCTTGTAATTGCAGACTTAACTGATACCTGAATTTGTACTGATAATAGTAGTAACACTTGCACTGATGACTGGGTACATTAAGATATGGTTTCTAATAATGCCTAAGTTTTATTTACTCAGGTGTAAGAAAAATACAGCAGTCTCATTTGAATTATAATAGAGATGAATTTTGCTGGAAGATTTTTTAAGCAAAACTAAAATATTCTATGACTGATGTATTGGTCACATGATCTTCATATGCTCTCATGTTTGGATCTGAGCCTTCCTACTTGAAATACATGAGTAAATATTTGTATCCAACGTTTTTATTTGGAATACTTACACCCATTGCACATCAGGTGCTCTATTTTGTATTTCATCTCAAGTCCCATTTATTTAAGTGGAAGTAATGCAAATTTCTTTGTATACTTTGGTAAAAATGGATTTTTTTCATTAAAACAAAGCCCACAGTTTTTACATAGCAGAGGGATTATGACATATCACCAGAAGCATGGTAAGATCAAAGTCATGTACTACAGGGAAAAAAAATAAAAATAAGCAAGCAAACAAACAAAAACAAACAAAAATCTTAAAAATAATGGTAGAATTTAGGCTACTAATTGTGATAGGGGTTAAAGTCCAAGCATGGTAATTACTATTGTTCCAGAAAATGTAGTGTAAAACTATCATTTCAAAGTGCTGTCTATGAATTTGAAAACCTTTCCTCCACTGCCTGAGTAATGCCGAAAAAAACAGATGTTATAAAAACTATTTCTTATGCAAAAATCTATTACCCAATAAATGATAAGAACAGAAATATACGGAATCTGTTCTATCACTCTGTCAGCTCCCTTGTCAGGTAACTGATGAAATCTGAGAAGGCTGAAACTTTGTTTCTGGATTTCTAATTTATATTCCTTCTTTTGAACTACCTATCTATTTAACCGATGCTGAACCAGATTCTACTCTCATCAGTTTACCATGATACAAATTATGAACAATGAGATAACTGCAACCAGTAGACTATAGTGGCATACTACATGGTACTCTGGTACTTGAGCTTTCTCAAGTACTAGAAGTAATTCATTAGACTTTGTTTCAAATGTTTGGGAAATTGTCATCTTGAAGCTGCAAGATGTTGTCAACTTATTTTGGATAATCATCTTATTTCTGCACTGTTTATAAATTTCTGTATTCAGAAATATGGTTTCAATTTCCAGATTTTTTTTTTCACAGTAGCACTGATTCTAATACTTTATTCATACATTTATATGTTTTTTATATTGCAAATTTTTCTTCTTAGACAGGGGCGCAATAATGTCAGTCAAGTACAGATTGTCATCACTCAGTTTGAACTTCTTGGGTTTGATCACTTACGGCTTTTACTGAATTCACAAAATTCACTGAGGATTAGTTGAATGATAGGCCATAATTAATAGATCAGGCACCAATCATAATTACTCTCTGAGTCGATTTGTTCTGCTGCCCTAAATCAGTATATTTCTTTGTTATCTCCTGGTCCACATCAATCTCATAGTTCTTATTCTTCTCTCACAATAACTGCAACAAAACAAAATTCCATCTGTTTCCACCAAAGGAGGAAATAAATTACATTCTGTGCAGAAATTTCTTTCTGTTAAGCATTACTTTCATGCTCTTCATAAATGAAGCTCACAAATTCACGATCAAGAAAAAGAGTGAAGTAAACTAACTGCCATTCCTCTAAGATATTTTCAGTATATCTTTTTAACGGGAAAGCTGGTCAGCAGTGCAACTAACCAGGATTGTAATGACCCAGGTTCTCTGTCAAGCCAGCAACAGCCCAATGCAGTTTGACTCATCTTTGTATTAAACAACAAATAATTTTACTCACTGCTATCAAAATGACCCTTGCTTTTTAGTATTTCATATTCTCCCTGGAGCCCTTTCTGAATATCTAGCAATATGCTTTGAAGGTGATTACACTACACTACACTTTGTCCCTCCTCTGTGATATAGTATTCTAACGATTCAGGCTAAGTCTCTGCTGTGAAGAGTAAATAGAATAAGACACCAAACACATTTGTAAAATCCAAAAATCACTAGGTTGTGTACAAGAATATAAAATAGAAAAATGCAATTTGAAACAGGGCTGAAAAAATCAAACACAAAAAGAATGAATGACATGAAAGATACAGAAATAGTATTCCAGCTTTGCTAATCTTTACCTTTGCAATATTTTTCATGAGAGTATTTCTAACTGTTAATGAAATTGTTCACAGAATAAAGATTTTGAATTTTGTGTCTCTTGTTAGATTTTATTTAACTCATATTTTTATATGAATTCTGAAGAGGTGGATGTTTTCAAACTAGCATACAGAGGCAATAAGAAACAAAAGGCACTCGCAGAAAAGGAAAACCAGATAATGTGTGTGACATTTGGGAAAAAAAAAAAAAAAAAAAAAAAGAGGTGCTGTGGAAGTTTTATGATACTCATAAGGAAAAATCTATCAAAAAAAAAGGTCAGGAAAAAAAACTCTTATGAGGAAAGTTCAGGTCAAATGAATGACAATGATGATCAATGGAAGATTTGATCTAATCGTGAAGAATGAATGAGGACTCTGGAACAAAGAAGTAGAGTAAAATAAAACCAGAAGAGTCTTAATATAAACATTTAACTTGTCTGAAACAAGGGAGGAAAGGAGCCAAGCCAGCTGACGAATAACAATATAGGAAGACTATGGAAAATGGTATTTTGAAAGAAAAGCAAAGAAAATGACTAGATGAAACATACCCCAGGGATGTGATAAGAATGGAAAAGGAATGACAAGAGAAGGGAATGTGTAGGAAAATGAAATCCATCATCCTATTGCCCTGTTCACTACTTGAAGTTTTCTACTGTCACATCTAGTCACCTGTTTGATTATAATGTCTTCAGTACAAGTAATTTGATATGTCTTAGATGGTGTCCCTCATACATTATGGGCTCCATTAACAAATAATGAAAATGAATGGGTGCTTTATTGTTTCTAGGAGACGCTTCTAGTTTACATAATCAAAACAAATAAATGGTCTTATGTTTTAACTTCTTTCCATAAAATATTGTGCTCATCTACAAATGTATTACGTGACCTGACAAAGCTACCCAATGTAAATCCTATAAATATAAAAGTTTTATATAGCAGTGAGATTGCTTTGGGACTAGTCACAAAAGAGCACCATGTTCCTTATTTAAAGTATAATATATTTATAAATTAAAGTACACTACAGCTCTGCCAGATTTGGGAACAAACATCACCTTGACACCTTCAAAACCTTACCAGTTATTCCAGCTGGCTACTGACAGGGCTGAAGGAATGTTACTAGATTATCACATTATAAGGTGACAGCAGCAGGTGTCATAACTGTGTCATTATGGATGTAGATGTTCACAAGCCCCTGTGTAAGTCTGTCAGTCCCAATTCAATAAACCTGAGCTTTTTTCTCTGCCATGTTTTACACTGCCTTGCTTCTTGACCTTTTTGTCCCTAACTTTTATGATTTCAATTTATTTTTTTTTAATCTTGAATCACCACAAACTGCTTTGTGATGTTTTTCATTTTTATTCTCTTGTCCCTCTTCTCTATTTTGCTTTTGCAAGAATTAATACTGATAAAATATAAAACTGAAATTTGAAAGCAGACAGCTCAGTTTCTGGAAGAGTGAGTGCCATTACTCTAGCCACCTTTCTGTCTTTTCCTTCCTTCCTTCCTTCCTTCCTTCCTTCCTTCCTCCCTTCCTCCCTCCTTTCCTTCCTTCCTCCCTTCCTTCCACCCTTTCTTTCTCTTTCTCTCTTTCTCTCTTCTTTCTCTCTCTCTCTTCCTTCCTTCCCATTTTCTTTCTTCTTTCATTTTCTCTCGTCTTTTTTTCCATTTTTCTTTTTTCCCCTTTCCTTTCTCATTGTGCTTTACTTCTTCCCTTTTTTCTCTCCTTTCTTTCCCCCTTTTCTCTCTCCCCCTTTCTTCTTTTTTCTTTTCTTTTTCTTTCCTTCCTTCTGTTTTCCCTTCTTTCTTCTTCATCTTCTTCATCTTCTTCTTCTTCTTCTTCCTCTTCCTCTTCTTCTTTTTCTTTGCCTTTCACCTTTCTTGTTTCCCTCCCTCCTTCCTTGCTTGCTTCATCTCCTCCTTCCTTCCCTATCTTTCTTTCATATAACGTCTCTATATACAGCTATGTACTACTTGAGTTGAGCAGTCAAGAACAGTTAAGAGCTGGAACGTCCTTGGAGGTTAAAATGCAGTAATATTTGAAGTCACTGTCACTCTGCAGAGAAAAATGTAACCTATGTTTTTAAAAGATGCTTTAATTGCTCAGCAATCATGCAGAACTGAGAAATATAGGCCTGCTTCCATGATAATAACTCCCCAGAATACAAAGGTTACTTACTCAATACCCTTGCTATCTAGAAAATATGAAAATGACACCAGGACTCAAAACCTCAACTTTATATTAGTATATTATTTAGTATTAGTTTTCAGGCATTTTTATAATATTTCAGATAGCCTGCTGGGTGCTATTGTCATTTCAAAAATATGATATTTCAGATAGTTTTGTTCCTAAAAGAAAAAATGTTGTTCATATAGAGCCTGTTTATATAGCTCTAATTCAGCTAAAACTAAAATTAAAAATAGATGGGAGTTCTACATTAGTGAGTGGATGAGAGGACCTTGCACAGAAGCAAAGATAGCAGTACTAATTACAATCAGCTTTCACTGACCCTTGCTGCTTTTCCTTGTAATTTCCCTCTCTTTTTGTGTAATTATTCCATCACCTAAAAAGAGTTCAAAGCTTTTATTATGTTAATTCTATTTAAATTATTCATATGTATTTAACATTTAAACATAATCTTTATATGGTTATCACGATATTATTAAAAGGACATCTAACTAATCCACTGATTAAAGACTTCCCAGAAATTTGGGATGTCTGTCATATCTGAACTTATATCTGAACTTCAGAGGGTGAAGCTTTGAATATCTGTGCAACCTGCTCAAAACTTTCTCTGTGAAAACTACCTCTAAAACTGAGTCAAGCATGCATTTTTCTTTTTAACTCTTTTACTTCCCCTCAGATCATGAATATTGTGTGGCTGCATACTTGAAAGCATGTTTTTAGGTTTTATTCAGATATTTTTAATGATGTTCAAATCCCATCAGTACACAGTACAACACCTCAAAACCTGGAACTATAGGATTGTATTCATTATTTCATGAAAGAAACAAACAAAACTTAACAACACCAAATGGATATCATACCCATGTAATAATAAACTGCAAACTGACCCTACTGCTGAGGGCAAAATTTTGTTCAGTACCATGGACAAGTACTGTCAAAACTGCATCCATAATAGTGAAAACAACTTACTCAAGAAACACCTTTCATTGCAAAAAAATACAGACCAGTTCCTGCTCCTCTATAATAAGATTATTCATTCTGAATACTGCTAAATTCTCAAGAAATAACTTGTTGAAATCATCACGTATTAAAAAGATGTGGCAAAAAGAATCAGCATCAAAAAGCATAGGACTATGAAACTGCTTATCATATATAACTTGTTCCTTATGTTAACATCTCCCTTCAGTTTGTTACTATCAGAAGAAAGTGAAAATCTAAAAAATCCAGCAACCTTAATAGCAGACTAAAATCCCCAAAGCTCCTGTCACTCCTTTTTAGCATAACTTGCCCTTACAAGTAATGAAATATTTACAATGCACTATATTTATCTTCATTTTTATATCATGCTGAAGATAAAAGAAAGCCCTGTGCAAAAATTGGTGGCATAACACAGCCCCATTATCTTTTTCAATATTTGGTATGTCCGTTTCCCAACTAAATTAAATTGCACATAATAAATCAACTTTTTCATTATAGTATAATAAAGCACTTTCATTTTGTTAAATTTAAAAATTTTACATTTCATAAATCTCAACAGTCCCAATAGGATGTGGCAAAATGCTTGATTAATAAAATGATGAGCATTTGCTTTAGAAAAGTAAAAAGTTTGACTTTCAACAACTGTAATTATTAAATAACTAGAAAAAAATCTAAGGAATAAAAAATTTTCAGTTTCACAGCTCATACTCTACCTCTCAAAATTAGTTTCTTAAATTAGTCAGCCTTCTAAATCCCTGTCAGAATTACAGACATATACATTTTACAACCTTGTACACAGAATCAGCTTCTACAATAAGATTCCAGTATCAGTAAGAAACTTTAAAAAAATGATACTATCACCCATCTTTCCAGTAAACTTCATCGCGGTCTGAATGTCAATAACTGCATTTTTAAATTCCTAATTCTCTGGAAGACTGCATAATGTCATTAGAATTATGTTTTAATACATAAGCTAGATTTGTCGTATAAAAATCTTACATTTCCTCAGATCATTTTCTAGAATCTGTCATGGGTCAGCGTAGCTTGACATGTCATTTACTTGAGACCAAGTTATAGTTACTTAAAATCAAAGGAAAGATATCCAGAGTCTTAAATGACATTAGGAATCATTTTTGTGAAGATTACGGTATCTATACTTGCTTTATTTCCGTGAAAGCAAATCACTTTGCAATATCCAACTCAATATCCAAGTCTACATCAATACATCACTTCAAACAAAATGGCAGATCCACACCCTTTTATGAATGATCAAATTAAAATATTGCACCCTATTACTACTTTAGCAACACTGTAACTTGTCCTGTCAGCAAACATAATACACTATTAAAATTCCAAGGAATAACTCATAGATTTTCCTAAAATATTCCAATTTCACTAACTAAAACAAAATAAAATGTCAGAGAAAATAGCAAAGACACCAAATAGTTTTGGGAATTAATTTTTGTTTGCCTTTTTTTTTTTTTTTTCAATGTATCTGTGATTTTGGGTTTTAGGTTACTTTAATTTCAGCAACACTTTTAACTTAATTCACCATGCGAAACACTTAGACTAAGTGCTGAGTTGCATTCATGAAGTTCTGTGACAAAAACTTACCCTCACATTTTCTCTACCAAATTTATTTTTTTTAAATTGAGCACCTTCTTGCCAACACACTTGTTGAAATGTTGGCTGTAACCAAACACCAGCTGCACTTACCCCAGTGTTGTCATGGTGACAATGGTGTACCAGAAGGCTGCAGGGATGCTGGTGAACTTGCTGGCTGATGAACCTTTCTCTGCATAGTACATGACTGTGGCAAAGATGATGATGGCCATAGTGAGTGAGAAGAGGAGGAAGCCTAACTCCGAGGCGCAGCTTTTGAGGGTATAGCCCAGGATACGCAGCCCCTGCGAGTGGCGGGAAAACTTAAAGATCCTGAAGACACGAAAGACTCTTAGTGTCACAAAAGCCCCACTGACATCTTCATTATCTGTCATCACCAGGCCAATGTAATATGGCATGATGGCTACCACATCAATGATACTCATGACACTGCGCACGAATTTGTAGCGACTAGGGGCCGCCAGCAGGCGTAGGAGATATTCAACTGTGAAGATCATGACACAGGCGGTATCCAGACAGAAGAAAGCCACGGCATAGCGCTCTCCACAGGGCAGCTCCTTGATGCGACCCGGGCTTACCCCACAGGGCACTGTTTCCACCACATTGGCAATAACAGAGACAGCAATGAAGAAACCAGTGACATAGTAGAAGACCAGAGCCAGTGTACTGGTGTGGGGATTTTCAAAGGCCCGCCACATCCTCTGCCGAGCTGTCATTGAGGGCAGGGAGCTCTCAGCTGCATGATCCTGATCGGCATCATCCTGCAGGCGCTCAGCATTCTCACGCCGGCGATCCTTGTACTCCTCATAACAGCAGTCGCCAATGATTTCAGGGATGATGCCAAAGAAGGCCAGCTCCTCATCATAAGCAGAGATGCACTCCTGGCGGGGATAATGAAGCTTCCCAGTACGGTAGAAGTTGAGAATATGGCGGAAAATGTCAGGGTCCCGATCAAAAAAGTACTGCTGTGTCTCAGGGTGGTAAAAGAAGTCCCGCTCTGAACTGCCCAACAGGGTGTCAGGGTAGCGCTCTAAGGTGTCCAGCCACGTCTGGAACTGGATGCCACTTACATTCAGCACAATCAGGGAGTCCTGGCTTCGCTTCCTCTCCTGCCGTGGAGCAGCTGGCATGGGACCTGTGGCCACTGGCATCCATCCTATGGCCGCTGCCCTGGCAAAGGGCAACCATGCTGCTACTCCTGCTGCCATGGTCCCAAACAGTTACTACAGCTGAAGGAGCAAATCTACAGACAGTTCTGGTCCAGACACTAAAACAGAAAGTGATAAGAAAAATACAAATGCTCACACGTTTTCAAGGCAACAGAATTTCCGAACATTGTTGTGATTTGCAGCATTAACCGGGCCACCTTTTTGATTCCTCCCCTTTTTTTTTGGTCCTAGAATATCCTTTCCAGGGGCTGGTTGGCCAGTTAGGACAATGAACCAGGGCACTTGGAAAATCAACGTATTCAAAGCAGCTACAACTCTCTAGCAGCCAAATCCTTTGGATACGAGGTCCATGCGAGGCCCCCGGATGGAAGCAGCGGTCCACGGAGCTCTAAACGCGGGAGCCGGCTGGTAGCCCTGGTGCAGCGGTGCAGCCACCTGGAAGGAGATTCTCCTCCACGCGCGATGCAGCCTCTCCGCCCGCCCCTTCTCCGCTCCCCGCCCGCTGCCGGAGCCGGGCCACGGCCGCCAGTGGAGCCCTCCCCGGGCGGGCTGCAGCGGGGTCGCCCGGCGCCGCCGCCCGCTCCCCGTGGCAGGGAGGAGAGGATGGGCCGGACGGGCCACCCCCCACGTCCCCGGCCGCAGCCCTGAAGCAGCAGCGGGACGAATCTTCTCGCTGACCTTGATCACCGCCCCGGGGACTCCTCCTGACCCAGGCTCGGGGCCGGGGAAGCCGGCGGGGCAGGGGGAGGAGCTCCGGGCGGCAGCATTAAACTTTAAGGCAAGTTTTCCGTGGAGGAAAGGCGTTGAAGGGCAGAGGGGCGACGGGGGAGCGCCCCGGGGCAGGGAGCGGGCGGGGTGGGGGGACTCCTCTCGTAACGGGGCGCCGGGGCAGGGAAAGGGTGTGATCCGGAGCGGGGACAGAGGGGCCAGGCAGGGCCGCGGTAGCGAGGGGAGGAGCGGGGGCTTCGGAGCCACCCGCTGAAGGTAGGATGCGGGGGGACATCCTCGGGAGCGGGCGGCGGAGGGCGAAGCCGGGTAGCCCGGTGCTGGAACGGCAGCGGGGCAGGGGCTCCCTGGCGCCGGGGGAGGGCGTGGGGGGGAGAGGGGGGGACACGCGGAGGCGGGCGTGGGGCAGGGGCGTGGGGCCCCGCCGCTGCAGGTCGCGGCTTGGTGGGGCCGGATCAATCCTGCCTCTCGCCCCTTCCCCTCGCTTCTGCTCTCGCATCCCTCCGGACGTGCCCAGACTGCGGCACCTACCTGGGAAAGTCTGGCGAGAGCGCTCAGTTGCAGAGAGACTTTTGGAAATACGGGCTCCGCCGTTGGATCTCCGCGCCCCGCGGGGAACGGCGGGGAAGTAGTTGCTCCTGAGAAAGCTCGATCGCATCCAAAGCGACATCGATAATAAGGCTTTCCCCCACCCCCACCCCCCCTCCGCCACCGCCGAGCGCCAAGCAACAAGTTCAAGGGGTGGGTGGGGGGAGGAAAAAAAAAAAAAAAAAAAAAAAAAAGGAAAAAAACGTAATCGCGCCTGGCAACTCGGCGGAGCACGTCCTTTGCGGGGCGCGGATCCTGCGGCGCGGGGCTGCCGTCAGGCGCGGCTGCGGCTGCGGCCGCTGCCCCTGCCCCTGCCGCGGGCTGCGGGCTTCGGGCGGCGGCGGCGAGGCCCTGCCGCGGCCGGGGGCGGGGGGGGGGCTTCCCGCAGCCTCCCCCGCGGCGGGCGGGCCATGCCGCCCTGCCCTGCCGCGCCGCCGCCGCCACCCGCGGGCGAGGGGCGCAGGGGAGGGAGGGGCAGGGGGGCGGTGGAGCGGGGCGCGGGGGCGGAGGGGGGGACAAGGGGGTGTGTGTGTGGGGGGTGAGCATCGCGGAACAAAGGGGCTCTGCCGGCGGCGGGGCTGAAGGGGAGCGCTCGGGGTGTGTGTGTGTGTGTGTGTGTGTGTGTCTGTCTGTCTGTCTGTCTGTGTCCGTGTCTGTGGCTCTATCCGTGTGGCTCTATCCGTGTGTCTTTCTCCATGAGTGTGTCTCTGCGGGGCCGGGATCGCCCGGTCCAAGCCCTCCGCCGGCAGCGCCGCGCAGAGCCTCTGGAGTTCGCCGTGTTTCGGGTAGGGATCGGTGTTTCGGGTAGGGCGGCGGGGATGGCTTAGGCGAGGTATCTAGGGGATTTCTCGGGAGCGCCAGCTCGTTTCAGGGGAAGGGGAACGATTATTTAGTGAAAGAAAGGTTGAAGAGGGGGGTGAAATGCCTGGCGATGCTCCTCACTACCGGAGTTCTCGCTTCAATATCCAAATGCCCCTTACCAGCTTTGGGAAAGGCGAGAGCTGGGACGGCTATGGGAACCTTTTCCTCCTTCTCTCCGTTCCGCTCCCGTGCAAAGCCATCCCCCCCCGCCACTTTTTTTTTTTTTTTTTTTTTTTTTTTTTTTTTTTTTTTTTCCGTCGCTAGATGGCGTGTGGATGACGGGAAGTGAATTCCCCGCCGGGGCTGTGCGGACTCCCCGCGCCGCGCCGCGCCGCGCCCCGCCGCTCGCCCGCTCGGATGCTGCTGGGCCCTGCCGCCGCCGGCCGCACCGAACTGACGGCACCGCCGCACCTGCGGGGCAAAACGGGCCCTACGTGCCCTTAGCTGCGATAAATAAAACGGTCTCTCCGTGTTTTCATTAATTAATTAATTAATTAAGGTACTGAAAACACTCAGTGTCGTCTTCACTGGGCTAGTGTCAAGATAGCACAATTTACATTTGTTTCCTTGTAGTAGTAGGACAGAAAGCGTGCTAAGGAAGCTCAGAGTAAACGGGTTCCATTATATCTGAAGATATTCTGACCAAACCTCCCCCTCTGATAGCATGTCTTGGGCATATGTGAAAGAAATTTGAAACAAAACACAGAAAAAGAAAAAACAAACAAAAAAACACAGAGAAAATGGTGAAATAAGCCAAATATATACTGAAGCCTGAGAATTATCTCTTTTCTATATTTTAACAATATGTGTAACTTCAATGTGTATTAGCTCCTGTGTAAGTTCCCATGAAAAAGGTGAACACTGTCAGTGCTCTCAAACTCTGTCAGCAGCCTCTAAGCTGTTCCCATCAGAAATATTCGAACTCATGGGGAGAAAAGGTTTAAAAATATTTGAGTGTAATTCCTAATTTAGGAAAACTTATAATAGTGATCAATCACACATATCAAACCACATGAAATGAAATGTTGCATAAAATAAAGGATACTTTCCGTAGTTTTACTGTTGTTTCTTTTTTCTAAGTCAAATGTTCAGTACACTGTATCCTACAAATTAATCCATTCATTTGAAATTAGTCAGTCAACATGTTGGTACGGAGCTTTCAGTGACTTGGTTATTCTTCTTCCGTATGAAAGATTGGAGGTTTTGATTTGGTGATGCAAAAAGACAATCCTGTGGCAATTAATAAAGGCCGATTTATGGTCCTGTCGCTCAGCACTGAGACAGTAATACAGGGCTTCCTTTCCTGACAAATAATCAGGAAAGGTTTCCTTTTCAGCTACAGATTCTTTTTGTAACCAATGGTTGCTCTTATTTTGCTCAGCTTTAAGTTGACTGGTTTTACAGAAAGCTGTTAGTGTTTTCAGTTGCTCTTTCTATGCAGTTTTTATAGAATAGGATTCTTCCCTTCCAGCAAAAGTGTTTCCCCCCTGTACAGACAAGAATGGGTTCCCCTAAATAATCACTTTGATTCTTGTTGTAATACTAATGTTGCTTCACAGACTTACCACATTTCATCAGGAAAAATGAGAAGGGAAAAAACAAACAAACAAAAAAAAACCCACCCCAAAACCACCAAAACCACCAACACAACCAAACAACAAAACAAAACAAAAACAAAACAAAACAACAACAACAACAACAAAACATTTAGACAGTGAATATCATGTGGTGTTGCAACACTATGATTGTTTTAAATCAGAGGTTTGAAACCAGTCCAGGTTAAAACTCTTTCCTAACACCACTGACTATTTGGAAAGATGATCACCTCACCTTAAATTTTTGTGGACAGTCTGTGTATCAGAGAAGCCTCTTTTAGAAATCGGTTCATGAAAGGAAAAGACAAAGACTGTGTAGGTAAGTGTATTCTATTTCCTCTTTATTCTAGCAGAAAGTCCATTAAAATACTACTGAGAAGTGCTGACCAGGAAGCTTATACTTTCACAGCTTGTGCCTTGAATTTAGTGCCTTGAAACTGTCTTTAGTATTCATTCCTTTTTTTGTATGAAGAATCTAAATTCTGGTATATAAAGTATACCTAAATAATCAGCTCCTCTGAAGTCAAAATCTTTCCTGTGACATCACAATTGGCTTTGAAGAGATTGGTGTGATGTGACAGGGAGGATTATGACTTCAAGTAGGAATTAAGTAGCAGGGACTCAAATGAGACAAAAATCCTATTTTCAAGCAAAGAAAATAAATCCTAGTAATTGTAGGAAAAGAAGAAAATGGTACTGAAGGGAACGTAACTGTGGACTCTAGTATGAGCTGTTTCTTAATTCTTTACAAAGTCAGGAGGCACAAAGAACTCGCTAAGGATTAAAGAAGATAACAGTTATGAAGCATAAGCTTATATTAGCACATTTATTTTTTTTCTTTAACATTTTTAGAAGCATTTAGAATATTTGAAGTGAAGAATTTGCTTTACAGTCTGAATCACGTACACCTCTTCATAATTCCTTTAGTATTAAGCTAGTAGTCTTTCCTTTTGAGACAAGAACAGCGCAAATATTTAATGCCACCTTGTAAGTCTTAACTTCAAGTTTCAGCATGAACTTTGACTTTTTTTTCCTTTCTCTCTAGTCTAGAAGTTAATTTCACAATTCTTTTATACATATGCTAAGATTTTTTTGTATATTCAGTACAAAACACAGAAAATCATGATAACTGTGATGACATGAGATAACTGTGTTCTCAGTTTATGCTGTTTTCCCCCTCTAGCATAAGTATAGATAGTATAGATAAAAGGCATGTTTATGTACTATTTGGTCAAAAAAAGCAAAGAGTTTTCTTCCTGATTTATAGGAACCAAAATTACTTATTAATGTTCAAAATACAGATATTTCTTCCAAGATACACTCTGGTTATTACTAAAAGAAAATTCTGCTGATCTTCCTTCTTTACTTCATGTATTTCTGGTTGATAGGTCTAAGTGCTTCTCATTCTGAACAAAAGAGGCTTGGGCTTTTGGTGTTTATTTCTTTGTTTAGATTATTTGTTTGGTCAGTTTGTTTTTTTTTTTGGTTGGTTGGTTGGTTGATTTTGTTTTGTTTGTTTGTTTGTTTGTTTACTCAAGGGAATATTCCTGAGACACCTATTTAGAGAAACACTCATATAATGATAGTTAGGGCACTGATCACTTAGTCCCACTGAAAAAATGGATCACAAGATTCCGAATACCTTTGTCAAGCAGAAGAAAATAATTCATTTTAAGACAGAAGTAAAAAAAAAAATTCTTTGGTCAAACATCCAATTAATATGAATATATATATTTATATAGTTTCCTTGCCTTCATGGATTTGTCTCATCTAAATCTAGCTGTTTTTTGTACTGTGGGCTAGACAGGAGGCTTTTGATATGGGCATAATTTTTCAAAGACAAAAAGCCATCTTTCTGGTAATTTGCTAAAATAGGCACAGGTCACTCTGCAGTGCATGTGCTTATTGTCCTTCTTTCTATATGGAGAAATGGGTTGCTGTGGACCTGAAAAGTTACCTCTCACTGGTCAAGTATTAAGATGTACTTTGGGGAAGCATAGAAAATTTCTTCTAAATTCCAAAGTCAATCTGAGAGTTAGTATAGCTGACATTAATCTTAAAAAAAACAAACAAACAAACAAACAAACAAAAAAAGACTTATTTCTCCAGAAAAGATTTTTAATGCATTTATTACAGACTTCTTGGATGGAAGAGAAAGGCAGAGCTATCAGCATTGTGGTTTCTCTTTTGCTTAAGGTGAAGTTAAGTGAATACTTGGAATGATCTCAAGACCTTACAAATTTCAGAAGTGTCTGACTTGATCCCAAAGATTTTTGCTTAATCCTCTCTAAATCAACAATTAACAATTTACTAATTGTATATGTTTTTTCCTGATGTACATGGTATTACATAAAATATTAATTCTATTAAGCTATGTATTAGTCATGTTAAGCACTGGAAATTCCTCTGGAAACTAGTGATATTTTACCCAGTAGTCAAATGGTAAATAAACATCTTTAAACTTTACATAAATACATATTTCTTATTTTAAATTCATATTTTGACTCACATACTCTCTTCAAAGGAATAGTTGTTTCAGCTATATAATGAGGCCCAATTTCTACCAATTTAGCTTTAGGCACCTGTAATACCTAATTCACCCTAACTTCGTAATTTGACGATCTGGAGGAACAACTCCTGAGAGTAATTTATCCTATTTACAGTCTGAGTATATGCAGGAAGTTATTCATTGACTATAAAAGGCAGACTTCAATGATTGTGCTCCTTAATTTAGGAGTCTTAGTAAGGTACTTTAAATTAGGATAAGCCTGACAATGAAAGCCGGAGCTGGTCTGCTAAGTAAATGGAAAAATGATCCTGGACTTTAAATGTCCAGTGAATTAATGCAGAAAACTAATTACCCCCTTGAGTTCATACTTCTGGCTGCATCGAAGCACTTTGGGAAGTATTTGAAAAGCATTTCCTTACCAAGTTTATTGTGTCCCCAAAGCCACATTTCTAATCACATGCAGAATCTCTGGTATCATCAGACATCTTTCACTTCCCAAGCACTTAAAAAGCCAAACAAACACAAACATAAAACAAGTAAGAAGCTCTCTTGGAAGAATGTATACATGGATTAGAAACATTATCTCTTCATACGAAGTGAGAGGTACTGATTAAGCACTTGGTTCTGACAAATCTATGCATCAGTTCATAACTGTGCTCTTTTAAAGTTGCAGAGTTTGGTACTTTTATTTGCCCTGTTTCTGTGCTCGGATTCTCTAAAATATGTCTCATAATTTGCATGAGCCATTGGGTAAAATATATGTCAGACATGATTTAACTTCTACGCTGTGTCTCAAAGAGCAATGCATACAGATGCCATAATGTGCAGCAGACAGAAAATATCTGCAGAATTCATAGTCTATAATTCAGTCATGACCATTCCTTCATGTATTCCTTCTATATTTAGAAGAAAGCTTGGATAAACTGAACAAAATGATTTGAAACATAATAAATAAATAAATAAATAAACAATCAAACAAATAAATAAGGAGTTTAGTTAAGGCCCTGAATCATACCTTGGGCCTTAAGTTTTCCAGTTTTAAAGCACTGAAAAAGGTAAATAAGAAAGGAATCTCAGTCTCAGCAGGAAAGGAACTTGTCTGGAAATATGATTTTCAAAGACAGCTGCAAAATTGCTCAACAAAACTAATCCATGGGGAGTAATACTGAAAGGGACATGGTCAGTCTGTGGCCAGTGTAACCATGCATAACACAGACTCCACCAGGGTGGTTACAGAGAGGACACAATAAATTTGCACAATCTTGGAAAGCCTGAACCTTTCCAATTTCAAATCAGGTTACTTTTCTCCTTTAAAAGAGTATATAGATTTAAAAAAAAAAAAAAAGGTAAAAAGTTAGTTTACAATTCAGCAGCTTCCAGATTCAAAGAATATGAAGATCTCCACAGAATAACATTCGTCCTCTTCTCTTAAGCTCCTTACTTCAGGCCATCTAAAACCCTAATATCCTTATCTATCTACTTATGAAAAGTCATCTGCTCAGCGGAATTACAAAATCTTTGCTCAGTGGAATGATGAAATCTTTGCTCAACTGGGGTGATATCCGATAGAATAGATACATAATGTTAGCTGAAGAAAATAAGAAAAGGCTTGTATCCTTTATATTTGGTGCTGCTTTAATTAACATGGGTGATATTGCTAAAGATTTTGAAATTGTGGTGAACTGGTAGAAAATGTAGATGAACAAATCAAATTGGATAAAACTAATGCTTTTCTTTTTCAGGAGTTCCCATTTTGATTTTTTATACCTAAGTCTTTGTAATGGACTTTGGCAATTTTTGGAGATGTATATATAAATAAAAAATATGATGCTTTATATTATAAATATATGTATTTATGTGTATTTCATTAGCAGATCTTTCTCTGCAGATATCTGTTCTAATAGATAACAGATTGTATGGTAATATGATTTATCAGCCAAAATAAAATAAAGAATAGTGTTGTTTTTTTTTTTTTTGACTTCACAGTTTTTGACTTCTTTTTTTTTGTTTGTTTTGTTTTGTTTTAATTTTCACTCTATAACATACTCATAGCATGGCAATCTTTCAAGATGTATCCAAATTTTATAATTTTAGATACAGTCCTTTTTCTCTGTATTCCAGGAAATGTAGGGTTTGGATGTCAGCCACCTTCCTCTGTTCCTGCAAAAGCTTCACAACGATCAATGGCTCCTTGCCTAATTAGTCCCATCTCTCTTATACTGCAAATCCTTTCTAAACTGCTTTGTTACTAGATTGGTCCTGCTATTTAGTACCTTATGTAGAGGATACACAAAGAGGGGTAGTACAGCTCTGACTGAGAGCAACTGGAATTGTATTCTACCCAATTTCAATAAATGGTTTCTGTTCTAGCAAAGCTTCCACCATTTTAAATCTGAGCAGCTTTATAGGAATCCTATATGAAAGAGATGAATATGTGCAAAAATATAGTTAATAGAAACAATGTGTCATTCACTGGCACAAATGATTATAGAACATTTTTCAGAAGTAAGTAGATTGAATAAAGTTATTATCTTGCATTACAAATTACTTCCTTTGTCCATCCAGCTCTTAGCAGAGGGAGAAGTGGCAGACTGGCATGGAGCTGGTAACTCTTCAAACCTGAGAATATCTGGAGAGATGCCTGAAGGGGCACTTTTTATGCCAGTAATTGCTAATAGCCCCTGTACCACAGTTCAGAGCAGGAAATATAAACCTTCTTTCATGTTCATGATTGCTTTGTAATTGCATAAACTGCAATGAGAAAGCAGTCCTTTATAGCAAGAAACTTCTCCAGCTTAGGGAGGAAATGAAATGTTTGTGGCTGTCCTCATGGTAATGCTGCAGTGAATGTTGAATCCAAACTTCCAATAGGAAGAAAGGATAAAATAGAATGTCGAAGAGTCTTTCTACTAAAGTGAACCGTTACCCATGTGATTGTTTGCATGAACTTACTTAAAAAATATTAAACTGAAAATAAATAAATAAATAAATAGATAAAGCTAGCCTTTTTTCATTACGGCTAAGACCAGTTTTCTTCCTGTGTAAATAAATGAGGGTGTAAAACTAAGAAGTTAACAAGTCCTGAGAAATTTGTTAATTAGACTAGATGTTGGGGTATCAGTACTAACAGCTGTAAAATCAAGAATTTACAATTGAAAATCACATCAAATTTATCGGTCTTTATGATTTATATGCATCCAAAAAATATTAATCATAGAATCATAGAATCATAGAATATCCTGAGTTGGAAGGGACCCACAAGGGTCAAGACCAACTCCTGCCTCCACACAGATCTACCCAAAAATCAGATTTCAGACCATATGACTAAGTGCACAGTCCAAACGCTTCTTAAACTCCAACAGGCTTGATGCCGTGACTAAGTCCCTAGGGAGCCAGTTCCAGTGGGTGACCACCCTCTCAGTGAAGAACCTTTTCCTGTATTCCAGCCTGAACCTCCCCTGTCACATCTTGGCTCCATATCCTTGGCTCCTATTGCTGGTCAACAGAGAAAGTAGATTGGTGCCTGCCCCTCTGCTCCCCCTTGTGAGGAAGCTATAGACCGTGATGAAGTCTCCCCTCAGCCTCCTCTTTTCCAGGCTGAACAAACCAAGTGACCTCAGCTGTTTCTCTTATGTCTTCCCCTCTAGGCCCTTCACCATCTTTGTAGCTCTTCTCTGGACACTCTCCAATAGTTTCATGTCCTTTTTGTACTGTGGTGCCCAAAACTGCACACAGTAGTCAAGGTGAGGCTGCACCAATGCAGAGTAGATACAGAGACAAACTAGACTTACTCATTATTTAGCTTCTTCAGAAAGTTAAACAAATGTTTTATTGATAGATGAACAAAAGTTCACCTCGGTGGCAATTTTCAGCATAAGTTATTCTGTCACAAATTATGAGGCTAAGACAACAGAGGGCTTGCGGAAAATTGTTGCCACCAAGCTAAAAGAAGTATGCTTCAATAACATCCTTCTTGCTTCATAAAGAGACTGTACTTTTGTTTACCAGTTAGAAACATTATTTTGTTGTTCATAAATAAAATAACAAGAAAATACCTAACTTGAATTACAACTTACTTAAAGCAAGGAAAAAAATCATCACAGTATCAGATCTTTAGTTTCCTTCTGGTAGTGTATGTAGCATTACACAGTCATTGGAAAGAACTGCTATGCAATATAACATAAAACAGCCTCAAGACTATAGCAATTACAGTCTAGATATTTGATGCACACCATATGAATTAAAAAGAAAAACAAACTAACAAACAAAACCACTGTTAAATCTAATTCACATTAAAGCAATAGAAAGCAGAAGGATGAAACACTGGGCAGTAGGAATATTTCTCTGGAGAGATCTTACAGAGGCCTTTCAGTACTTCCAGAAAGATGGTGAGGGACTCTTTGTCAGACAGTGCAGCAATAAGACAAGTGGTAATTGTTTTAAATCAAAAGAGGGGAGGTTTAGATATTAGGAGGAAATTCTTCCCTCAGAGGGTGGTGAGACACTGGAACAGCTTGCCCAGAGAAGCTGTGGATGCCCCATGCCTGGAAACATTCAAGGCCAGGTTGGATGGGTCTTTGAGCACCCTGGTCTAGTGGAGGGTGTCTCTGCCCATGGTAAGGGGTTTTTTTTTAAATGATCCTTAAGGTCCCTTTCAACACAAACTATTCTCTGATTCTCTGAATCTGTAAGTAGTACTCTGTTAAAAGTAACAACCTGAAGCAATTTTTATAGCTCAAGGTTCCAGAATCAATGAGAGATCTGCCATGGCTTAAAGTCTGTTTGTGGCTTCTTTCCTTCTTCTCGCTTTGCCTCAGCCTCAGCAAATCAGTCATGTAAGTTACACCCAATTTTATTTGTTATACTGAATGGAAGTGTTGTCTAGATGGAACATCAACCCTTTCAAACCTATGCCGTACCCCTCTAATTAATCCTCCAGTTCTAGCAATTAGAACAGAAGATAATATATAGGTAAGATAACATGGACTTTTCTTTTTTTGAATATTTCTGTGTGCAGCATAACTGATGATGTCTGGTTTCCCTCCTGTCTCTGACATCTAAGAAAGGTTGATCTCATTAGCCTCTTTCACAAGGATTAGTAATAAGAGTGTCTTTTCTCCATCCACTTGCCAGTTCTCATAAAATTATAAAAACTGCTTATCTTTAGGCTCTTTACCCCTCTAAAATAATGTTCCAGAATTACTGTGAGTTTGACAGACAGACTGACATGGAAAATGATTGCATTCACTCAATTACTTGGAAATTTACTCAATTACCTAGAAAACCAGGTTACAAATTGCCATCTCTCCTTATTTTGATATGTTAATTCAGGGAGATTCTAGCCAATTTACTGTGGAAAATAGAGATCTGGACATACTCGGAACAGCAGAAGGGTTGTTCTTGTCTGGTTGCCACGCCCCTGGTTTGCAGCAGAAGATTACAATAAAGAATGAAAGTCGGTAGTAAAACCTTCTGCAGCCTTTCCACAGCTACTAACACACACACACACACACACACACACACCAAAACCAAACCAAACAAAACAAAAAAAAAAAAAGTAGCCATCTGATCAAGGTACTACTAACCAGAGCTAAGTCAGCAGCTGCTCTTGAACAATAGCTCTTTGGTGACATATCCTGTTTAGACACTAGTCAGCGTCTAACACATTTTAGCTTGTGGGGATCTCAGGAATAATAATAAAAATAGACTTGTTTGGACACGTGTATATGGGCAGCTATTTATGGATGGTTTAAAAGAACGTTAATGGAGGTTTAAAAGAACATTATAGAATCGAAGAAACATTAAGGTTGGAAAAGACCTCCAAGATTATCTGGTACAAATATCCCCCTACCATCAATATCACCCACTAAACTATGTCCCTAAACACCATGTCCAACCTTTTCTTAAACACCCCCAGGGATGGTGGCTCTACCACCTCCCTTGGCAACCTGTTCCAATGCCTGACTACTCTTTCTGAGAAGAAATGTCTCCTAATTTCCAACCTAAACCTCCACTGGAGCAACTTGAGGCCATTCAGGTTATTCATTATCACAATAATACTAACAAGAGGAGAGTAGTTATCAGTCACTGGAAAGAAAAAAAAAAAAAAAGAAAAAAAGAAAAAAAAAAGAAAAAAAAAAGAAAAAAAAAGAAAAAGAAAAAAAGACCCTTGACTTGTAAAGGACCTGTTGATTTTTGTGGCATGGCCAGAAAGTCAGAAAGTCATCCACTAAGGGATGCTATGGAAGTGAACCTTTGCATGACAACTGTGTAATATGCTTAAACATTAGTAAAAACCTATGCCTATGGGAATCTGTTAATTCATGCAAATTCGTATATAATGGGGATTTTTCTGGCTTTCCTTAAACTGGCAGAGACAGGCATGTAATAACTTCAGGTGAGCATGAAAAAGAGATTACAGAAGAGAAATTGACAAACAAGGTAATAACCGTATTTTGCCCTATTTTCCACTATATAACAATTAAATATACTTATGTTGTTAATATTGTCATGACAACAAAGTATCTATATTGTTTCATTTTGCATGATATTGTTGCTTTATGTTGTCACTGCATGTCACTGTTAAGTAAAATTTTAGTGAACTTCATGAACTTTGGTTAGGGATAAAGCTCAATATTCCCAGGATAAAAGCTATCCCTGATCTCTGTAACTTAGAGAACTGAGAGAACAGAATTTTTAAGAAACAGTTTTTCTAGTCTATGACAATTTCTATTCTATTTATTTCTATTCTGTGAAAATATTCAAGAAACTCCACAGTTATGTTCTTTCCTATTTCTTCCTGCCATATCATTTTGTGGTTGAAACCCTGGGGCAATTTTTCGTATTTTTCAAGTGTTACATTTTCAGTGACATTTCATAAATGTTTAAGTGCATTCAGACCCTGAAGACTAGAGAACAAATGAGACAGTTCTAAATATGCTAACGATTCGAACTCATTGCAGGGAATTAGGAACCTAATTCTGAGCTAGTGATGCACACTTCCTAAAAAGTACTGTGCTCCTAATGAAATTAATGACATCTAAGAATGTTGAGCACCTCACAAGAATAAGTTCGTATTTACCACCCATGAAAATGCTAGAATGGGTCATAATTATTAAAATAAATCCCTTGTTTGTCATTCCTATTAACTTTAGTACCATCAGGCAAAGGTCCAACTTGAATTATCTGTGTTTCCTTATGCTGCCACATGGGTAAAATTACAGCTCTGAGTGCAACTGCTTAAGCGTAAACGGATTTTCTTAGTCAGCATCAAGATGTATTGATCCATGATAAACTGTATAAATAATAGATGTTAATGTTTCAGTCATTGAATTAATGTAACACCAGACAAAATATTTCTCTTTTTAACTGATATATATAAAGTATTAAAAGAGCTAAACAAAGGATAAAATTCTGACATTTTAATATTTAAAATGCAATAAAAACAATCCAAAATTATAATTACAGAAAAAAGAAAAGGTTGTTAAACAAATTAATAATAGCAAACTTACTAGAATTAATTTACTGTATATGAAAATTCACAATGAGCAGCATTCATATTCTGCATGCAATGTTAGGAAAATTCAGCAAGGATTGATGTTACTGTAGCAAGCCAATTCACTTCAGCTTTATACTGACTGTTGTGAGTCTGATTAAATACACTGAAGTGAACAGATTTACTTAGATTTAAACTTGTGTAACTGGAAGAAGAATTTTAGTACCTACACTTTTGTTGGAGTATCATAAAAAACTGTAATTTCAAAAGTAGAACTAATGATTATTATCATTTGTACCACTGAAGAAATCTTGCTACTATGAAAAAAACACTTTTTCTACTATAAATAATCTTTACTCTTGTCTTTACTAAAAATAACAAAGGGCAGTAAGGATTTTTTTTTTTTTTTCTCCCAAGATATAAAAGCAGAACAAAATTGTGCTTTTTCTTTCCTCTGAACTCATAATCTTCTGTTATGTTTCATCACATACAAAAACCTTAAATACAGTGTTTGGGTAAATGCACTCAACCTTCCAGGAAATAACAAAATAAAATGTTATGTTTGAAAAGGTATATTTTGCCATTTGCTTTGGTGCAATGTAAATATCATGATGGTAAGAAGAATAGAAATGACATAAGGAAAAAGTTGTACATGCATACACTCATACAGAAGTAAGAAAATTCTATGCTTGTGTCATTTTAATTTTGATCTAAGAAAGTTTTCTGTAGCTGAGTGCATATTTCATGTTAAAAAAAGTAAAGATAAGTTACTTCTATTTCTTTCTGATTTTCTTTGTTTTGTTTGTTTGGTTGCTTTGGTTTGTACTGTATATGCAGTTGACAAGCTGGTAGTTTTTCAAATAAAGGAATTTATGGTTGGTAGTAGAACTGGAAATATATATATATTTTTTCCACTTCACTGGCTGACCAGAGAAATTGAAAAGAAAATAAACAAACTGTTGTATGTTGAGCCAAAGATAAAATTCATGGATTGCGCCACTGAAATAAAAAAATGAAAACCATATATATATATATTTATATATATATTTATATATAATTTTTATATATAAATTATATACATTTATAATTATAATATAATATATATAATATATTATATATAATATAATATATAATATATATAATTATATATATTATATATAAATTATATATATATTTATATATAAAAATCATATTATAAAGTGCATTTGCATTAATTTTTAGATTTTCCTGTTTTTGGTACTTAACAAAGCAAAATGTCATTTCAAAACAATAAAGGTATGTCACCTAGAAGTGTCAAAGCAGTTTTAGCTTTCTCCTTTCAGCCAAAATTATTAAATGCTCTTGAACTAAAGGCACTTACAGATTTTCTCTTTGAAAAACTATTTGCAGAAGAAAAAAAGGTGATGAAACCCAGATTTACTACATAAAGTAGATTTTTCAGAACACATTATTAATTACCTTAGTCTGTGATATGGGTTTCTCTGATAAAATTTACCGTTATAACCTCTATTTTTGTTTGAGCCTGCAGTGACTGCTAGTGTATCATTTCGTATACCTGTGAGTACCATGAGCTTTGTCAGGGTTTTTTTGTGGGCATGGGAATACAGAGTTCTTACTGAAGGACAAAAGCCTTATTTTAAAATTCATGATTCTTCAGGTGAAGACCCATCCATAAACATGACCATGACCACCGTGTGTGTTGTCTTAAGAAAGGGACCTGCAGGGTATGTCAACCAACTGGGAAAACCATAGTTATTCAAAGCAAGATGTGCATTCTTAACTTGCAGCTTTATGCCATATTGATCAGTTAAGTCTATAATTATGACGACTAGCATTTTTTTGGGGCATTGATCCTCACAATAATCTTTACTTTTTTAACGTTGTGCTCTTGAACAAGTGTTTTGACTTTGAAGAGCCATCCTGCATATCTACTTCAATTTCAGAATGGTTATGTGAAAACTTACTTGTGCCTTGGATGCTGTTTACTTCTATTTTTATACTGGTTTTTGTCTGTTTGTTTGTTTCATATTTTACAGTACATCTAATATATACACTAACCTAATAAGGGTTATGATTATACTCCTGTTACTCTTACTCCTCGACATAAAATCTTTTTCCTACTGTGTAAGTAAGATTAATTTGTAATTTTATATGCTTACTTACATCTCCCACAGTGATCAAAATAGGCTAAATATGTAGAGTCAAATACAATTCGAGCCTAAATTGTAAAAATTGAACACATTTGTCCATATGCTGCTTCCTCCAGCTCATGATATGCCAGTATCTATCAGAAAAAAATTACCTTGCTTTATTGCTCAGAAAAAGAAGTATGACAGAAAAAGCTGGTTTACTAGTATAAATTGTAAAGAGCAGTTTTAATTACTAGTGGCAATAAGAAATCCTAATAATATTTAGCACTGTGTATTGCACATGCATGACTGAATTATTGTTCAATGAAACTATGTATTTGAAGTGTACAAATATTAAAAATTCAATAAGCCAAGTAATCAAAAGAGTAATTTTTGGGATGACATATGCCTGTTTGATGACATTGTAAGGTTATAATGAATACTGTTAGGAATATCAAGTATTACTCACTAAAGAACCAGCCCCAGACAGGAACTGAAGAGAGCTGCAGAGTCTCTTTAAAGGCACATTGAAAGGTGGGATGAATTTCTCCTAAATTTAACCATCTAAAAATCAAAGATTTATCCTAAGATAGTATTCTAAACTTAATGTGTTGCCAATAGAGATAAGCAAGCAATTGCATCTCATCTTTACTTACAATATCTTTCAGTATATTCCTCTTTCCTCTTAATATTTGTGATAATTTTACATAAAAGGATAATTTAGGAAAACATTTCAGGAGATCTTAATAAGCTTATAAATCTGCTTGGCATTAAGGGTGGTTCTGTGAGAGCAAGAAGAAATCAATGAAATATTCCTTACTCTGTACAAAAGTTCATGGATTTAAAAGTAAAATATAGTCTCAGGACTGAAGTCATCTACCGTTGTAAAGCTGTTTATATTGTGTGTCCTAAGTCAACATCCCTTCCATGTCATGTAATAGATGTTTAGACAATCGTATGGTGTCGCATGAAACTTCTGTTCATATAACACAGGATAGGAAAGAGAAACTGCAATTGACTTTGATGGGACTAAATCATAAAACTACTCCTTTTTGTTCCAGAAGTCAATACGTAAAAGTCATATAAGAGACTCAGATGCAGAATCTCATATATAATTTCAATCCCTCATCCTGTGCTGTAGGTTGCAGATCTGGAAATTATAGCATATAAAAGCTTCTAAAAGTAGATTCATTTTTCATTGCTTTTAAATCCAATACTGTTAATAGTAATCATTTTACTGAGTTATTTTGGAATACCTTATGTGAGAACTAAATGAATTGCAAACTGTTTATACAAAATGATGGAGGGAATTAAGCATTTCATGGCAGGTGAAAAGCATGTCACACACACTGACTTTCCATCTGTGACTGCATTGGTAGACAGTGCCAAACTGAAAACTAAGCAGCATGCAACAGCTGAGAAGGCAAAGTGTGATGTGCATTTAATTTCACCAAAAGAACTGTCACATGCCATGAAGCATTTTAATTCCTATTGTAAAATAACTATTTTAAATAAATATGTCATATATATGCATATAATATGTATGTACATACATATTGTTTGTTTGGGTATATTGTATGTCTTCACTATAGGGACAATCTTGTGTAACTGTAACAGCTGTATAATTTCATTATATGGTACTGTGTATGTTTTTCAGGCTCCAAATGACAAAAACTTTACAAAGCCTGCTGATTTTCTAGTGCACCAAAATCCCTCAATGTATTGCATGGAGATTCCAAAAGCAAGCAAACAAACAAACAAAAAAAATGAGTTCTATGCATCTATTAGTTTTTAAAACCAGCAGTCTCTCAACAACGAATAATAAAAAGACTATGTTTTTGAAGAGCCTGAAATGCTTTTTGCTTTGCTGCTGCAAATTTAGTTAGCAAAAGAAGCTCAATTCATCTAAAACTCATTTCTGAGTTATGTTGACATTAATGAAACAAAAAATGATACTGGTATAGAAATAATGACCGAAAGAAAAAACTTTTTTAAAATTATTATTATTTTAAGCTTTGTTTAAAATAAAAGACTAAACATTTGTTAAATAAGAGCAATTTGTGATTATGAGAATTGAAAATATCATCTAATTTTAAAATAAACATACTTCAAGTGTTAGTGGATCACAGGTAGGCTGTATTTGTTATGACAGGAGATTAAAAATATGTAACAGTACACCAAGAGATAAAATATATTCTAAAGGTGACATACTGCATATTCCCCCACTTTTTTTTTTTTTTTTCTCCAGTGTGGCTGTGGCTTAAAGTAGAAACTGTGGAGCAACTAAGGGACTTTCTAGAGATCTCTGCTGTGTACACCTGGCAGATACTTGATAAGGCAGTCATTTGCCCTGCTGGGATAACTTCCTAGGAAGGCAACCCATAGAGGTTAGTTTGATTCTTCTGTGAAGGCTACTACCAGTGACATGAAGAACCTTTGAACAGGTGGAGGACCTGAAGAGGAAAAAAGGGCAGAAGACACTCCAGTTTTCAGGAGTAACTGTTGTATCTGTGCTTTGTATTCAACACTTGGATGGAGGCTGCTGGAAATTGTGTCAATAAAGGTCCTGACTATATCACTTTTTCATGGATAATTGGGAGCAAATGGAGAGGGCGTTGTGAGGAGAAAAAGGAAAGAGAAATGAAATTCGAGGCAAATAAACCCACAGGGGAGAATGGGAAGGGAGAGAGTTGGGAAAAGTTCATTCGTTGAGTAGATAAGTGCCCAAATATGAGTACAAAGATGAGGTGCATATGAGTATAAAGAATGTATAATCAGATATGAGAATAAATTCTGAATCCCAGTTTAATGAGGTCACTTAGAACCTCTTTTATTGTAAAATAAATGTCAACTTTCAGAGGAAAAAAAGAAGGAACTCTTTGCAAATCTTGTTGTTGTTATCACAGAATTTATAAAGCCTACTCATCTCCTAACTTTCATGATGTAAAATATATGTCATAGCTTCTCCTAAACTCAATCTGCCTTAGAATTGAAATCATGCCCCTCTGATTTTGCAAGTATGGCAATGTGGTTAGTGGGGAAGTATATCTCCCTCTTTCTCTTAGTTTCTGCAGGTCTTGAGCAAATATAGTTGCATTTTCTTTTTCTTTTTTCTTCGTATAGGAAAAGGAAACAAACATATATCCACTATGTAAAAAGCTGTCAAGTATCACTGTTGTCAAAAATGCTTATCTTCTGGTAATCCAAAAGAAGCCACTGAATAAAGGACTACCTTTTTAAAGTAAAAATTCCCACTTAGTTTATCTAATTGGGTATGCAAAATCCATTTTATCAGTAATGAGGGTTGTCACCTAATGGTGTTTCACACTAGTTGCCCTAAGGATGAAATGGCAATCAGAGACATTGATGATTCTGTTTGGGCTTGTGAGTTGCCGTGCAAATCAGTATGCAGATATAGTCTGAGTATGAAACAAACAACCTTAGTGATGAAATGAAACACAAAACTCTCATTTGTACATTTTGGTGTTCCTTTACTGAGGTTCATCCTAAACAACAATATGCATATTATTTCCATAAACATTTGACATTGTCTTGGTGTTGTAATGTTCTGGTAAGGAGTTTGCTGTGACCTTATTGTGTCTTCATATTTAAAGACCTGAACAATAGTTTTGTCTTCACTACAGCTGTTCTATAATTATGTCTCTCAAAAATAAAATAAAATAAAATAGAATAAAAAATCCAAACTTATAATTTAGAATGGATCACTTATTATAGATCTTTAATGGAAATTCTATTATTGTGTCAGTTGGTGTGTATTTATATATATAATGTATATGCATATATTTATATAATATACATAAGTATACCAATGATTTAAAGATACATTTACATTTGTATACATGAAGAAATCAGAAAATCTAGACTTCAGAATGCTCAGGATTTATGTTTCTCTTCTTCCCATTCCTTTAAGGACTTTCAGCCCTAAAAAATCTGAACTAACATTTCAGCTCTTGATGCTCAAAAAAAGGAATACTTACAAGCTCTCTTTTTGAGATGAGCATAGCCAAGCAGATAATGAGGGGTGAAATCTGCAAATATTTATTTAAATGAAACATTGAATTTTCCGTGGTAATATTCTAGCTCATTTTGTGCTCACTTTGCAAGAATATTCTAGGAAATTAATTTACTAAGTGGCTGCTTAAAATATGTATTGTTGCTGAATAGTGGATGGTACTGGTGAAAGCCATACTTGGAGTTCTAATACGCAATTATTGAAAATGAACAATAAGCTATTAGTTCTAAGTTCTGCTCTGCCCTGCAGTGTGGTGCAATTGCCTAAAGTAACTAGGAAAATAAAACTAACATTCACATTTTAAAGAAAATGTACAGCATTGAAGAGGCTTTCAGGGTAGGGTGTAGCTGCATTACCTAAGTGTTCCCTAGGCTTCCAACCTTAGATGCTATCGTGTTGGGGGAACCTGGTGTGCTAGCTCTAAGGAACAGTACAGAGCGTAGAGTGGAGTGGAGACACCACGGCTAGACTCTGTGACCAGGTGGGGACTCGATTGTTCTTGTGCATACCGAGACTGATAAGCCGCACTTTTTGCTACCCTGAGCCAACGACCTGTCATGTTTTGACAAATGCTGTACTCTAGTGTACTTTTGCTCATTATAATATCATTATAATACCAAAACACACCTCCATCCCAAAAGCTACCTGCCTCCAAGGTGCGACCACCCCTCACTGAGCATGCGCTCTGAATTTCTCAGAGCCTATTCCTTTAAACGGAGATGGGAAAACTTTTCACCAATCATAACTAAGATATGCTTGACTAGAGTCACTCAAGCTCCACCTAAAAGATAGAAAATAATATAAATTGGCCTACGAGAGAGGGGATGTTAGGGAAGATACCATTATAAGGGAAGATACTACCGTCAGGGGAGATACCATCCCGAGGGAATACACCATCCTGAGGACCTCCTGACCCCTGGGATCAGTCGACGGGCTGAGCCTCTCTTCCCCGCTCCCCCCCCCGGGACGCCTTTGGGTGAGATTTGAACACTTGGTTATACTGTGCGTCTCCACGGAAACTTAGAAATCTCTATAGAGTCTTTGTGCCTTTTAACGCTTTAATTTCCAGGCTGGGCACTTGTGTATTTTCATGCATGCTAGCTTGCTTTTGCAGACAGTAACTATCGCCAGCAACCCTAAGAACCTGTGTACCTGTTGCTGTAATAAATTGCACTTAACTGCATTGTTCCTAGCCGTGATAGTTCTCATTGAATGCGACTAGAGTAAGGGCGGTTATACGTTACTGGTGAATCCGTGATCGTGGTAGTTCAGTGCTATGAATCCAACCAGACCTGTAACGGTTAATCGGCTACACCCCTTAACGCAACATGCAGAGAACAAAATAAGAAAGTGTGACTGCTGCTTATATACTAGCTTCAAAACTTTACGTCTAATCTTCTGCTTTTTTCCAGTTATAGTCACATATCATCATCATCATCAAAAGCATAATGGGTATCAAATACACAATCTACATTTTATGTATTCATAACTTAACATATTGTCAAAATGGTATTATAATATGACCAAGTACAGGCAGAAATATTTGTAGAATGGGGAATTTACAAAGTAGGAGTGTTTGGGTAAGACTTTTATTCACATTGAAGGTACAGTGCATTGAAAAAAAGAACTATTTCTGTTTGTTACTATAGATAAATAATAAAATATCTAAACCAAATTCATCTTCCCTGTCTCTAGTTATTCCATACTTGTAGTAAACTGCTTATTAACTACACTAATACCAAGTTTATTTTCAGACAGTTTGGCTAATGTTAATGAATAAATAGATAGTATTATTATATTATGAGTCTTTACATTAACCTCAACCTTCTGTTCATAGCTGTATCATGTAGTATGTTTGAGACTCATGCATATGACACTTATCTTATGAACACCCTCATCCAGGCCTGTGGGTCTTATGCTCATGCAGCAGAGAGCCATAGTTCCTCAGGTGCTTTAAAGCCCATATGTTGGCCTCACTGGGTCACAAATCAGCAAATCCAACTGGCTGCACACCAAATCATCATGCAAAGATTTGTTTGCAAAGGACTTGAGCAAGAAGGCAGGCTCCATAAGTACAAAGTATATTATGTCCTCTTCCTCACCTTGAGTGACACACTGTGCTATTGCCTCTCACAGCTGAAGGGAAGATGCTCTTTCACAACTGTTCAAAAAGGAAGAAAGAAAGCTATAATAAATTATTAACTATAAATTATTCCCTCAGCTCTATGGTTCAGTCATTGTTGCCCCAGTTTTCTTGCACTTGAAGCATAAAATATCATCCTCAAAGCCTTGCCTGGTAGAAATTGGCAAGATGATTGAAGTCAGAATTAGGCCTTGCAAGATAGCATCTTTTGGCATAGAATATATAATTTCTCAGATTTATTTTTTTCAGGATCTTGTTTTATTCCTCTTGAACTGAATGGGAGATTTACTCATGACTTAAAGGAGAAGAAAAATAGGCCTGTAGTTTCTCCAATATGAGATGATCTGCTTAGATACATACATCAACAACAAAACTTTCACACCAACATCATAATTGGTACATTGGTCTCAATATAAACTTTTAGCTGCAATAACCCTTTTAGATTTTTGTTTACAGGAGTTTGATACAACTCAGTAACAGGACTTTGCACAGACCCCAAAGGACTCAACAGAATCTAAAACCTGTAAGCTTGGCTCACCTACGTCAATCAATGCAGAGATTTTTCTGGCTATTGCTCTGCATTTCTACCATAAAATAGTCACACAAGTATTTTTATTGAACTAAGATTAGTTTCACAAAGTAACCCAGATGTTTTCAGGATAAATTAAACTCATAATGTCTTGCCTTATATCACTTGTCCCAACTCATTCACAGTAAAAATTTGTCAGGGCAAAAAGTGCTTTGCTCTTTTAATATATATCTATTCAACAATAGAGCTCATTATCTCTATCTTGCAAATACAGAGAATGAAATAAGAAAGGAACATGATCTTTGGAAAACAGGACAGTAAAACATTGACAGAAGTTAGATTTGACTCTGTGTCCTATGAGTCCCAAATCAGTTAACCTCTGCTAGACAGTATGTGTTCCCAGGCTGTCTTCTTGTGCAACCGTATCTGTACAGATTTATCCCTGTGTAATGACCTCTCTATCTTTTTTTGTTTGTTTGTTTGTTTTTCTGAGTAAAACAAGCATTTTTCTAAATGAGCATTACCAGATCTGAGGTGGTAGGTAGATTCAGTAGCGTTCTATTATTGAGAAGAATATTTGCACTGTTTGTTTATCATTAGGAGCACAGACAATTAACTAGATGTATGAAATATTCCATGGAAAATCTGTTCAGTTATGCAGACACCTAAATGCATAAATCTGTCTGGATAAATACATTTTGTATTGAACTTCTTCAGTGTAACAGAGGAAACCCCTACTTTAATAACAAAAAGCATTGGCTGAAAATGCAGTCAAAATTTCAGTCAATTAGAGTTGTTAGAAATCCACCCACTGTAGACATTTATTGAAACGTATTCATTCTGAGGAACACAAGAATATTAAGAAATTGCCAAGGAATAAATTATAGAGTACATATTTTTAAGTCAGCTAAGTAATAAGATGTTTTGACTGGATGTTTTCCTGTGTGAGACTTAGTATTCAGTAATTACTAAAAGAAAAAGGACATTTTACTTTAGGAATTTCTTTAATGTTTGTGTGCACATAACATATTAGGCTAGAATTGCAATTAACTTCCAAAGATTTTTCTCTTCTTTTCTATAACTTTAAAATGATGGCATAGATATCTTATGGAATTTAGTAATATATTTTATCATAAGTATAAACTTGTATTTTACATTTACAAGATAGATTTTGAAACTCTGTGTTATGCTTAATGTTAATAATAATCATGGTTCTGTTTGACTGGGAAAGTATGTACAGGATGACATATCTGCAAGAGCATCTTAAATCAGCTGATCAGTGGAGGCTCGGTGCAGAGACACATATTACACCATAATGATCACTGATATTAGTCCTGAGCGAAACAGACATCTGTCGGATGGCCTTGGCTACAAATGCTTCCTGAGCAATTCAGAATGTGAGAGAAATGGTTCCAGATCTTCATTCCGCACATTGATGTCCTCCATTCCCATGGTAGAACAGATGGAGGTACCAGCTCCACCACGTGCTGAAGAGCAAGCCTGTTCAAGTCTGCAGTCTGTACAAGTTTGATCGGATGCTCTTCTTCTAGAGGCAAAGTGATGGAAAACAACAGAGAAGCATAAATCCCTATTGGCTGGAATTCCATGAGTGATGCAGTATGGAGAACAACCTATTTAAGTAAGAAGCCATAGGTATGGAAGCTACTAAAATCAGTACATACCCAAATTTTGTCTTCATACTAATCCCTTATGTCCTTCTCACTGGTTCATATGGTCTTCCCACAGCTTCTTTGGAAAGTACTTCAGCCTAAATGCTCTCTGATACAGGAGATGCAAAGCAGGTTTAAACTTGGCCCTTGGCAAATACATTACTAAACTGCCAGGAAACATGCCACTGCATAGCCAAATTTCACTATACTCTTTTAAGACCATTTTTTAGCTTTTTGTGTGTTCATTCTTCTGCTATTGTCCCATTTCTCTGTATCTGGATTTCACTGTTTGTTCATTTACTTGTTTTGTCATTTCAAGCAAATCAAAAGCAAAACAAGAAGAAAATTCACTCAAAGCTCAGACTTGAACTCATTTTGCAGTTAGGGATTTATTGAAAGGATTTCGGATTTATCTGGTTTGACACTAACTATGTAAATGTCTTTAGCCCTGTGCCTTCCTTGTAGTGTGACAAATGGAAATCCTCCCCCAAAATAAAAACACCGAAGTATTCAAGGTTGTTTCTACATTTTTCCAGAGCTCTGTACTGTGACTTATTTTTTAGCCAGCAAAATTCTCTTTGTTTCTCTCCTTTGTGAGATTAATACCGTTATAAGTGAAAGGCCTAAATGGGTTAAGTTGCTTCAGTCAGTTCCCAAATAGTTATTACTTTCCCAAGCTGTTTCTATATCCTCTCAGGCAATTAAGCTCCCAAACTGGTTCTCCGGAAACATGTGGCATGATTTGGAAGTAAGCAAAGACCCCCTTTACTTCACTAGCTGTGGATTAAATATTATTTGAAGGTTTAAATTAAGGCTCTAGCATAACTTGTACAGTAGAGTTGTGTAATTCAAAAGGGAAGACTAACTTTTCTAGCTTTTATGCCAGTTTTCTTATTTGTAAAAAACTCATTTAGGGACCAATTTTTTTCCCAGACACTCTTGGATAAACTTACCTTAGAGGAATCAAATTGAAATCAATAACTGGGACATGAATCTGCACTTATTCTCTAGTTTGAATATATTCCCATATATTGGGAATATATAGTATGTGACTTTGCAGGATATTTTGGTAGTGCTTTAGTATAGTTGGTTGAAATTCTTTGACAGTGAGGGGTATTTACTGATTATGAATAGTGTTAGGTTGTATTTTCCTAATACGGTCAGCAAAAGGAAGTTCAGACATGGTCTGATTAACTAGTCTAGAAAGTGTGTGTAGATAAATGCTTAATAAAAATGGGGAAAATATTATCCCTGCAAGTTGTGAAGCAAATCTGTGGTAGCTACTGTAACTGGAGCAGTCCTCAGGAGATGTAGCTCTGTTGTTTGTGCCTGGGGAATGTTCCTAAATATCAGTAGTCTCTTTCCCAAAGAGATCTGAGTAAGAATATATATATTTTTTCCATTCGCAATGTACAGTTGCATTTATCTGTTTATTTATTTATTTAAGAAATTAAATAATCAGAATTATGTCATCGCAGCAACTTGCAGGGCAACTTTTTAAATATTCACAAGCTTTCCCCTCCTTCCTTGTTCCATCTATGTGCATGAACAAGTCATTTGTTTGCATGTGGAAGAGTCTGGCCCAAGGTTCTTCTGACTGAATCTGAATGCTTTTGAGTGCAAATTCTAACTATTCATTTAGACGAGCTCCTTTTCCCTTGGCACTGTAACCAGCAACCTTTAAAGTCAGTCTCTGGTCATCTTGGCCGTATGAAAGCTACTCAAAGTGGGATGCTCCAACAAAAAGATTTGTAAAGTCATGACAGCCCAGCTATTGGAGATCCTCATGTTTTAGGCAGATCCCCCAAGAAGCCTTAGACTAACCCAGAATGGGTGAATAAGATAGTTTTCAATGCAAAACTACTTAGCTTCAGTTACATTCTTTTCAACATTCGTGCATTCTGCTATTCCACTTTTGGGTAAAGAGATGCACAGGGAATTTTTGTATTATCAATGCAAGAAAAAAACCCACTTACATTTTTTTTTAGCCCAGATTGCAAATCTGTTCAATTTCCTGTGGGTGAGCTTAGGAAGTTCCTTTTCCTTCCAAAATCTTATTTCACATCAGTCTGAATTTGGAAAAATGTAGGCTTGGATAGAAAGTGACAGACTGCTACTAAAAGTTTGCAGATGAGGTAGTTCTCATTTTGAAAAAGAAAGAATGAGACAAAGAAAATAAAAGGGGACACTACAGAGCAGCTATAGGTTATGTAAGTGTTTTAGAACAGCAATGGTCAATAGATAAAGGGTTTAGATACGTCAGTTTTTAAATGTGCTTATGATGTCAGAAGGTTCTAAGATATGAAGCAATAGAATTATCTTAGAGTCATTTTTTCTGGAAGCTAACCACTGGTCATTGGATCTGAATTACCACAGAAGATCTTGCCACTCTACCTCATCTGTCATTAACAGCAAAAAATAGGTTAAAACTCTATTTGAAGTCACAGAAATATAAAAATGTAGGGAAAATAATTACTTTTAAATATTTTGCCTTGATTACAAAAATAAAATTGTGTTTTTCCATTCAAAGCTGTGGCCTGCATCACTGCTGTTGTGTCTTACTATATTACTCTGTGGAGGTGAAATTCTCTGAACCAGTCCCCCCAAGATTTTAGTAGCATCTGATTTACTGCATTTAGTGATCCTGTGTAGGAAAAACTGGATTAAGTGTTTTATAGTTTTAACTTAGCTCCACTTCTATCTGCCTTTAAAGTTCTAATCCTTCTTTATCTAGGGACACAGACCAACAAACTAACCACAGTTCAGAAGATATTTTTCAAAACAAATGAAATCTCTCAGAACTATTTAAACTGAGACCGTAACTGAAGATTGTTTTATACAGTAAAACAAAGGACCAAATCGCCAGCACATGGAAATCTGCAAAGTACCACTGATTTAATTCAAAATCAGTAGATCTCTCTCCTTAGTTCTGAGTCCTGCTAGTTTCAAAATCATTCATTATTTGGTGTCTCTTGCACTGAACTGCTTTGAAAGTTGAGCTAATTAAAGTTATATTAAATTGATTACTGATAAATATGTTCTGTATCATATTATGATCAATGTTTTTCTGAAAAATCAAAGCGATTCTGTAGACATTATACAAATTGAGCTTGTAAGTCTTCCTAAGGTCTGTGCTGCTCACTGTGTGTCCCCACTGTAATGTTAATAATGCAACCCTTCAGTTAACAAATATGGAGACCTTTTATCAGAAATCAAATCAGGAAAAATGTTATGCTTTGCAAATATCAGTTTCCATTTCCACATGGCTTGAATATCTGCAGTTTCCATTAAAAAAAAAAAAAAAAAGTCAATCATATTTCAGGAGAAATGATCAGTCACAATAGATGTATGTATTTCAATCCAGAAAGCAAACAAACAGACAGGCATTGCCAGGTTATGCTGTGCAGTAGTTGTTCCTCCTAGCATCATAGAACAGCCTATGTTGGAAGAGACCTCAAAAGAACACCAGGTCCAAACTTTCACGGGAAAAAGGAGCCAGAAAGAGATTAACACCCTGTCCAACTGCATCTTGAAAACATCAAACCATGGGGAACTCTACGTGTTCCTGGGTAGGTTCCAAAGATTGATTGTTCTCATTGTGAAAAATGTCTTTTTTTTTTTTTTTTTGTGTCTTTCTTTTCAAGACAAAACCTCTCCGAATGCAACTTGTACCCATTGCCCCTTGTCTTCTCCATGTGCTTCCTTAGAAAGAGAAAGCCTCTGCCTTCTTTGTATCCACTCTTTAAGTACTGGAATACTGTGAAAAGACCTAACTTCTTCAATAGTCTTCACAGGACAGTTTCCCCAGCCTTTCGATCATCTTCATGGTCCTTTTTTGGTCACTTTCCAGTCTATCTACAGACTGTCTTTGGCCTATTCTTTATATTGAAAAAATTACAATCCTATAGTGGAACACGAATTTACCTGCTCAGGGCAGACTACTAAACAAGTTGCTAGATTCTATTTTATTGTAATATTGTATCACTTTTTGTATCACTTTTACAATGTGATGTTCTAACTAAATATGCTGCCCTTCCACAGGCCGGCAATCAACTGCATATCCAGGTAACTGCAATACAACCTGTATGGCAGCATCTCTGTCAGAGGTTTATTACTTTTGATACAGCTCTCTGTGACAAAGACGTATCTATTTTGATTGTTGCTGTTTTTTGTTGTTGTTATTGTTGTTTACCTTTAGCTGAGTACATCTTAGTTGGTGGTATCAGCTGGCCAGTACTGAAATTGTTGCTTTCATAAAGTCAGAATGGTGCTTAACTTCCTATGTATTTCAACTTCCATTAGCAGCTATTTAATTGAAGTTCTTCATACTGTGTCAGGTATTCTGACTGGGAAGTTTTTTTTTGTTTGTTTGTTTGTTTTTTTCTAGAAAATTACAGCTGCTTCATTCAGGTTGCTTACATCTGTAGCAGAAGGTCACGTATTAGGTACAAGTTGAATGGTGACACCTGAGAGATTGTAGCATTTTATTTATTTATGTAGTAAAGTCCAGTTCAGTGTGACAAAACCTACAGCGACAAATAACTGGGGCTCTTCTAACATATCTGCCAGCCTAGCCTAAGATTTAGATCTTAAGGACATAGTCATCCTATAAGTTAATGTTATTATAATGTTTTCCGAGGTGCTGAAAGTCTTCTATTTCTCAGCTAATAATTCTGAACTGGGAATTATTTACCGCACACTGAGCAGACTATGTTCTGTATAAAGCATAGCCAAAAAAGGCTGGTTAAGCACTCACTATAGATCCTGATGATATTCACTCATTTCTTGTTCACCCTTCCTCTCACGTTGAGAGGATTTGAATGTGTCTTTTCCAAGAGAGTGATTTAAGCATGAGAGTCTCCTTGGGTTAGCCTCTCAAATTTCTTAAATCTGTTTCACTTGTACTACAAACTTTTTTCTGAGATAGGAATACTCCTCTCATCTGTCTAAGGACTAAAATGTAGAGTAAATCTCTTGTCTAACTACATTTTAGTTCCAACTAAGTGTTCGATCAAGGAGATACATTTTCCACAGGGACATATATCCACACAGTTTTCTTTTGGACGTGTAGAGATACCAGCTCAGATCTCTCTGACCAAGAAGGAATTTGTATAAGGAAAATGAATTTCATCCTAGGTGAAAAGGAGCTATTGGATTACTCAGTGGTTGGATAAAGGGAGGAGAATGTAATGGCACAGAGGACCTCTGAAAAATGGCTGACTTAGGTGTACTTTTAGCATTTTGCCATTACCATGCATTAGCTTACTTAATCCCAAGTGAAGTGCTCTCTTCAGTCCTTATTAATACATGAGTATAGTGATCATCCATGAAGCACCATGAATGAAAGAGAAATTTCTTAGCTTACTGATAGCTGTTATGTTCAAGCATTGCTCCAAAAGCATTAAGAGATGTATCGGTTGGTAAGGTAGATAGAGAGTACATTTAACACTTTCAAAACTGTCAGGGATGCTAGTTTTCTCATTTCTTTTCTTGAGAATTCCTCAGCACCCCTATGCTGCAATCTTTGGGAGATTACTTCATGCTTTTGTAACACAGGCTTTATATTAAATAATGTTTTCCCTAACAAATTCCTACTTTCATGGATTTTTGTATATGACAAATGTATTAACACTAGAATTAGATAGACAGTATTCTACTTATGCTTGGATCTTGCTAAATTTTTGGTTACATACATACTTCCTAGGTTACCTGCTCCAAGTCTAGTCATAGGGTGAGTGGAGTCTTTTGGAAATATCATGAAGTTACATCCAATAATCTGATGGAATCTCTGCACCCCATGCTACATGTGAAAAAATCAATAATGTAATGATGATGCTATTCAACCTTTGACAATATTTCTTTATTGGAGGAAGGCAAGCAAACACAGCAGTATCTCTCAGACTTGTTCAGGACTTTTGCAAGTGGGAATTTCTCAAGGTCTGCTGTGGGTTCCTGTCTTGAGAATACTTTGATGTCTGATATCAAAATTATTGTTTAATCATCTCTGTCATTATCCATGCATAGGTATTTTTCTGTGAAAATAAAACAAGAGGCATTTTGCTATTGCCACAAAGCATTTGCTGTGTTTTGATGGCACAATGCACAATGCATTCATTCATGTTGGTGCAGGAGCTGTGCAGCTGCATGACAGCCCTTATCCCATGGCATCTGACTTAGGCAGGAGAAGGTAAAGAGTGTTGTTTCCTTAACACTTATGCTAAATCTATTCTTGTTCCAGTAAGTGATATCTGGTTCTGTATTATCATTCTTATCTTTTTTTTTTCTTCTTTTTTTTTCTTTTTTTTTTTTATTTTCCAAATACAAATAACAGAATACACCTGGAGTTGCTATCTGACTACTTTTGTACTCAGCCTAAGAAACGCTTTGTCCCATGAATAACTTTGTCCCATAAACAACTTCTACCAAGTCATCTTTTATCATGGTGGTCAACCAGGTTTCTTCAATGTTTCTGGAACTTAAGCATAGTAAGCATATACTGTCAATCCTTGTTTCTTATTATATTTATTTATTTATTAAAACAAACAAACAAACAAAAAAAACAATGCAAACCAAACCAAACATCTTCTTATGCTTGGAACTAAACACAAATATCTAACTTTTTGTTTCTCTGAGCCCATACTGTATTTAACCTGATTTTCACAGCTGTCTGCTTTGAATAAATAGTTCTGACTTTTTTATTTTATTTTATTTTATTATTATATTATATTATATTATATTATATTATATTTTTTTCCTGGCATTACTGCAGGAGTTGCCCCATGTTCATTTAAAATGCGTGATATGGCCTGTTCAGTTCAACACTGATATTGTTCTATGTTTCATTCTGAATATCTTCTCCCTTGGAATGTAAAATCATCCTGTAATGTACACTGATAACAGCAGTGTTATCTCCAACTTCTTTGGGCAGCCTCTATATTGACAGGAAAATGTTTATTCTATGATACTTCCATCAGTCCTCCTTTCTTGCTGCTGTTCATAGTTTCCAGCTGTTGCTCGGAATCTTGCTCCCTCCTCTACAGCTTTACTGTTCTTTTCTCTTGTGAAGAGATATTGTTCTCCCCATCTTTACTTTTGCTCTATTTCTGTATTACGAGAATGCTCCTGTTGCTATTTCAGTTTTGCTTTGCTCATCTTCTGTGTATTGAGGCCACCTGACACCAGACTTCTGGCTTGGAAAGTGTAAGTAACATTGCCCATGCTTGGATCTGAATGACAGTGTCTCTTCTGAGAATCTGTCTCCTTTTTATATGTACGGCTGTTCTTTCTCTTATTAGTTTTCTTTTGAAGTCCATTTATCGGCAGCATTCAGCAAAGCTATCAACTGCTTTTGTGAAAGCTTCATTCTTTACTTTTATTCCTAGCATTTTAATATAAGAAGGGATTCTGTGTGAAACTTTTTCCTGAAAGAGGCCACTAGGAATAACAGATTACCCCAGCTTTTGAGATATGCTTTCCTGTCCTGTAAACCTAGACAAAATAATTAGAGAGGAGCCGACAGCTGTATCTCATAAAATTCTTTAATAATAGCTTGTTTGCTAACTAAATTACAAGTTCTTAGTCAACAGCTTGCCGCTGTCAGTAGTTCTACTTGAATTGGCTTCTCTGACCTAATAATGAATATCTGTCCCCTGGAAAGTTTGTCTAAGTTATTATCTTTGGGAAATTAGTCCAATAACACATAATGTAGTATAAACTAAGACAGGAAATTGTGACTTTTATTATAAAAACTTGTTTTCTCCAAATAGAGCATATTAAAATCAAGGAGGGTAACTAACTTGTTCTGACACCAATACACATGAGAACAACGTACTGTATAGACCTGATGGTATGTAATAATATTATTTAAATCTGGATCATTAACATTCTTTACATTTTTGTCATCTTCAGAAGACAACAAGCTTATTATGGAATAGAATATTGAATTTGGAGAATTGCTATTCTAAGAAATAACAACACTGATTAACATCCCATATTGTAGTTTCCTAAAATAAGTACACTAACTAGTTAGCTATTACAAACAAGGTAGCAATATTTAGTGAAGATAAATTACTCTAAATGTAAGTGAAAAATAATTTTATGGAAAAAATGTTCTTAATCTAAAATTCATTTTTTAGAATGAAATTTTCAATGTTATTGCCTGAGTTTTTCAGGAAAAATGGAAACTAAAAGAATAAAATACATTTCTTTTTAGTTTTGGTGAACAGTATATAATAAAACATTTTTGAAAACAAAATATTTTTAACAAATGTATTTTTCTTGAACAATTTTTTTCTAGATTTGTTTTCTGCTTCTGAATTAAAAAAAGCAGAACCAAATCCATAATCAGGTATTTCAGAAATCACTTTTCCAAGAATGACATTTTTAAATGGATCTAACACTCAACATTTTAAATAAATGTCATCTTCTGCAAGAAACACAGTCCAACCCAGTACCTATTGCACTCAGAGAAAGTATATGATTCATGAGTCATGTAACAATTTCAGATGGAAGGTTTATAGTCAAGATCATCCTCAAAGTGAAGCTAACTTAAAGTTAGATTAGGTTAGGTTTTACAATATACTGCTTTTACGGGAAGACTTTATACAGTATCTAGACATCTAGATAGGCTTTATATCTGAGTACTTTTTACATATATCTTGGGGCTCAAAATATGACTTACTACTGGCATGGAAAGTGAAGTTGGCTTCCCATGTCTTTTCCAATTGTGAAAGCGTTCTGTCTGAATATCTGAGGAAAAAATGTTTTACTCTTTGGTATCTAAATAAACACTAATTTCAACACAGTTCATATTCCTAAAATTATTACTATTATTAATTATTAATTATTATTATTAAATAAGTTGGGTTCAGTTTTGAAGCCTGCTGAACATGTATGAATGAAAATCATAAACATAAGGATATCCTTTGCATTTTGTTCAAATACTTCACTTCACTAGATTCTGCATGTAAGTATGTTGAAGAAGGGAACAGAGAAGAAACAGCTGTGGAGAAACTTCTCTGTCATTCCTAAGGGTTGAATGAGAAGTAGGAGTGTGGAGTCAGGGTTGTGTGACTGTCTGGAGTACTGACGTAATTGTGGAGGGAGTACAGTCTGGTTCAGACCTGTGCACTGAGAGGACAACAAACAAGATTTGTACTATGCAGTCTTACTCTGAGTGACTTCTTTTGGTGCACCAACTACCACAGCAATCAACTTTTGCACATACCCTTATGACTCAAGTTCCATTAAAATATGCACAAAAAAATGTACATCTATACCTATATATATATAGGTATAGATTTTTATATATACATATAGAAATCTTTCTGAATGTACCCTACAGAAAGACAGTGAAGAATTTTAAAGGTGTCATAGGGCACAAAGATTGAACCTTAATTAGAAGTGTTATTTTGAATCTCATCTAATGATGCAAAATTAGGTCAGAGAACATGGCATTCCTGTTGTAGTTCCTAGCTTCATATGTTCTAGGAGCCTCTAATAAAGTTTTGTCTAACTTGAATATGACCTGTGTATTCTGGAAAGGAAACAATGTTCAGATTAAGCTCCTTAGTCTTCATTTTTTTTATATTCAAAATGTCTGCTAAATAAAATAATCTTTGTGGAGTGTTTAAGGAACCTAAGAGAGATCCTAGGAATACATTTTCCCTAAAGTGAGTTGATTTGTTAGTTGATATACATATGACTGAGGATTTAGTTTGAGACTCTGAGAACCTGCTCATTGGCACTTGTCTGAAACTCCCTTTATACACGTAAGGATGTTATTTATCATTCCATAATTTCTTTCAATTAGCAAATATATACACAGCTTAAGAGATATTTTGGGAAATGACATGGCAAAGAAGTTACTACAGAAAAATAAAAAATAAAAAATAAAAATCGGTAACTTATGTAGTTTGTCAAAAACACTTGAACTATTGAGTGAAGCTAATGGTATTTGCAAGTATATTTTTAGTCCATTGAAAATGACAGTCAATTCAAGGTTATTCCATAAAACGGAATCATAAGCAAAGATTACTTGGTGGAGATAAAAATGTCAAATAAATAAATAAAAACCAAATGGATATGAGCAATATGAAAAAGTTAACAGATTTGTGCCAATAAAAAATGCCTATTTCTTTGACCCTCATTGACCAGCTTGCCTAGTGACTATATAAAAAAATTAGTTATTGGCTTCAATAGCACTATTTGAATTCATGAAGGCAAGAATATCAAATTGAAAAAAATCATAAATATCATTCATGAATGTTTTCTTACACAAATGGAATTGTAAACCTATTTCTTGTCTCCACACATTTTTCACCCGCATTCTATTTTAAAATATTATTTCAAGCTACCATTATAATATGAATAAATGTAATAATTCATTATAATTTATTCTTATAAAGGAAATTTTATGCTTTATTTCTTATAAAAATATTCTTTTATGTATATTCTTATGTAAGAAACATTTTTGTTATTTTATTTTCTTGTCCTCAGTTGGCATGTGAAGCATGAGGGGCTTATAAAATAAGAATTATCTACTCACTAAGACAGGTTATTTATCAAGTATACAATCACTGAAAACATAAAGGCATTAGTTTCTTTCTCACTTTTGTTTTCTTCTTTTTTTTTTTCTGTTCAAATTCTCTAGCTAGATCTGAGACAATTGTAATGCTATCACTTATTTACTTTGTGTATAGTAAGATTAACTAACGATTTGGTCTATATTCAAAACTCCAAAATATAAATGTAAACTGGGCTTGCCAAAAGGAAATGGTACCAGATTAAGCTTAGATCTTTTCATATTAAACCAGATCATTTTCAAAACAAAGGAAATAAAGTCTACTGCAAGTTTACATACTATGCTTCCTGTGTAGCATGACTATTATATAGTAATTATTTTGAAATTTATATGCTCAAACATAAGTAAGTCATCTGAAATGACATAACTTGGAAAATTTTTAGCTGAAGAAAGTAAATATTAATGGAAGCACTGTAAAGCACTGTAACTTAACTGGTTTAGATACTTGCTAAAGAGTAGACACAAATAGAGAAACCTGGAGGGAGACTGCCAGTGAAAGTTCCTGGTATTGGTCATGAGAACAATGTCAGTTAATCTTCCAATTTGTGACCTTTGAAAAATAAGTAGAAGTATGAAATTCACTGATAACAACAGTATTGGGAAGATATTCTCAACAGACAGAATGTTATACTCAGAAAAAATAAAATAAAATAAAATAAAATAAAATAAAATAAAATAAAATAAAATAAATAATTGGACAGACACTCCAGGAAGATCAGAAATAACAGATTAAAGATCCTTCATCTAAGGAAAAGCCTAAAACATCATTCTCTTTTCCTGCCTGTTTAGAGCATTTAAACAAAACCAGGCACTTTTCCTGTCCTTTTAAAACTACTGAGTCCCACTCAGTGAAGTAAATACTCTACATAGAGGAGGCCTAATTCTGGACTCTGATGGACTTCCAAACTTCAAAGTCTAGCACTGTTCAACATTTCCTACTAGCTGACAATGTGTCCCCCTGCTCAATGTAGGACTTCTCATGAAGTGAATTTGCATTCTCTTTTGATGTGCCAGCATATGTTTCAGATATCCACATTGTTACAGCAAGGAACTGTTCTTTAAATGAGGCAGTAAATAATTGCTCAGACAACACAGCTTCCTGAGGTGTCTTTCAGCAGCTGTATGGGGTTGTGCAAGTGTTCCTAGTCTGTTTCAAAGAAACTGTATCAGATGAGGGTAAAAAAAGAATGTATTTTAAATTAATATATTTCTCCTGCATGAGATGAACTCATGAGATCATACAGGCTGCAGTTCCATGATGCAGAAGCTTTAGCAATAACTGAAGTTTAAGACATTTCTGCCTTTCCACCCCTTACTATTCAATCCCAGTTCTGCTCTGTATGGCTTATTGCTCATTTGTACTGCAGGATTGTTAGTAAGCCCAGTCATTTCCATGCTCTTGTTCACACAGCTGCATTGGTCTGGATTACAAACAACCCTTCAAGTGAAATAAAAACTGTTCTTTTGTTTGTAATCTGGGTCTCTTTCATGATGAGTTCAGAGAAAAATGTCACAAGCAGATCAGCAACAGACTGCCAGGACATGGAAGTGAGAATATTTTATGGAATCACAAATTTACAAAATGGTTGAGGTTAGCAAGGACCTCTGGCTGTTATCTGGTCCAACCCCTTACTCAAGGAGTGACCCAGGACCATGTCCAGGTGGCTTTTGAATGTCTCTAGCATGGAAGATTCCACAACCTCTCTGGACACCCTGTACCAGTCCTTTGTCACCTTCACAGTAAAAACAAACAAACAAACAAACAAAAATCAATCAATCAAACAAACAAACACACACTTCAATGTCATTAAATATTTTGTGTGATGAAAGCCTGCTCTAAGTTAGATCTAAGAAGTTTTAGGCATTCATGACTGGCTCTCTGCTCATGTCTTATAATTAAGGACAGTGAGACTGTCTGTCTGTGTAGCACTACGTATGTCAGTCTCTCTGGATGCACCTATACTAGTAAATTCAAGTATGCTGAGGAATGCTTCCTTGCATGAAAATGCAATCATCCTTGCTTTGGCAACTCTCAGCGTATTTCCTGAAAATTACTTGGCCTGTTTCAACAACTGCTGTTTCTCAGCAACTCCCCAGCATGGTCTGTCAGCCAGAATAGTGCAGGAGCATACCCAATGGGCAGTTTGCCTTTAGCTACCCAGCTTTGGAAATTTATTAGTGTAGATGCCAGCCATTCTGTGAATGATCTCAGGGCCCTTGATATTCTCAGATGCGTTTGACTTCCGAGTGGTCTGTGTCTGCAGGATATCTGAATGTGTGTTCAGCATTGTGACCTGAACTTTAGTGCATGAAACTGCTTTGCATGCCCCTGACTCCAGGCTTGGTGCACAATGTGTGTTAGGATACCAGTGAAGGCAAGGAAGTTGAAACTAGCTTCTTGTCTTGGATTCTAAGAATATTTTCACTAACTCTTTCCTTTTAGAACTTATCCAGGTTCGGTTTTATTTGTGATTTCTCTCTCTGAATGTTAGCCCTCTGGGCATGAAAAATCTTTTTTTTTTTTTTTTTTTTTTTTTCTAATTACGTACAACAGAGCAGATAAGTGACTCAGATACGTGATTAAAAATAAATAAGTTTGCTTATTTTAAAGCAAGGTACAACTTTTAATGATTTTTGCCTTCAAAAATACTGTACAATTTAGGGAAAAGAAAAGCTCTGTGCACATATTTTTTGATTGAAAACTGCAATTACTATCTGTATTTCCAGTGAATCTATTTCAGAGGGAAAATGAGAAAGTAGGCTTTTTGGAATTTCTATACTCATTTTTAATTTTATCTGCAATTGAGACCTCCTGCTGGCCTCCTTCTTTGTATTTTTCTCAATTCATTGTATAACTGATCTGGGGAGAGAACAAATCACTAGGTTTGGAATGCTGATGAATTTCTGATTTTTTGCTGTATGCCTCTTTAGCACAGTTATCTTACACTTAATTATATATTCAATTATATAAAAATATATAATTCAAAAAGGTACATTAATAAAATAACGTACTTCTGTTTTAATAAAATGAAGACATGTATTGCTCTTATAAGATCTGCAGGACATTATAAAGAGTTTGAAGTTATACTACCATAAAAGTGCTGTTTTATGAAGATCTAGGTAACAAAAACCAAGAACTATATTAAAATAATGATTATGATTAGAGAAATCTCTTTACATTCTTGTTTTTGTTGTTGCTTGGTTGAAGGTACAAATGGTTAATTATATAAATGTGTTACTTTATAGCTTACTGAAGCAAGAAATAACAGTCCTCAGCTTCTTGTTCTTTTATTCATAACTTGCAGCTGTCTTTGTATCACAGACACTTTAGAAACTTTTCTTTTGAGGCCTTAAATTATTTTGCTGTATTTTTAAACTTCTCTAAGTAGGTTGTGTTATTTATACTTTTATCATGGTCTCTGAGTTCCAATATAAATGAAATTCTCCGATATTTCTCTTTTCACTAACCTGTTCTGTTCAGCTAATTGTTGTATGATAGCTTCCAATGTGGTGTGTCATCCAAAGTGAACACATCACATAGACATACAGATACCAGACTACTGTCTTCTCTTAGTGAAATTAGCTATTGATTAAGGTTGTTTTTGTCCTTTGCTTTATTTCTCTTTCTTACTGAAACAGCAAGGAAATGTAAGGTGCATGGTTATTGATTGGCTGATTATAGGCTTATGTGTAGCAATTCTATTTTAAAATATTTGTTTTTCTAAAAATGTTTGTGCCATGGACTGACAACTACATTAGCATAGTAGGAAACATACTTTTAAAAATGTGGAATGTCCATGTCTGCAGTATTTTTACAACATAAATAAAATTGTGGCATGAGTTATAAAACAAGGAATTGTACATCCATGAAAATTGAATATAAAAACCATATATTTTTCTTCAGATCATATTCAAATTATTTGTTGTTGTTGTTGTTTTCTCCATGGGCTTAAATTCTTAGGAGTGACTTCCTTTTAAATGCTTTTTATGTAAAACAAAAGTAGTAGAGAGAAAACATGTTTTTTCCTCAACAATTTTCAATACAAAATGCAGTACTTGTGAAAGGCTTAGAATTAGCATGTTTGAATGAAGATTAAAAATACTATAATAAATATTACTCTTTGTGGTTCCATAAAAGAACAGCACACTTTCAAATTAGTTTAATGCTTATGGAAAGAATGAGACTGACTGGTACAGAACCGAAACTCTTATTTATTGTCACTGATTTTGTACAGAAGAGTCAAAATAAGAGTCCTTCCTGAAGCAAGTGTCTTATGTGTAATATGGGTAAGGATTTCCACACATTTTATCTTTTCATTCTCTGCAGAATCAGCCAATGAGATTGTTACTTGTGCAGATATTTAGTTCATATGGACATGTAGCTATCAGAAATTCAAAAGAGAACTGTGCCAGAAATTAAATCAATAAGTTTGTATAGGCCATCAAACAAAAATTCATTAACTATTGACCCTTTTGACCACTCCACAGTGCCTGAAGGAGAAAAGTTGCATACTCACTTCTCTGTGGCCCAGATAATGAAGTCATGCTACCCAGGACAATAAAAACATATATTAGTCCAAGAAAACATGCTAAAATCTCACTCTTATCTTCTTCAGATCCCCACAGAGCCACAAACTGTTTCAATATTCTGCCAAAGATGCAACTTCTCATTTTACAGCTTTCAATTTTCTGAGATCTTCTACATTTGTATTATTTTGTTCTAACACTGAAAGTGGGTAGAGTAAAACATGCTTTGAAGTACTACTATTTATGCTTTCCAGGAATGTTAAAATTACTTACCTGTTCACCAAGTAGATAAGACTACATTGGCTGTTTAGCCCTTGATGGCCTAAGGAGAAGCTAAGAAGATATTCCCCTCCTTTCTTCCAGACACATTCCTTCATGACAATAAAAACATCTAGTTTATCAAAGATAGCATAAAAATGTTTACACTATTTATGGAAAATTCAGCATGAAGAAGAAATTGACAACAGAAAAACATGTTGGGGGGAGAAGAAAAAAAAAAGACTACTGATACAAATAAACAAGTAAGCACTTGTTAAAACATGTTGACTCTTTCACCATTCGAGACTAAAAGACACTGAAGAGACGAAAATAGTCTTGTATACTTAAACACCTTGTTCATGCATACATGAAATTTTATAAATTTCATGACTTGCCCCACAAGAAAGACAACATGGTCCTGAAGACTGGAAAGAAACCAGGTGGTCAAAGCAGTGGCTCCAGCCACAGAATACATGGTCTGGGGCAGGATTGTGAATCCCATGTGTTGTCTCCCCAATGACCCTAGACACCTTCAGTCTGGAGGATGGGCAAAGAATGCCCAGTTCTTGTCTCATTCATATTCCCTCTATGTCTACAACTGGGTGCTACCACCATTGGTGCTAGCACTCTGTGTTTCTTGACACCTTCATGACTTTCCCAGTGAAACAACATGTTGTTCATACTTATCATTCTTTGTTCCTATAACTGAGCTTCTTTCTTTTCATATAGGGTTAACTGAAGTTCATATGGAATCATAGAATGGTTTGGGTTAGAAGGGACCTTAAGGATCATGTAATTCCAACCCCCCTCGCCATGGGCAGGGACACCCTCCACTAGACCAGGTTGCTCAAAAACCCATCCAACCTGGCCTTGAACACTTCCAGGGATCCCACAGCTTCTCTGGGCAACCTCTTCCGGTGCCTCACCACCCTCACAGTAAAGAATTTCCTCCTCATACCTAGTTTAAATCCACCCTCTTTTAGTTTAAAGCCATTACCCTTTGTCCTTTTACTACTCTCCCTGACAGAGTCCTTCTCCAGATTTCTTGTAGGCCCTCTTTAAGGTGTTTCAGCTCTCTGATCATTTTCATGGCCCTCCTCCAGACCCACTCTAATAGACCCATGTCCTTTTTGAGCTGGGAGCCCCAGAGCTGAACACAGTACTCCAGGTGGGATCTCATGACAGAAGAGTATAGGGGGAAAATTACCTCCCTTGACATGCTGGTCATGATTGTTTTGATGCAGACCAGAATACAGTTGGCGTTCTGGGCTGCAAGCACACACTGCCAGCTCATGTTGAGTTTTCATCAACCAGCATCCCCAAGTCCTTATCCACAGGGTTGCTCTCAATCCATGCTCCATCCATTTCATATTTGTGCTTGGCCCAGATGCAGCACCTTGCCCTTGGACTTGTTGAATTTCATAAGGTTTGCACTGGCCCACCCCTCAAACCTGTCAAGATCCATCTGGATGGCATTCCTTCCCTCCAGTACATTGACTGCAGTATACAGCTTCGTATCACTGGAAAATTTGCTGAGAGTGTACTTGATCCCACTATCCATGTTGCCTACAAATATGTTAAATAGTGCCAGTCCCAATACTGATCACTGAGGAATATCACTTGTCACTGGTCTCCACCTGGACATCAAGCTGTTGACTACAACTCTATGAGCACAACCACCCACTCAATTTCTTATCCACTGAGAGGTCCATCTGTCAAATCTGTCTCTGCAATTTAGAGACAAAAATGATGTGCAGGACAGTGTCAACTGCCTTGCACAAGTCCAGGTAGATTGTCAGCTGCTCTTCCCTTATCCACCAGTACTGGAACCCCTTTGTAGGAGGCCACCTAACTTGTTGGGAAAGATTTTCCCTTAGTGAAGCCATGTTGGCTGTCACCAATCACCTCGTTATTTTCCATGTGCCTTAGCATAGTTTTCAGGAGGATCTGCTCCATTATCTTGCACAGAGGTGAGACTGACTGGCCTGTAGTTTCCCAGGTCTTCCTTTTTTCCCTTTTTAAAAATGGGAGTCATGTCTTCCCTTTTCCAGTCACTGGGTACTTTTACTGGACTACCACGACTTCTCAAATACGATGGATAGTGGCTTAGTAACTTCATCTGCCAGTTCCCTCAGGACAGGATCCATGGATGCATCTCATCATGTCTGATGGACTTGCACACGTTCAGGTTCCTTAGATGACCTCAGAACTGATCTCCTCCTCAAGCTGGCAGTTCTTCATTGTCCCAGTCCCTGCCTTTGTATTCTGTGACTTGGGCACTTTGGCTAGAACACTTTCCGGTGAAAACTGAAAATTGTTGAGTACCTCAGCCTTCTGCATATCATGGTAACCAGTTCTCCTGTTTCCTTCCCTACATTTTCCTTCCCCACATAGGGGCCCCACATCTTCCCTAGTCTTCCTTCTACCACTGATGTACTTATAGAAGTCTTTTCATGTTGCTCTTGATGTTCCTGGCCAGATTTAATTCTATCAGGGTTTTAGCTTTCCTAACCTGATCCCTGGCTGCTCAGATGATTTCTCTGTATTCTTCAGGCTCCCTGCCCTTGCTTCCACCCTCTTTAGGCTCCCTTTTTGCATTTGAGTTGTTCCAGGAGCTCTTTGTTCATTCATGCAGGCCTTCTGACATTTTTGCCTGACTGCCTTTTTGCTGGGATGCTTTGCAAAGCTCTTGAGCTTTGAGGAGCATAATCATATGCTAACATTATTGTTCACTAGCCCTAATTTACACTGTCATACTCCCATAGAAATATTTAGCTGGACTGAGCTGTAACTAAAGTTGTAGAAATGTCATTTGTACAGAGAAAACTCTGATGTTTTAAGTCTCTCTGGAAGTATCTGGGGCAAATTCTGCTACCATATTCAGACAACATGTAGGATAGGAGAATATGGATACTACTGCAGTATACAGCAGTATCTCAATATAATTTTTAATTTTGTTTTGTTAACAGGTTATCTAATTATTTTACACATATAATTGGCAAAATGCCACTTCAGGATAAATGTATCTATTCACTTTTTTTAGGGCTGCAATGAGTTTCCTTGTTTTACAGACCATATACTAATATGAAGATTTCTCCATCAGGTCTGTCAACCCAGCTTTGGGATAAGCAATTATTATTTACTGCTTCCTATTCTAACTTTCTGTTTCAGGAAGTTCACACTACCCATAAAATTAATACAGCAAAATTAGGGGGAGAGACTGTATAATCTGTGTATGTTAGCTGAAAAGGAGCGAGATACTTGTGAATGAGAATTTGTTGACAGAACAGGTTAAACAGTTTATATAACAGTTTATATAACAGCTAAATACAGTTTAGCTACTGAGGACACAGAAATTTTTAGAGTGTCTTGAGAGAAGGTAAAATGCAAGAAGTGGAACTCCTGTTTTTCCAATGCCTGTTTTTCAGTTTGTCTCCTCTTGTTATATGGTGAGAACACAAGCTTTTATGTTTCCATGATTATAGTCATGGAGGATGACAAGACTGGTGACTGCAAAAATTTATAAAGAAAGCTTCAGCTCTAGGACTTCTGCGGGCAGGGGTAATAAGCACATAGTGGACATCACAGTCTACTTTGTCACTGACTAAACTGAAACTAAAATGTAAAAATGTTGTACACACATTGCACATATATGTTGGGATGACCTATAATGCCATACACGGGTAACTTAAATGTTAAACAAGGTAGCCCAAACTCTCAGTATAGCAAATATTCTTCAATTGTTTTTATGGATAGCAGTCCAAATACCTTATCTGAATTGTTTTCATTAATAGAGTTTTAGAAGCATATGATTTCAGAAGTTTTGAATAAACTTAATTTGCTTGATAATTGTTAAACCTTAATCTATCCTATGAGATAAACACCAAGTACCATCATTTCCTAAATAAATCAGAAACATTTTTAAGATGTTAAGCTGAAGTAGAGAAATAAGCTAGTTCCTTGAGATATGAAATTAAGGTCCTGAATTAATTTATACCATCATATTCATGGCCACGAGGACTTCTCCTTATGCTAAGAAAATAAGTGACTATATTGAAGTCATAGATCGGCTTTAGTATTGAGGTGTCTTTAAAAAAATGGAGATATACTGATTTACAGCTTCAGTTTCTTTCTTCATATAATAGCCTTAGGAAACCTTATTTCATGTTATAAACATTAATTGCTATCTGTTCTCTTTCCAAATAAGTTTTCACCTGTTTTTTTTAGAGACCTCCACAATATCTTTTCGAATCTGTTCTACCAAAATTATAAAGTGCTATGGAAGTAAAAATTTCTGATTATTTATTGACAATATCTATGACTATCAATTAATTTTACTTCATATTTTGATGTAATTAGTTACCAGCTAACAATTCTTGAAGACATTATAAATTATTTTAGTATTCAGATTGTTTCTGTAAATATTCAGTTCTGATTCCATGTAAAAGTAAACAAACAAACAAAAACACAAACCTACAGATATCGAGTAGAATTTTAGTAAAATAGGATTAGTAAATAAAAGGAGGTCACTGCTGAGGTAAAACATTCTTGTATTAATGCATTTATACTGATATCACCTCTGCATTTTACTCATTTCTAGTTAGCTGAGACATTCGAACAGTATAATGCCTTTGTGTGTTTGTATATACACTACTGTATTTCAGGAAAGTATATCATAATCTATTTACATATTAATTATATGAGTTTAGAATATTAAAATGATATGTTTTATCTTGTGCATATTTATTAACATAAAAATATGCAGTAGGCTACTTATTATACCATTGTCATTTGTACCACAATAGCTAAGAATCTTGTCAGGATTTACATTATAATTCCCTATTTTCAGGGGTTTATAATTCACCAATAAAACTTTGCTCCAGACTGAATGTTGACATGAAAATTCAGTTTAGGATAACATATTTTGCAACAAAAAGGACATTCTAAAATCAGAAATCATTTCACTAGAGGATTATTTTCCTTTTTGTTGTTTTCCAGAATATCTGACGGTGCTGAAGTTATAGTAAAAATATTAGCCTCTCTCTCGTCATACTTGCACCAATTTGTAATATGCTAAAAGCAGGTGAATCACACTTTACATAAAACTCATGTAGTTCAATACAGATCATAGAATCATAGACTCATAGAATATCCCGAGTTGGAAGGGACCCATAAGGATCATCAAGTCCAACTCCTGGCAACGCACAGGTCTGCCCAAAAGTTTAGACCATGTGACCAACTGCACAGCCCAATCACTTCTTAAATTCAGACAGGCTTGGTGCAGCGACTACTTCACTGGGGAGCCTGTTCCAGTGTGCAACCACCCTCTCGGTGAAGAACCTCTTCCTGATGTCCAGCCTAAACTTCCCCTGCCTCAGCTTAACACCATTCCCGCGGGTCCTACCACTGGTGATAACGGAGAATAGGTCACCTACCTCTCCACTCCCCCTCGCGAGGAAGTTGTAGACTGCGATGAGGTCCACCCTCAGCCTCCTCTTCTCCAGGCTGAACAGGCCAAGTGACCTCAGCCGCTCCTCATATGTCTTCCCCTCAAGGCCCTTCACCATCTTCGTTGCCCTCCTCTGGACACTCTCCAACAGTTTAATGTCCTTTTTGTACTGTGGTGCCCAGAACTGCACACAGTACTCGAGGTGAGGCCGCACCACTGCAGAGTAGAGCAGGACAATCACCTCCCTCGACCAACTAGTGATGCCGTGCTTGATGCATCCCAGGATATGGTTGGCCCTCCTGGCTGCCAGGGCGCACTGCTGGCTCATATTCAACTTGCTGTCAACCACAATCCCCAGAACCCTCTCTGTGGGGCTGCTCTCCAGCGTCTCATCGCCCAGTCTGTACGTATAGCCAGGATTGCCCCATCCCAGGTGCAGGACCCGGCACTTGCTTTTGTTAAACTTCATGTGGTTGGTGATTGCCCAGCTCTCCAATCTGTCCAGATCTCTCTGCAAGGCCTTTCCACCCTCATCCGAGCCCACAACTCCTCCAAGTTTGGTGTCGTCAGCCAATTTGCTCAAAACACCTTCTAGTCCTACATCCAAGTCATTTATAAAAACATTGAAGAGGACTTGCCCTAAAATGGGGCCTTGAGGGACCCCACTAGTGACCATCTGCTAGCCAGACGTGGTCCCATTTACCACAACCCTTTGAGACCTGCCTGTCACCAGTTGCTCATCCATCATATGATGTTTTTGTTAAGTTGTATGCTGATACATGCTTTCATTTCCACTCTTTTTGATTTTACCTATAGGGTATATATATTTACTTTCACTTCTCAATTTTCATGCACTGGAAACATTTTACCAGGATGTGTAATTGGTAAAGATGAAAAATGAGACACATTCATGAGTGTTTGATTTTCCTGAGATCAAACAACAGCTATCAATTCATCCCCAAACCAACGAACCACCACCAACAACAACCAAGTAGAAATGAAGAGTCAAGGAAGAAGTAGGAAGGGAAAGTGAGGTAAGAGGTTGAGCATCTGTATGCAACATGTAGGTAGGGTACTTCCAAGGAGAACTCATGAAGGCAACTGAGAAAAGAAACGAGTGAGTTTCTGTAGTGATTATCTGAGTCTAAGACAGAAGGAAATAAGGTGTAGTGGATAAATAGGAATAATCATCAAGTGGTTGCAATGATAACATAATTAAATGATACTTAGATGCTTGCACAAGACCTTGAATAGCATGTTTTGTTAATCTGAATGTGTAGATAAGTATTCATGCTTCTCAAACAAGAGTTCATATAATAAAGGACATATTAAATCTGTGCTGGTGTTTATGTGCAGTGCATCGAAGATATCACAAGCTCAGACACTTAACCACATAGACTTCTATATTTAAAGCCTTCACTGCATAAAAGTAAACACTTCTATGTCGCTAATTTAAGACATATTTTGGATGTCTAATTTATGGTAAGGTAATATCACCTTATAACAAGGAATTCCCTTCCACTATAAAGTAAACCTAGGATAACTAGGTGTTAACCTAGGACCTAAGATAACTCAGATGTAAAGTGTAGACATCTAAAGATTGGTGAGAAGATACTCACTCATAGATACAGTAATGAAAGAGACCACATTATCTGTCATGACTCTTGCTGTCATAACTACCGTACCATGAACTTACATTTATGAGTTTTAGAAGCACAGCATTATGTATTCTCTTCAAAGACCTATTTCACCAGATCTCACTCCTCAGTTATTTTTTTGGGGTGTAAAAGAGATAGTCTACTCTTCTTTATTGTGGCTTTTTTTTTTTTTTTGAGTTTATTGACTTCCAGCGTCCTGCAGAAAAGTACTGTCTAAAAGTATATCTGTGTTGCCAGTCATCACTTAAGAAACCTGAAAGCCTAAAGCCAATTGTCTCTTCTAGTAACTGTCCCCTTGGTCTCTGGTGGCATTCCTGGTGTAAGCTTGGCAGAGATAGCCAAGCACCTAGAGCCTCTGCCCCTGCCCTCACCCCCCCCCTCCCCCACCTCCCCCAGCCATGGCAAGCATCAAGCAAGATCAAGCAAGAAGCAAAATTCCTTCCACTCCTCTGATCCTTATGAGAGCAGAATAAGGTCATTATGCCTTTCATCTTTTCTTTCTGTGTTTTTTGTTTGTTTGTTTGTTTGTTTGTTTTCTGTACTGGAAATACATTGTTTGACTGGCAATTAATTTATTACTAATTAATTTTAATAATATATTATTTAGAAAAAAGCTAAGAAAGTTAAAGATTTGAGCAATGATCACAACATTGATAACACAGAAAATATGACACTGGCAGAGACTTTATGATGACATGAAACACGATCAATGCAATTAAATGAAAATACTATCTATCACAGTGCAGACCAGAGTGTGCCTTTTCAAGTACTTCACTCCTGAGTCTCTAGTACATTATCACTTCTTTTTCCTGTTCTCTGCATATACCAATTGTGGTGGAGAACAAGGAACATATACACAAGGTAAGAGCAGTAAAGATTTTCATATGCTTTTAAGTATGTGGTTGCACAGACTATTTGTGTACAAACAACAGAAAGTGACAATTGATCTCTCCATAGCCACAGCCTGATGATCTTAAAGCAAACAGATTCTAAGGATGGTGTTTAACACTGAAGTTTGTAATATGGATTTTAGATTCACTGCTGAGACAATAAAAGGATAAATTGATATTCAAAAAACATGAGCATACAATATGCAAATCAAAATATTTGCCGTGGATTTCTCCATTGATGTGACTCCATAAATTAATTTTTACATAATTATTTTAAATAAAAAATATAACCCAGATGTGAAATTATGTGAGCTGTTAGTGAGGAAACAAACAAAGCTTCTGAATCAAAGGAATAATTGTATTCTGAATTTTATAGCAACATTAACTTCTTCAGCTGTAAAAAAAAAAAAAAAAATAATAAAATAAAATAAACAACCAACCTGGATAATTGCTGTTGTTCTATTGTTCTCTTTTGCATCTGTATTGTATGTCCACTTTATTTGAACTATCAATATAACTAAACTTTTATTTCAGTAAAATATAAGTAACCTATAATGTCTGGTGACGGCATACGCTCATTTTCTTTTTGATGGTTTCCCAAATTGATGTGTTCTTTATATTAAGACTATAAAGAACATCTGTTTTTAATAATATCCACTGGCATTTGAATGCCTTAAACCAAAACAATTAAGGGGACTGTATTTTCTCTTAGCTTCAGAGCCAAAGTTCGTGCTGCAGATAGATGCACCCATCAGACATGCCTGCCTGTATAAAAAGAGCAGCCTATCTATAAATTCAGATCTCTGTTTTGAAAAAATACATCTTTCTTTGCAAAATGAAGCAAAATTCCATGCATGTATATACAATAGATCCAATTATCCCATATAAAGATGTTAAGAGAGTAAGTAGATGGCAAATGATACTCCAAATAATTTTAAAGAAGGAATATACGTATAGCATACCCTGTCCTATCATTCAAAGAAGTGGGCATTGTTGCAATTGATGCAGTCAGAGATTTAAGACCCTTTCTGATCCCACTTATATACATATGAAACTTCAAAATTCGGAATATGTACAGCTATAAGAATATTTTCAAAATCTGAATATTATCTTATAGTTTCATAATCATTGTAGAATATAATGGTTTTAGTAAGAAACTCCTTTCCATTTACACACACTATTTTTCACCACATCAGCTACATTGATCTTGTTGATAGTTCTTGACAACTGCAACCAAAACTGTGAAATACATGGGCACAAATAATGTCATCAGGTATATTCTAGGTATATGTACAAAAAGCAAGTAAATACTAGAAAATACTAGGACTGAAGTCTTGACATACAGAAAAGCTAACACTCTAATCCAGAGATACCCAATTGCTTAGTGAGCTACAAGTTCCAAAGCTTATTTTCCTTTATTTTTCCATGGAGGTTAGAGGAAGAACAAGACATTTTTGACCCTCGTGTTTTGCAAGTGAACAACATAAGAGCAATAAACCATCTTCCTCATCTCACAGATTCCCATTTTACTCTAAGTTATACTCTTGTATGAAAGCAGAAGTGATTTTGGACTATAACCATGAAAATATTTAAGCATAGCAATGGAAAGCATTATAATGGCTCTTTAAAGCATTTTGCTGCAAATTGGAATCCCTCATCCTGACTTCAGTGCTCAGGCTTCCCATAAATGCCTCAAGTAAATAAGGTCCACAGAAATAAGATCCATAAAAGAAATAGGGGCTCATTCCTAAAAATAAGATTTATAAAGGACAGCAGGTAGCAAACGAGGCCACTGAGGTAACTAACAAGACACAGTGAAAACAGGACTTGAACCCAGAAAGTTAAGCCTCAATTACAGGATACAATTCAGAGTGCTCCTGACACTGACTGCTTATTGCAGCTTCTCAGTCAGAGCATAGCTGGGAGAAGAAGAGAGGCTGGTTTTATGCCTTTTTTTTTTTTTTCATCTGTTGCCTCAAAAAATCCATGCAATAGTTCAATAACTCACCTACATTGTGAGGTTATGCTTATATCTTTACCTAAGGGGATTTGAACCTTAACTTTCTGCAGTTCCCATGAATGTTCTAATTTCAAGACCACGACAGTCTCTCAAGTGTAATGAAATAAGTTTCTATCTTCACTTCCTGTTGAAACTGTCTTTTTTTTTTTTTTTTTTTTTTTTTTTTCCATGAAATAAATACATATTTGTTAGACCTGCAGACAGAAACAGAACAACTTCCTTCCAGTGTACAGCACACTCCTTTACTTACAGAGACTAGGTGTCAGTAAGTGATCACTACTCCATGTTAAGTATTCAGTAGAGCAGATAATCAAAGATTCTTTCCTTAACCACTAGCCTGCGAAGTCATGCTTAAATATTGAATACTGAACATGTAATCATTTCCTACTGAGTGAAACAGCTAAGCCAGGAAGGACTAGAGTGTTGCTCTTGCTTCGCCAGGCTGCAGAACAGAAACAAGCCTGGTGTTTGCAATACTGGCATGGGTACAGGGAGACAAAGATGGGATGGCTTTTTACATGGGACATCCCCAAAATCTGGAAAAGAGACAATATTTATGATAAAGCTGGAGAAAGCAACTTATCCTCTTGTGACAGTAACAAACTTTGTTTCAGCCAACATGTGCTATGAATGTCTACTGAATTTAGCCCAGCAGACACTGTGGAAAAAGAAACAAATAACTTTTCACTGCTGTTCATATGTAGTTATTTCTGATAATATCTGAAAGAAGTCCCTTCTCAGGGAAAGCCAAGGCATTCTACAATTATGGTTGTATAATATGAATGTTTAGAATCTAAATTTTGGCTTACAGAATCGCAGAATGTTTGGAAGGTGTATCTGAAGGTCATATTGTTCAACCCCTCCTGCTCAAGCAGAGTCACCTAGAACTGGTGGCCTAGAAAGTTCCTTCATTTTCTTTCCTCATTCAGTTTGATTTCTTTCATCCTAACAGGTGGCCTACCAACCTGAAATTATTTTATTAGAACACACATGAATCAGTACTGTTGTTCTGACATGAATGAAACATTCATTGATAATCTGAAGTGGATTTTTGTTGCTGCCCCATCTGAAGTCCTCTGCTTTGATGTACTCTCTCCTCCAAATGTTAAGGTCAGAGTTTCAAATCCATCTTCTGACCTATTGATGAGGCCAGCGTTCTCCTCAAAAAGCAAACTGTGAGCTGACATGAGTGTCAGCCATCATGTGAGTTCACATGATTGACATGACAGCAGCATGCAATTTCTTGTGTCTTTGAGAAGACTTAATCACAGGTTTTGTACTGATGTTGAGGCTAACAGATAACCAAAAATGCCCCAAATGGCTACTGTGTGTGAGACTAGAATCATGCTGACAAATTACAGCACATCTTTTACTTACCCTGGAACAAAATTTGCTGCCTTCTTGCCCATAGCCATCCAGTCTCTGTGGCCATAGTTTGTACCTGGGAGCGTAAGTTCTCCCAGTGATCATGGGGAGTCAGTCTGCAATCCAGCCCTCAGCCAGACTGCAGGGACATAGAAGCACACAGGCATTTAATAATGATAATAACAATCAATAACAGTGATGATGGTTATACTAGTAATAATATTTTGAATGAGAACAATCAGTTCATGGTGCTTGGACCATACCACTACTGCATTTGTTTCTCAGGGATTTGTACCTTTTGGCAGGTCTGTAAGCCTCCCATCCCTCACTTCTATCTGATCTCTATTACAGGGCAATAATCTTGTCAATTCAGCTGTTCCTTTATTACCAGTCTGAAGTCTTTCTTCCCGCTATTCCTCTGTCTTCTACCTGAAAAGGTCCCCTTGTTCCCTGAAACTTTGAATATTCCTTATGAAAAAATGCCTCAAGACTTTGCTTATTGTTATTTTGTTATCTCCATTTAGCAAGTTTCAGAGATCCTATTAATAACATAGTTTTCAAATTATCTCTCTTTTGCTCTCTTTTTTTCTTTATTTTTTTTTCCCAAAGGCAATTCCAGAGCAATCCTTCTTCTACAGATAGACTTTTGTTAGTGAACTGTGAGAAAAGCTAGGTAATAAAAGGAACAGATTGCAGACAGAATTATGCCACAGACAGTGACAAATTTACAGTACTTAAAATGTAGTATAAGAATTTAGACTTAATGGAGCCATGGAAATTCCCCACATTCTTCTGTCTCTTCACAAGTTATGTTTCTGTTTACCAAACTTTGCATTGTAGTGTTGTGTTGTGTTTTATTTTTTTTTTTTCTCTTTGCCGAAAGAATAGAGCTTTATTTTGAGACAACAGCTCAGTAACTCATTAAGTAGCACACAAACCAGAAAAGGGAGTCAGTATTAGGAGAAAACAAAACCAAAACCAAACAAATAAAACCAACAAATCAATAAAAAACAGGAAGGAAAGCAGTTGTTTCATGGTACAAACTACAAATTACAAGAAATATTTACATCTACACTTATTACCAGTTCATCCCAGCTATTTAAAAAGAGGTAATGAAATATGTTAGTCCATGATGTAGGAGGAACTGACATTCTCATTCTAGAACTTTCCACTGTCATTAACCTAGAATTGTAAAGATCTACTAAATATGATATATATGTATATATTTTTTTCTTTTGGCATGAGAACAGTAGGAGAAAGAAGTAGTTAAAAATAAGTGAAAATATATCCTGCTATATCCATTCAAAAGTGTCAGTTGAAAATAAATGAGAGTCCATCATCCAGCCTGATATTCCCTTTGTTTGTGGTGACTTCTAAAGAATGCAATTAAAGAGGCCCTAATGTGCTTAATTGTGTTATAGTATAGCAGTAGGCTTTTCACATCTGTTCCCATAGCAACAACAACACTGCAGGAACAAGTCATTCAGGCTACAGTCTATGTCACACTGGTATGGTGAAGCTCTCCCTGTCAGAGAAATAACAACAACTTTCTAGGTTTCAAGATACATAATTTAGAATTGTGCTACCAAAAAATGTCATTGCTTAACAAGAGTCTTATGGTATTAAATAAGGATGAACTGCAAATTATATATATATATAATATGGACATATATATATAAAATGGAATTATTTTTAAGAATGGAACAATATATATAGTTATATATATATAACTATTATTTATATACATAGTTATATATAATAGATATATATTTTCCTACCTATTTTCTATATTTTTCTCATTTGTATACATTAGAGGTTCTCAAATGCCTTTGAATTCTGATCACCATACTTTACCTGGAAAGCTGTAATAAATCAGAAACAATAGACAATAACTAATCTGACAAAATTTTGTTTTTATTAATATAACATTATATCTTATGGCATTGTTAGAACTATTCTTCAGTGTGTAGCTGAATGTTTACTGGTGATTTGTTTTTAAAGAGTTAAGGTTTTCATAATGTACAAGCTATAAGAAAACAATAATTTTTCCCTTTAAGAATAATTATTTGAACTGAGGTTCTACTGAAAACTGTAATCCTTTCCTCACAAATAAGACATTTATTATTGTCTTATCAAATGTTTCATCTATGTTGTATTAGAAGAGAACAGGAAAAGTGTTGTGTGAGGAAAAAAAAAAAAAAAAGAAGACTATGAAAATATAATGACCTTTTTTTCTTTCTTATGTGGAAGTTTTTCACTTTAAAACTTCAGGGATTAGTTGAACTACCTAATAGTTCAACAAATTGTACCAAATTAGAATACATTATCTTAACACATTTGTTCCATGGTAACAAACACAATAGTTAAAGATGCGAAATGGTTTTGAGTATAACTTCTAATTTTCAGGCCTTCATAATAGTTGAAGGACAATTGTCCTTGTCAGGGGCAACTTTCCATATTATTCTATGTCCAAATACATATTTTTTAATTATATTTTATTTATTTATTTAATCATTGTAATGTGCAATTATGCTCTAGCCAGCTATATTCAAGTCAAGGAATGTTTGCTATTTTGTTATTTTAATGTTTGCCATGTTTGTTATTTAAAAAATATAAATTGTATTTGATTTAAAAGACCACTCTAGAAACAACTGACATAGGAAATAAGGAATTTAAGGCTAGGTCCGAGAAGGGAGTTGAAGGGTAACATAATTAGGCAGGTCAGCTGACAGCCTTGGGACTTGCTCCATCCAGTGGGACATTTTCATTAAAGGTACTGCTTTTCCCAGATTGATTAAAGAAAGACAGTCAGCTAGCTGCTGTGATGGTTGGCAGCTGGGAGTTAGAGGTGTGCCTTTCAGCATGCTGTATATTTCAGGGTTATAACTGGATCACATCGAGAAGAAATAGTGATTTTAAGGTAGATTTTCACTTTTTTTCAATTTCAGATGGTTAGCATTAGCATATTTTTTCTTCATTCTCGTGAGTACTGCAAATCCAGCTCATAAGAGTTGAATCACTGGGAGCCACATCATCAGTAAAGGATACCTAATTGAGACATTCTGTTTAAATTTGGCCAATATTTTCTGGGCTTGTAAACCAATGAAGCCTTATGATTTATTGTGCTGTAATTAATTCCACTTAGATGATGAAGTCTTTTTAAAGAAACATATATATATATATATATTTTACCCACTGGGTAAAAACAAACAAACAAAACAAACAAACAAACAAACAGAAAACCACAGAGATCTTATAAAAGTTATGTATAACTTATGTATATAAGATATGTATATAAGATATGTATAACTTATGTATATAAGATATATGTATATCTTATAAAGTTACGTATAGATTATTTTAACACTTCAGACTAACTGCCTTTCCTTCCTGACTTACAAAACAAAGTGAATTGAAAGCTATTAACTCCAGAATGAGCACTCATTTCTCATTCTCTGATAAATCTGGATTTGTCCATTATGATACACTGACTTTCCAATTCACCAGATGGTTACACTGATGTGCGGGAAGTGAATATGGGAAAAAAGCAAAATAGACAGTTGCTTTGGTGGGAAGGCTGGAGGAAGACTTATTGCAAAGACTAATGTTTGAACATCTTAATGCCAAATGCAATCCACAGCTCTGAGGTAAGTCTCTAGAGTCTCTAACACTCAGGGATGATGAAGTTCCAGAGGAAAGGAGTGTACACCAGCTGCTACGGTATGCAGGGAGCCATGCAAGCTGCTGGCTGTTTCTGGTGCCCCATTTCCTTTGTCCAGGTATGTATTTACACTTGCCATCCTTTAGGCTCCTCTTTCTGATGTTTTTTAACCATACCATTTCTCCATCAATGCATCAGCTAGTCTCATGAATAACTCTTTTGTTTGTTATTGTCTCTCTATTCTGGTCTTTTTTTCTGCCCTCACAGAACTTTATAACCCTCCTGTTTTGTCCAACCAGATCCAGCTTCCTGGTGTGACTGTCTCCCTCCCTCATGTCTTTGGCGATTGAATACTCCCTTAACTCTCAGCTCATCTGTCCCATGGTTGTCTACCAGGCTCAGAACTGTTGCTCACAGTTTACTTCATTTTCTGGAGCTGTAGTCTTATTTTTTTTTTCTTTTCCCCCTGCATTCTGGCTTTTCTCCTTTCTGCCTTCCGTTTTGACAGCTCTCCCCTTCAAGAGGATCCTTCATGCTGATCATGAAGAATGCTCACAAATGTGCCTTGTTTACTTCCCACTTCCTTTCTGTAGCTGGTATTGGCCAGCCCTGGCAAGTCTGACTCTTTCTGCTGTAGCTCTATGATGGAAAGAATGTGTCATTGGAGATGTTGCTTTATGGTTGGGTCAGGCTCTGTCCAGGAAGAAAGAATCATAGGTTTCTTCTAATTACCAGCAACAACTCCTGCATTGGCAATTCTTCAAAAGATGCAGCAAAGCAGATTTTCATGATGTATAAAAAGCACTCCTGACACACTGCAGCTCCTCTGCCAATTTCAAGTATTCTGCCAAACCACAAAATATTAAAGCTGTTCAAACCACAAAGTATTAAAGCTGTTCAGGGCTAAGATCTTCAGAATTTTTTAACATGCTTTACTTTTTGAAATAACTGAAATGCTGTGAATAAGCTAACAATAAAACAAAAATAAGTTTGATTTGAGGTAGACACCCAGGACATTAAAAGGAAGTCAGTCTAAAACATACAAGCTTTATGAAGTTATAATGCAACTGAAAATGTAGCACTCCAATGGGAATTTCCCAGAAGTCGTAAAAGTATATTGCAAAATCAGTTCCATCTTTTAATCAGAAAACAAACAAGAAAAAACAACAAAAAAAAATGCTAAGCCCTTTGGGCCATTAAAATGATAGGTAGAGGGTGGAGAGAAACACCAGCTAATAGCAGTGAAAGGAGGAAAAACACTCCTCTTTCATAAAAAAAAATAAAATAAAAATTAAAAGACTTCTAATTCATATTGCAAGTTCACGTTGTCAATAGTTAGATGCAGGAGAAATACGTGATAGTGTCAAAAGAGATTTATGACAGGAAATAGCTGAAAGAAATATATTCTTTGCCAGTATGGACACACTAAAACATTCGCAGAACAGTTGGGCCTGATAAAACAAGTTATTATGAAGTTTCATTTTCTCTTGGCTCTGAGAGATTGTTTAGTTTACTTCAGTACTTCACAACTATCTGTGTAGTGCAGGTGAGATGAGATTCAGGAGAGTTTATGGCTTAGTTTTTCAGCAGTACTAGTCAAAGTAAAAGGCAAGTAAAGGGCAAGAATTGAGCTCAGCATTTTCATTTTCCACATGGGACATTATATATTACATTTGCATTTTATATGTTGCATGCAATTTTCTGAGAGCTTCCCTTCTGACATTTATGCCATATGAGATGGTTGAGTATTTGTTCACTTGCATTACTGTTATCACTTTTAAATTATGGTAAATTCTTGCTGACAGGAAGATACAGACTTTAACATATAGAGAATACAGACAAAAGAAAGAGAGAGAGGAAGATAGGAAAGAAGAGATGAAGGAATAGAGGAAAGAAAAACAGAAGGAACAGAGAGGGAGAGAAGAGAGGGAGGGAGACAACAGTTTTAACAAGCTTTTACTCCCTGTTTGCCACCTAACTTTTAATGTAATGTCAAGCTTTTTCAAAACCCTCAAATTTAGTTTCTAATCTTCAAATGGCACATAACATTACTTAAATAACATTCTCTAAGGCTTTGGAAATCTGAAATAAAAAGCAGCTCGTATAGGAAAATGAAAGGGAAACATTTTCCAGATATTTCCAAAGATCTTTATATCCTGCAACTTGGAAAGATCAGATCTGTTCTACTCAAGAAACAGTGGAAGATTATTATGAGAGAAGTCAGATCTGTGTGTTTATGACACTTACAATACTATAATTTTCTTTGCTTCAACTTTAGTCTCTACAAACCTCTGTTGTTTTTCTGACTCCGTATTTCTATGGAACTGTGTCTCTTCCAGAACTTTCAGATTTCTGTGCATAGAAAGAGATGTTGGTAAAGTAGTAAAACTGCCATTTCTAATATACTTTGGTAATGGTCTCAGAAGACGTTAGGGAAAAAAAAAAAAAAAAAAAAAAAAGGAGACTATTTACAAAACTAAGGGTATGTCCAGGTGTAGCTTCTCCAGTGCCTAGACTGGACAGTGTCACTATGAGTAAAGGGGAGAGGAAGGATCATGCATGTTGGTGTCTCAGTTCAGTGTCCTCATTCCGTCAAGAGGAAATGAATTCCCATTCACCCTGCTCACGTGAAAGAGATTGTCAGAAAAGTTTGCAAAGAGATGGACCTTTCAATTACTTTTAATTCTGTTGTGAGACACAGGTAAGTGTGAGAGTGCACAGAAGCAATATGCATAAAACAAGTAATGACTCAATTTAAGTGCTAAAATGTGGTGTGATATTTAATCTTTTTAGTTCTTTCACCCCCCAAAAATAGTTATGATTCAAGTAAAAGCACTGTGAGTTTGATTGTTCAATATTACAGTATATACATATTCATGTTTCTTCTGGTAGCAAAACAGCATAAGGGCAGGAAATTGCTAATTAAATAAAACAATTTAATTCACCTAAGAGGAAGGAAAGAAAATTGGGGTTGGATTTATCTGGATGTTTGCTTTACAGATGCTTGCTGTGTACATATCTCCATTTAAGAGGGTTGTTTAGACTCCAAAGCTCACGCAGAACAACAAGTTCTTGGGTAAATTCAACTCTTCTTGATTTAAATATCTAAACTAGAGCAGAGAAATGGTGCCCTAGAGGTGCTTCTTTCCTCTATTGACCGTAAGAGGAAGTTAAAGCAAACAGCTCAAATATATATACCTAGACATTGGAGGTATCGAAGAGAAATGAGAGCATTTCTACCTTAGGTGTCACAGTGCCAAAGCACCAGAAAAACAGCAACAACACCATGTGAAAGACAATTGGGAAACGATTTATAGTTTGTAACTGGATAGAATTTGGTCTACAGGTTTTGATTTGTGTAATTCTTCTTTCCCTAGAGAGAAAAAGGAATTATAACTGTGTTATTCAGAAAAACAAGAGTATCTTCATCTAAAATTGGATATGGATTATTCCATCAATTCAGATGAAGAAAACATGGAAGCTAGTTTAGATAGTCCTGAAGGATCTTGACTTGTCACTTCCCACCACAATGTGTGGTTTTACCATTTTCCATTTCGTTTCATTTCCACAAGTCTGTGTTCTTAAGTGAAAACAATACTTCATCTTTGAATTCTGTATTTTGACAAAGCTTCCTCTAAATGATTGGAGGCAACAAAACATTCTATATGTATAAATAAACCCACTATAGCTAGGCTGCTGGATATGTGAAGGTATCCTGCTATCCAGCGTAGTGCTCTAGAGCACTCTAGGACTAGCCGTGTATATCTCAAGCTATACGGGATATTTTTGGAACTGTTACACAAGAGTCTCAAAGACTAATGTCTGGCTATATCTTGCAAAAACTTGGAAAGCATTAAATCAAGCAGTTAAGGAGGTAAGAGGATATCCAATTCTTAAGGGGGTCATGAGGAACAGTACAAGATAAAAGCCAGGGCTTAGTGCATATACTATGCTAGGGAAAGCACTTGCTTGCATATTGCAAATCCTAAAAGTTCCCTGAGGTGTTCTGACTGCCTGTTTCTACAGTGAATCCTGCAAGTGCATTAGGGAATGTGCTCATTCCTTTTTCATTTCTCAGAAACTGCAATTCACTGAGAAAAAAATTTACCATGGCCCTTGAAGGGTGTGCATCAATACCATTTATTGTTCCAGGATGAATAAGAGAGTGTTCCTGACCTCTGCCTTAAGAGGTGGCAAAGAGTTAGGGGAAAAGGACAGACATTAAAACTTGCAGAATTCCTCACTACTCAGCAAACCATTGCCTCCCTGACTTATGAAACAGCAGACTGACCACCTAAATCATCACAAGAATTCCCTTACTTTCTTACTCAGCAGTCACAGAATAACTATTAAACACACCTCCGAGAAACTTAAGGTTTATTGATGCATGTTTGATGTGCATTTTAAGTCCAGCTTGTGGTATTTGTCCAGAATATTGAGTGACCGATACATTTTGCAAAAAATCTTCAGGACCAAGGTTTAGTTCTTAGGTGAAGACTGTTATGAGAAAGAGACTTGCTTTTCAGCATCATTAGCCAGAATCAGCAGTAACATCTTACCCATTAGGGGCCTGAAACTTACTCTGAGTAAAATACATGGCTGCAGATTCCCTCAACATTCTTTTTATGACCATAATTTAAAAGGCAGAATGTGGTTAAAACAAATGACAAGAGTTTCTTTCCTATAATGTAGGCTTGGGCCCACAAGTTCAGCCAAATACACAGATAAATATAGAAATATACAGACTAGAAAGTGTTATAGAACCAAAATATTTCATTTGAGTTTCAGATCAATATACTGCTTTGATAATTAAACATTGCTTTGACTGTGATGATTCGTTACATGACAGACGCCCTCCAGTCTCTATTTTCCTTTTAAAAATAGCATTCATTAAGTGTTTGATTATCTACAGAGGAGTGTATATTTGTGGTTTGTGTGCCATCTGATATCCCAACCTCAAGCATCATGCAGCGTCTGCCACTGCAAGGTTATTCTCCACAATGAACATATGCTTATATATTATCAGTGTGACCAAAACGTAACTGTTATTCAAGACAAATATTGTTCCTTTTTTAATATATATCATATACAGACAATGTCAATCAAAAAAGACTGAAATGGAGCAGACAACAGAACTATTCTTTAGAAGAATGTTAACAAGCATCCTTTCTATCTTGTTTCTTATAACAGTCATAAACATGGAGCAGCCTATACACATTCCAAGACATTCAGGCCTTGGAAAGCTAAAATCTCTTAACGTCAAGTACTGAAGCATTACAAAAAATGTAATAAGAAAAACATGCTTGGATACCAGAAACAGTGGTAATTCTGATCCATGTAGTTTTGGTCTAACACAGGATGTTTTATGTCAGCCATGGATTTATTCTGTTAACAATACTTCATAGTTTTCTACTGTCTGAATGAATACAGACATCCAGCCTCACAGTGAAACAAACACATAAACATAAAAAGTCCGATAGCACAGAGCTCTAGCTTTTCCTTAACAGTTTTTTTTGCTGTCCTCTTGCCTAACCTCTCCTGTCTTTAGTTAAATATTTTAAAAAGTATAAGGAAAAAAGAAACAATTAATAGACATCAAACTTGTTTAGTAGCAGAAGAGGGTACACAGGCCTATAACCATCATCTTTATTCCTGAAATTTTAAGTTGATGAATAGCATCACAACTTGGCACAGGCAATATATGAATATTATCATTCTTCAGCTCATACTAAAATTGGAACAATCGTGATGTGTTTTGTCTTCTTTTGTCAATTGAAATAAGAAAACTTGAGTTAAAACAGATGACACTTATGAGTGTTGCTATAGGCACATTTGACAATAAGCGTGTCAAAATGGCTCAAGTTCTTGAATGCTCAAGAATGTCAGCAGCATTTAAAGTTACAGGAGTTTGCTGATCTACTGGAGCAAAAAGCAGAAACATTTCTGGATTTTCTCACAAAAAAGGTGAAAATAAAAACCTTAAGCAAGTGTTTCATTTTCACTGATATTCAGATATAACTAAGGACAGTTTTTGAGAAGACACCGAATAGAAAATCTCATGTTTAGTGAAATATGAAAGGTGTCATAACGCAAGAGTTTCAGGACATTGAATTAATGGTACATAGTGCCAGTGGGGGGGTGGGAAATGTGATAAAATATAGTACATAAAAATGTTTTTGCATATTTTACAAGTCTGGCAAAAGACAGTATAAGAAAGTTTTGTCATTTAACAGCATCTCATGGTTGCTTCTATCTATTGGCATCTCTTACACAGTTATGAAACCCTGAAATCACATGAAGAAACTCTTTCAGGAGTCAGATTCCAAGACCTGTTTGTAGCTACTACATCACCAGCTAACATTTCTAAATTAGTTTTCAAGGGCATAAATAAAGGAAGTACACAATTGTTGAGACTGAAGAGGCAGAAGTTAGATGAAGAGTTGAAGGTGTCCATTGTTAGCAATGTTACTGTTTTATGATACTTTGGTTAAGGATTTGGTGAAAAGGAATTTCCTGAAAGACCATAAAACTTTATTCCAGATGACTCTGGGATTCAAGGATGTATCTATGGGGTATGTATCTATGGGGTACAACGCTTCTAAACTCTTTTTGTTATTTTGTAAATAATCCTCCTCTTCTGATGACAGCTGTTTTGGAAGAGGTGTTATGGAAGAAATATTTGCCAATTACCACAAAGACTCCAAGAGCAGCTAGACTGAGCCAATGTCAAAACAATTAGAGAACATATCAGAAGGTGTGTTCCCTGTTCCCTTTTTTTTTTTTTTTTTTTTTTTTCCTGGTATGTCCTTTTGTCTATTGTTGAGTTGCAGTTGGAAAAACTCCTGCTGTCAGCTCTGTGTGTTTCCTTGCTTCATCAGGTTATTTTCAGTGGATAGAACAGTAAAGAACAGAGGCTTTCCATGCTGTTTGTAAAACTTGTGTACTATTTTCTCCAAAATACAAGCTACCTTAGAAGAAAATGTAGCAGCTGACTGGTTTTAAACTGCACCAAATTATCACCCAATTATGACATAACTCAGAGTTACACATCAAATTAAATGTTTCATTAACCTTCCAATTTTCCTCCTTTCTAAATTTAATAACTTATTGAAAATAAATTTTAAAAGTGTTTTAGAGTATCCAGGTAGATTGTTTACAAGGATTGTTTTCCAGATGGGTGGCCAACCTAGAAAAATTACTTACTTATCTGGTTCCCAACCTTTTCCACTTCATAAGTGACCAGGAATTAATGTGTGGGTGCACTGAGAAGCAAGGAATGGGATCATTGGATTCATTTTGTTTCTTGGCATGAACAATGAGGCAAGTGGGACAAACAACACTGTGCTAACACAGGCAGTGCTAAATAGTGACTTGAAAGCTGTGTCACTCAGGAGCAATTTGCAGTACATGTCAACAATAACGTTATTAGCTAATCAGTCTTACTAACAGTGCCACGTTATCTAATACTGAACAGAAAGTGATCTTAGTAGCACTCACAAGCAACTATGGCTCCCATATGGATCCATATTTGTTGCTATGGAGCAAGGGTAAAATAGCAAGGAAATGGCTTCACAGACACAGTGCCTCCCAGATCACACTTGCCTGTCCTTTTAACAGGACATAAGGTAGTTCAGTATGTACATTTGTGGTCATGCAGATGTGTTTCTGGTAGATACAGGTTACATAGATCCTTTGAAATAGGGCTTATAATTTCATTGCTGATGTCTGGAGAGCTGACTACTGAAGGAGTGAACAGAAGCAGGTATGGACCTAGCAATGGCATTTAAAATAAGGCAGCTACATGATAGGACTGCAGCTGAAAGCAGAAACTGTTTAAAAGCTTGGCTGATGAAAGCAAGTGAAGTCTGGAGAGATGATGCTGAGATGTGACACCAGGAGACAAAAGATGTCAGAAAAACTGAAAAATACAGTCACTAAAAGATGTGGACACGAGAAGTTAACAACTTTTGAGAATGAGCATCTGGAAATTCAGCAGATATTTGAAGCAGAGGGAGCAGAACCCACTGGGAAATTAAATATAGAGAGTGCATGGGGAAGGGTGTAGAGCATTGTGAGTAATTAATATGGTGAATTTATATCTAAAAAATAATTTCGCATAAAATATTAATGACAGCGTAATTCCAGGTCCTTAACCTCTGATTGCCTAGAATCTATTTGTCATTTACCGAAGTCCTTCCACTTTTTTTTTTTTTTTAAGCAATTATTGTTTTATTTAAAAGGGAATATTCCAAAAGATTTGAATACTATCTTTCAATTTTTAGTTGAATGTGATCACAATGTTATCAGTGGGTGTTGTCACAATGAAGATTCAGGGAAGCCTATTGATCACTTGTAAAAAGGGGACTGCACACTTACTGCATAACAGTAACTCATGTTTACACATGCAGTACAATTATTGCAAATGACAATCTAAGTTAGTTGTAGTTTTTTTCACCTTACTCATTGCTCTTAACACAAGGCAGTATTGTTAGCAAGTTCACATTCTATCTTTCTACCAGATCATTTTCTCTCTTGCTTACTCTGTTAGTATAAGATCTTTTAACACAAAACCAACATGAACAGAGATAAAAAGGTGATTTTCAGCTGATGTATATTTTTTTGACAAAAAGGATCTATGTAAAAGTAATAATTATTTAAATTGAGGCTAATGCTGGTTACTTAGAGTTTGTGAATGTTACCTCCATTAGCAGAATATTTGCAAAAGAGAATAATAGTTTTCGAATGAGGTACTTCTACTGACAGGGAGACAGATAACCTTTCTATATTATATCATATCATAGACTTCCATGTGACTGTGTTAATACAACAAGTAGATCAATTCAATAATTGTACAACTTTTTTTTTTTTTTTGTCATAAAGCAAAGGCAAAATGAATCAGATCAACATTTCTTAAGAGCTCTGATGTAAGTTTATTGCTTAGAGTTTTAATTATTGTAGTTCTAAAAACATTTTACCCAAAACCAGACATCTAATGTGCTAGACATTGCACAGACAAGAAACAAAACAAAACAAAACAAAAGTAAAGACCGTTTGCTGAAGGGGACTATATAAATATTTATATTCTCAACAGGAACTTCAAGTGGGGGTGGGTGTAGGTTTCTTACAATTTCACCTTCTTGGTAAAATCAAACTGATCCACTGAAGGTGGTCTAAGCAGCATGTCCTAAGACACCTCTTGCAGACTTTCATCAAAAGTCAAAAAATGAGGCTTATTCTTTTGCACTGCATAACGTTGAGTGGATAAAGTGGAGATACAACTGGAACACTGAATGAGCCACATGTATTCTCCTAAAACATCATTTTACAACCATATTAAACTCTGTATCATTATGAACAGGAAAATTACAATAACACAAAGAGTTTCACTTTCGCCATTTCTTACATTGTGAGTGCTTGCTTTGTTTAAAATCTTGTGTTTGTTTTGAAGGAAATTTCCAGATTTTCAAAAGCAAATTGCAAATGTAGCTATTTCCAAAAGTGACATCATGTTAACATCAGCACACTGTATTGTTAACCACAGATTTTTTTCCAGTGTGCAAGCCTTTCTTGTTTGTGTTTATGGGAGTATCTGGAATCAGTAATAGGTGTCACATACTAAGAAAGGGCAGAGGCAGACTAGAAAAAAACTGGAAGATAACCAAAAGATATATATCTCCAGTATGGATTTGCCAAGAACAAATCATGCCAGACTAATCTAATTGCTTCTATCCCAGGCTAACAGACTTACATAGATGAGAAACTGTAGGCTTTTGACAATCTTCAATCATATTCTAGTAAACAACCAAAGGAAAGATTTTCTAGAAAAAAATTGTTATAAGGTTGGAGTGAAACTGGTCAGAAAACTTTATTTAGATAGAAGGTTATCAATTTTTCACTGACAAAGTGGATAGGTTATCCCGGAATTTCTCCTGAACACCACTGTTATTCAATATTTTCATTAATAACCTTGACATAAAACAGGCATTGTTCTTATGAAACCTGGTAAATACACTGTAGGATAGGATTGAATTTCAATAAGTTCTTGTTGAATTGGAGATCTGGTTTGAGAAATATAGGATTTAATTCAATACAGCAAGTGGAAATTTCTAAGACAAAGATACTCAGTGGCAAAAAAAAAAAAAAAAAAAAGGGGGGGGCATAAGAGACAGCTAGCTAAGAAAAAACCCATGCTATAGCTGAACATAGGCTATTATTAAGTTCTTGTGAGTAATATAATAGTGTCATATAAACAACAACAAAAAAAAGCTTCTAACATATATAAAAATCAGTACATTCTTATATGGTGTATCATGGGCACACTTCAAGAAAGACATGGGCACACTTCAGGAAAGATTGGACCAATTCAAGTGCAGAGTATAAAACAACAAGTACAGTACAGGTCTTAAAAACCTGATTTAGTAAGACTAGCTGATTGTATTAGTATTGCATACTCATAAGAGAAAACAGTGAGACAGGATAATAATGTTTAGATAAATTAAATGACTGCTGCTTAAGAGGAATGGACTAAATATTCTCCATGTCCACAGATGGGAGAATGATCATAAACACAGCAAGGAAGATCTAGATTAAAAGTCCAGAAAAAAATATCTGACAATAAGGATCACTGTAAGAGATTACATAATGTAAGGGAGACCTTAATCTTCTTTGCTGGAGCTATTTGAAGTCCTGTAGCCAGACATGAGGAAGAACATAAGGAAAGCTCCCCCTCCTGTTTAAGGGAAACATCTCTGCCCTTTTTAAAAAGGGTAGGAAGGAGGACCTGGTGAACAATAGAGCCTCAACTCTGTGCCTGGCAAGATTATGGAAAAGATCCTTCTGGAAGCAATGTCGAGGCACATGCAAGACAAAGAGGTGATCTGAGACAGCCAGCATGGCTTCTCCAAGGGTAAATCGTGCCTGACCAATCTGGTGGCTTTCTATGATGGAGTGACTGCATCAGTTGACAAGGGAAGACCAATCAATTTCATCTACCTGAGTTTCTGCAAGACCTTTGAAATGGTCCAACATAACAACTTGATCTCCAAATTGGAGAGAGATGGATTTGATGGGTGGACCATTCAGTGGATAAGGAATTGGTATGAAGGTCGCACCCAGAGAGTGGTGGTCAGTGGATCTATGTCAAAGTGGAGGCCCGTGATGAGTGGTGTACGTCAGGGGTCTGTCCTGAGACCGGTACTGTTTAATATCTTCATCAACGACATAGACAGTGGGATCGAGTGCACCCTCGGCAAACTTGTAGATGACACCAAGCTGAATGGTGAGGTTTGTACAACAGAAGGAAGGGATGCCATCCAAATTGGATTGACTTGGAGAAGCTTAAGAAGAGGGTTCACGTGTACCTAATGAAGATCAACAAGTCCAAGTGCAAGGTGCTGCACCTGGGCTGGGGCAATCCTGGACGTGGGTATGGACTGGGAGAAGCACTCATTGAGAGCAGCCCTGCAGAGAAGGACTTGGGGGTTCTGATGGACGAAAAGCTCAACATGAGTTGGCTGTGCGAGCTTGCAGCCCAGAAGGCTAACTGCATCCTGGGCTGCATTAAAAGAGGAGTGTCCAGCAGGTCAAGGGAGGTGATTATCCCTCTCTTCTCAGCCCTTGTGAGGGAGGACATTTGGAGTACTGCATCCAGGTCTGGAACCCCCAGCACAAGAACGGTGTTGATCTGTTAGAACTGGTCCAGAGGAGGGCCACAAAGTTGATCAAGGGGCTGGAACAGCTCTTCTATGAAGAAAGGCTGAGAGAGCTGGGGATGTTCAGTCTACAGAAGAGAAGGCTCCATGGTGACCTCATTGCAGCCTTTCAATACTTAAAGGGGGCTTATAAAAAGGATGCAGCAGGACTCTTTACTCATGTAGATAATGATAGGACAAGGGAGAATGGTTTTTAAACTAAAAGAGAGGAGAGTTAGATTAGATGTTAAGAAGAAATTCTTCACTCAGAGGTTGGTGAGGCACAGGAACATGTTGCTCAGAGAGGCTGTGGGTGCCCCATTCCTGGAGGTGTTGAAGGCCAGGCTGGATGAGGCCCTGGAAAATCGGATCTAGTGGGCGGCATTTCTGTCTATGGCAGGTGCGTTGGAACTAGATGATCTTTAAGGTCCCTTCCAACCCAAGCCATTCTATGATTCTATTACTTACATCTTGGTGAAATTAGATAAGATTGAGAATTATTATTTCCTTATTAATGAATAAGGAGGCTTCAGACATGGATGCCTCATCATTGAAAACTCCATCTTCTTTTGTTTGATTTATAACTTTTTCTCTGGTAAAAGGAGCAAAATGTTTCGGTACATGAAATAATTCTAAACCACCTTTTCATTTCTTTATCATTGGCATACATACATAAACACATACTCACACATGAACACGCACTCACACATGCATTTAGATTAACATAATCTTCATTTTGTGTAAGTAATATTCTGTTCCAATGCGAACCCATTGGACTTCAAATTTATTGTGATATAAACACATAAGAAGGCTAAGAAGATAAATATGAGAGAATAAAGGAATACACATTTGTATTCCTGTATTCTCACCTGGGAAAAAAAATGGTTAACTAACGTCATCAGTTATGCAGCTTTCTCCATACTAATTTACCAATTTCAGTACTAAATATGTAGCAAAATTAACAACTGTATGGATTAATTTCTCATTTTGTCAGGCTGCTCAGAAAGCAAGGAAAGGTTATGTGCAATAAAAGTTCTTTAAAGCTAATGAAATAATGTCTTTATGTTTTGTTTTGTTTTGTTTCCATTTTACCTTAAACATTGCTTAAAGGGTGTAATATTTTAATTTCCTTATTTTTATACCTTTATTTTTCAGTTTTCAATGGCACTCATTTTATAATCTGGGCAGACTTTCAGAATTCTGGTTATAATAATTTTGCTACATTAACTGTGATTTATAGCCAAGATACAGTTCACCTTCCAATTGTAGAGCTCATTAGCTCATGTAAAACACAGCTCCTTTTGTACTTCATCACATATCATCACATCATTAAAAACGAGAGACCAAATTATTGGATAAAATCCATTCATATAAAACCTCCCAAATTAAATTATTGATTAAATCTGAACAAGATAATACATTTGTGAGCACTGGAAAGCATGCTGAAAAATTTGCAACTATTCGTGGCTTTAGTTCAGTGCATATGTCAGAGCACAGACTCCAAATAATCAGATTTTTTTTTTGCTTCTTTTTAAGGATATACCTACTCTGGACCTTGATATATTGTACATTCTTAATATACCTAGTTAGATAGCTGAATTATGTACTGTTAGGATATTACATTCTTTGTAGGCTGTCATACTCTTTATATTTTACGTGTCATACATCTGTACATTTTCTAAACATGCTAGAATTTTGTTACTTAAACAGAACCTAAACCCTCACAGAACATCAGAAGTTGTTCTTGGTTCTGAAGTCTTCCTGAATATCATGAGCTCATGAAAATTATCTACAGCTCTTTACATGTTCATATTGTGTGAAGTAGAATCAGGTTCAAAATCTTGTATTAAATCTGCAAGATATGCAACGAGTACAAGGTTAAGACAGGTCTATTTACAGGCCTCTTGTTGACAGAATTATTCCTATATATAAATAAACCATATGAAAGAAAACTAAAGTTTGACTGAAGGTTCCTGAAGACCAGTGTGAGAACACAGAATGGACTGCACTAAAGACAAAAATCCTTGACAAAATTCACCTGCTTTAAACATAAAGCACTATTTTATAAAATTTTCTTTTTGTCTTTTACTTGAAATCCATAACAACAAACATATATAAAACAATCATATTATTATCCCAAATTAGCCATTTCTCCACTTAAAAAATAATATATTCCAGATATTTTGTTAGACGTTGCAATTCTACAGGAGAACATTCAACTGAGTGCTTTAAAGTCTGTATATCAGAGAATGAGAACAAAACTTAACCACCTAAGAAAATAAGGTTAAATCCCATTGACTGTCACTAACAGACAAAAATGTCAATAGCTCTCATGTTGCTCAGGTATCAGACCATCAACACATGTCAATTGGACTTACAGGTTACCCAAAAGTCTGTCCTTGACAATTTTACTCACAGCAGAGCCCTTAGTATTATTTGTTCATTTATGACCCTTTTGCCCTCCCCTATGGATCATTTATGATGACTGCAAATATAAGAACTATCACAGATGCACAGTGGAAGCAGCTTTTGAATATTTGATGCAGATAACCTTCTAGGGTATTGAAGTGGGTACTAGCCATTTAAAACTATTCTAAGATCCAGAGAAAGGAATAATGGTCAAGATGTTTATATACTTTCCCTTTATTAATATTTGCAGCTGAGCTATAAAGGATATGTTTTTTGGATGAACTCAAAGACCTTTGTATGGTTGTACATTTGTGAAATAGTTTTCTTAATGGACAGTGAGACATTACAGCCTGTAAACTGTTAGAAACAGCTATTATTTTTGGACTGGAGTTCAGAATCACTGCTGTTGAAGAACAGCAGGAATAAATCTTTCTCTCTTCTATACAGCGACCAAAATCTTTTCGCACATCTCGTAGCTCACGCTGGTATAGGGTTTGGGTAGTTACTGTTGATTTTCTGACATCCTCATCCTCATCTTCATCCTCCTGCACACTTGATGGCCCAGCCTCATCTTCTCCACGCCCAGACTTAGCAGAAGACTTTCTGCGTTCTAAACGACCTGAGTCTCTATACCATTTTTTTCACCTTTTCTACAGGGGCAACTTGCACTGCTACAGCTCGCCTCTCCGACCCAGCCACAGGGTCTGCCACAGGGGTTGGAATACCCTCTGCAGGGGCAACTTGCACTGCTACAGTTCGTTTCTCCGACCCAGCCACAGGGTCTGCCACAGGGGTTGGAGTACCCTCTGCAGGGGCAACTTGCACTGCTACAGTTCGTTTCTCTGACCCAGCCACAGGAGTGGGAACGGCTGCGGGAGCTGGAACGGCTGCGGGAGCTGGAGCCAGGACGGCCGCGGGAGCTGGAGCTGGAACGGCTGTGGGAGCTGGAACGGCTGCGGGAGCTGGAGCCGGGACGGCTGCGGGAGCTGGAGCTGGAACGGCTGCGGGAGCTGGAACGGCTGCGGGAGCCGGAACCGGGACGGCTGCGGGAGCTGGAGCTGGAATGGCTGCAGGAGCTGGAGCTGGAACAGCTGCGGGAGCTGGAGCTGGAACGGCTGCGGGAGCTGGAACGGCTGCGGGAGCCGGAACCGGGACGGCTGCGGGAGCTGGAGCTGGAACGGCTGCGGGAGCTGGAGCTGGAACGGCTGCGGGAGCTGGAACTGGAACGGCTGCGGGAGCTGGAGCTGGAACGGCCGCAGGGTCTGTCACTAGGTTGATAGTAGCATCAATTGCAGCTCGATAGGCACAAGCCAGACCCCAGCACGCCACAGTGATTTGTGTCACTTTGGAACTGCCAGAGTAATGACACCTTTTTTTCAAGCATTCTACCAGTTTTTTTGGATTTTGCAGTTGTTCAGGGGTGAATGTCCAAAATACTGGAGGTGCCCACTGCCCTAGAAACCTGCCCATATCCTCCCACACTCCCTGCCTCTCGCAAATATCCCGCCTCAAGACAGATCTCCGGATGAGATTCCTAAGTAGTTGTTTAACCTTAAACAAAACCTGGAGCGCATTCAGGAGACATAACAACAAGAACATGCTGGTCTGAGTATCCCAAGGATATTCAACATCTTGGAGAGCTACCGTAACTAGCTCGGGGGATAAGAGGGTGGTGAAGGAGGAAGGGAGAGTGAACAGGTAGGAAAAAATATCTTCCCCTGTCCCCTCCACAGATTGGCTCCCTGACGAAAAAAAGCAATAGGTGTAGTTGTTAATAGTTTCCGAGATATGGTTTCCAAAGTATAGAGTCGACGACAGTGCTGAGTACAAATACCAGGTTAGAGTCATGACCAGATATCTCATCATTTCATAAGCCATCGTTACACCACACAGTACCATAACAATCTTAAACCAGGGCCCGGAGAGGATAAACAGCACGACAGGGAGCACATACAGAAAGTAACTTGCTATAAAACTCAATTTGGGAAACAGGCACAGCAGACTTGAGATTAAGGCAATCAACATTGTGACTAGCAACTATTAAGCAGGTCGAATACTTATACCAATTTTAGTTTAACACACTCCGGTCAAATCTGTCGATATCTCAACCCTTCGAGCCCCACGTTGGGCGCCAAATGGACTGTTGTGGTTTAGCCCGGCTGGCAGCCAAACACCACACAGCCGTTCGCTCACCCTCCCCCCTCCCTCTCCGGGATGGGGGAGAGAAACGGGAAAGTGAAGCCTGTGAGTTGAGATAAAGACAGTTTATTAAGACAGGGAAAAGAATAACAATAATAACAATAATAATAATAATAATATTAATAGTAATAATGTGTACGAAATAAGTGATGCACAATGCAATTGCTCACCACCCGTTGACCGATGCCCAGCCTATCCCCAAGCAGCCGGCCCCCCCCTCCACCCCGGCTAGCCACCCCTATATATTGTTCAGCATGACGTCAGATGGTATGGAATACCCCTTTGGCCAGTTTGGGTCAGCTGTCCTGGGCCTGTCCCCTCCCAGCTCCTGCTGCATCCCTAGCCTGCTCGCTAGCAGGACAGAGAGAGGCTGAAAAGTCCTTGGCTTGGTGTAAGCACTGCTCTACAACAATTAAAACATCAGCATGTTATCAGCGCTCTTCTCATTCTAATCCAAAACATAGCACCCTGCCAGCTACTAGGAGGAAAATTAACTCTGTCCTAACTGAAACCAGGACACACTGCAGTTTTGTAAATAAAAATAAAAATAATAATTAAAAAAACCCTCATATATACAAAACCCATAGGATAAAATTTCCAATATATAGCAAGTATAGTACAGATGCAAAGAGTCACCCATAGAATGGATGTAAACAGAGAAATAAAGGAATCTTACAAAACTATACTAGAATTGGGTTCACCACTTCAAATAGTTCGTAAGTATTCTCCACTTCTAGAGGTAAAAAAGCAACAGAAAACAAGGCTCATTTAATCTTTTGCTTACATTTTGCTTTTCAGAAGAACTAACAATACTGAGATTTGGAAACATGGCTAACATCATTTTGATTTTTCATACAGTAAAAAGATAGTTGACAGCCAAAGGAGCATGAATTCTGGCTAATTAATGTATGCCATTTTGGAAAGGACAAAAACTAGGGTAGGTTATTCCTATTAAAGAATACATAGAAGGGAAAATTGCTAATCAAGAACATTTTTAAAGAAAGTTTACAGAGTTCAGAAGCATTTATTCCCTTCTTGATATATATATATATATATATGTATACATTTAGGAAATTTCTGTTTGAGTTTTTTGTTTGCTCATTTGTTTATCTTAAGAAATCTGTTGTTGGTACCTTGTCTTTCCAGTTCAAATTGCACTCGAAACAAGATTAGTCAATTCTTCTGTCAGAAAGATTTATGCCAGTATAGAAAATTCCACAGCAGATATACACACTTAAAGTTCTTTCTGATAGGAAACAGGTAAATTAATTCTATTTCTGTAATGTTAAAATAATAGAAACTTTTCTTAAGTTGCCCTTACTGTATATCACAATCAGTTTCTGATACTGAAAATGCAAAATGACATTTATTGTGTTTAAATGGTCATGTCATAAACTGTTACAAACAGATTGATGCATCAAAACAAAAGAAGCACTCTAACAAATATTAATAATAGTCATTAAGGTTCTTACAAAAGTGACTTTTGGAAAATACAAAGCAGTTCTTAAATATTTGGAATAGTTGGTATAAAAAAGTAAAAATATGTATTGTTATAATCAGTGATATAACTAATTTGAATTCTACAGCTAATACTGCTAGCTTGTTTTATATTTAACATTATTAAGTATATAAATAGTTATTATAAGTAAGAACTTGCTTTTCCACTGTAAATTATCTGTGTTATGAACAGTAAACTTGTGCTTCTCATTTTTATACTGGAACCGTAATCTTTGTACTTTTTTTCAAAAATTAGAGTAGGTCTATATCATCAGAAAATAAAAACAGTTTTTTTTTCATGTTAACTTTTCATTTAATTTTTCAAATCTGTGGACATTTAGATGCTTGTTTCCCATTAGAATTATTTAGTTATAATTAATTTTAATACACATTTAAAATTTCTGGATTTATTTTAAATTTCTGTCTCAGTCTCAATGTGTTTCTGAAGACGATCCATGCTTTGATCTCATAACTCACAGGAAAGCTAAGGATTTTTTTGACTATTGTGCATATAATAATATTGCATATGTTGATAAACCTCCAGGTGCACTGACAGTGATGGGACAGAAACTGTAACACATTCATAATAAAGTCAGGTAGGAAGAAAACAAAGCTGAGGTGATTATTTCTGATAACTCAAATGACTTTTGGCATTTACAAGAGTATTTAAGATGGAGAGAAAAAAAAAATGATTTAGACTGCATACTGTTCAGGGCTGGCAGTCCCAGCCTCCTTACTAAATTTGTAAATACCTGTACCTGACAGCCACCTTCCATCCAGCAAGGTACTTGAAGGACTTCTTTTATGAAAGAAATTGGTTTGTCCTAAATGATTCAGTTAATATAATTGTATAGATCTATGGCATAGATACAACCCGAGCTATGTCTTAAGGAACCCTGCATTTCTACAATTCCTTTTACAATTTCATCTATGTTAGATTAACGGTGACTTATATGTATACTTATTTTCCTCCATCAACTAAAAAGGGAGTTCTGATGACTGAGATGTAGAACTCTACGTTTGGTTATGTGAATCATTTTCCTGCATCTCTCTTGTTCCTCCCCTCAGTATTTTCACGTGAATATCTTTGGTGTTCATGTTCTCAGCTTCATAGATATTATGGATATCCCTCTCAGATGCCCATATCCCACACATCTGATAGCAGCTTAGATGTTTACTCAGGCTGTGGATTCCACAAGACAGCTAGATATTGCACTCTTCCTTTATATATCCCTCATAATACAAAAGAGAAGGGTCCTAATTTTCAAGATTATTTGTATTTAAAACATAGAGATACATCTATGTTTACATTTTTACAAATACCTACAGTTAAAACCATCTTAAATGTAGTACTGTTTGAATAGTTAGTGTTTATTACTGTTGAAAAATTAACATAAGATTCCCAGTCGCCTAGATGAGAAAAATTATACCCATCAGCAAAACATTGGCTGAAGAGATTTTGCATCGTTTGATGAACTAGATTGTATAAAGTTGTTAGCTTTAGATTCGTTAGGGATGCTTAACCTTAGTTCCTATGCCAATAATAATAATAATAATAATGATGATTATGGTGATGATGATAATAATAATAATAATAATAATAATAATAATAATAATAATAATAATAAATTTTTATTCTAAATTAAGGAATAACAGAAAATGATATCACAAAATACTATTAAAAGAAATTGTTCAAATGCAGGTAATGGCTGATTTACTCCACAGGTTTTATTCTTCATTCATTTCTGTGGTGAGACAGAAATAATCAATCTTAATATATTGGTAAACCATAAAAGTTACAATGATTTAGTACATCTTCTGCAGAGAAAGAAGCAAGGGCCTATTTTCTCACAATAAAAGATGTTACCAAAAATCCAAATATCCAGGAAGCTACATTACATGTGATCATGAATGTTTTTAATAAAAACATAGCCATAGTTCATCAAAGCTATTTCAACCCACAACATCAAAATTACATTTTCTAATGTCTGAAAATAATCTGTCTTTGATAAACTCCTATATATAATTCTGGCATAGGTTGAATTGGTAAGTATAATCACTTCAGAGTGATATATATGGCTCGTATGGCCAGAAGTGGCCATAAGTAGGCCACTTCTACAAAATTAACAATAACTGTGCAAATGTATTCACATTCAATAACACATGCTTGAGGACTACTCTCCTAAGACCACAAAAAAGACCAAATTTAGTAAAGCACCAGCTTGAAATCAGTAGGCTTGAAGCTGGACCTCTATAACTTAAATTAATCTACACAAGACAGCACACTTCAAACTGTTTTGCAGGAATTTCTTATGCTCATGGCAGAAGGTTTTATTGCTTGTAGCGTTGCAATAGAGCTGGAAGGAGAAAAAATGAGGGTATTTTTTATTTCTGAATATTTCATAGAATCATAGAATCATAGAATGGCTTGGGTTGGAAGGGACCTTAAAGATCATCTAGTTCCAACGCACCTGCCATAGACAGAAATGCCGCCCACTAGATCCGATTTTCCAGGGCCTCATCCAGCCTGGCCTTCAACACCTCCAGGAATGGGGCACCCACAGCCTCTCTGAGCAACATGTTCCTGTGCCTCACCAACCTCTGAGTGAAGAATTTCTTCTTAACATCTAATCTAACTCTCCTCTCTTTTAGTTTAAAACCATTCTCCCTTGTCCTATCATTATCTACATGAGTAAAGAGTCCTGCTGCATCCTTTTTATAAGCCCCCTTTAAGCATTGAAAGGCTGCAATGAGGTCACCATGGAGCCTTCTCTTCTGTAGACCGAACATCCCCAGCTCTCTCAGCTTTTCTTCATAGAAGAGCTGTTCCAGCCCCTTGATCAACTTTGTGGCCCTCCTCTGGACCAGTTCTAACAGATCAACACCGTTCTTGTGCTGGGGGTTCCAGACCTGGATGCAGTACTCCAAATGTCCTCCCTCACAAGGGCTGAGAAGAGAGGGATAATCACCTCCCTTGACCTGCTGGACACTCCTCTTTTAATGCAGCCCAGGATGCAGTTAGCCTTCTGGGCTGCAAGCTCGCACAGCCAACTCATGTTGAGCTTTTCGTCCATCAGAACCCCCAAGTCCTTCTCTGCAGGGCTGCTCTCAATGAGTGCTTCTCCCAGTCCATACCCACGTCCAGGATTGCCCCAGCCCAGGTGCAGCACCTTGCACTTGGACTTGTTGATCTTCATTAGGTACACGTGAACCCTCTTCTTAAGCTTCTCCAAGTCAATCCAATTTTGGATGGCATCCCTTCCTTCTGTTGTACAAACCTCACCATTCAGCTTGGTGTCATCTACAAGTTTGCCGAGGGTGCACTCGATCCCACTGTCTATGTCGTTGATGAAGATATTAAACAGTACCGGTCTCAGGACAGACCCCTGACGTACACCACTCATCACGGGCCTCCACTTTGACATAGATCCACTGACCACCACTCTCTGGGTGCGACCTTCATACCAATTCCTTATCCACTGAATGGTCCACCCATCAAATCCATCTCTCTCCAATTTGGAGATCAAGTTGTTATGTTGGACCATTTCAAAGGCCTTGCAGATTTCCAACAGCATGATCAGATTTCCTAAATGAAATACAACCACACTGTCTTCCCATCAGATCATTAGGAATTATATATATGGTTTAATGATTAAAATATGTTTTTATTTTCAGGAATAATAAAGCTGAGGATTATCATTCTTTATTTTATTTCCTAAAATGCATCATATGTAATGGGAACATTGATAAGACAGTGTAGATGCAGAAACTCTAGACAAATAGCTAACAATATGGACATGGAATCTATTTACAGCAGTATCTGAATATGCTATGCATAGTCTAATTTTACACTAATGTATCAAGCCTCCAAGGCAAAGTAGCACACTAAACACTAGGTTGGACCCAAGATAATTGCATAGACCATGAGCACACTCATTGCTTTCTGGAGGGAACTCATTGTAAGTAGTGCTTAAACAGAAATTCTTGACACCTCTCTGATTTTCTCACCTAGTATTATAGTGAAACAGAGTGCAACAGCAGAGAGCACTAGCCTAATAGTTTCTATAATCTGCTCTCTGACATTGTGCTTGTGATGAATATTCATGCTTTTGTTACCATCTGCAGTTCTTTTTTCTTCATTGGTGTGTTCACATCATCTTTCTTTGCATTTTATTTTCAAATATGTTGCAGTCTTTTCAGCCTTGAAACTTGTGCTTTAAGTATGCTCTGTACATTTTGAAATGTTATGCAAATGTTTATACCTATCTAATCATATCCTACCTTATCTTAGAACTAATCCTATTGCAAATTGTGGTACGAGGGAAAAAAACAAACAAACAAACAAAAACAAACAAAAAAAAACCCCTTATTTGGAGTACCTTTAGATTATGAAGTTTTGGCTGTTTTTTTCACCACAGGTATTCCAATATACAGGTACTGCTTTCACAGGCTCGGTGTACTGTACTAAAACAGCTGACCATATTATTTCTGCCAGGCATTAGCTTACTTGCACTGCATACCATGGGAAACTGCCTTTTCATCTTTTTGCCCTTTACACATAAATTCTGATTTGCCAGTACACACAATTACAAGATGTGTCAGGTTTTTTCTTTAATCCATTTGTAAACATTTATATTTTCAACATTGCTTTCCCATATATTATAAATGCCATCACAACTTGTGTGATTTTCTAGAATCTTAGTTATTGTATATATCATTTCTCCATGAAATTTCAGTAGATGCTAAGGATGTATAATTTGCACTAATATGGCCACATTTTTAAATGTGAACTCTGCTGGCTGCAAAATCTGCAACTCTAGATCAGAAAATTTACATAAACAATTTCTTGCTACTCCTCTGAAAATGAATGTGCAGTCTTGGGTGACTATTCTCAGATAAATCGGCATAAACTGGATGTAAATAAAAACCATGGAACTCAATTTCAAAAAAAATAATAATAAAATCTTGTTCACTGATGAGAAATAACTTTGAGATTTTTTAACACCTTATGAATGCCTTCCTCATGTAAAAGCATGGAGTGTCTGTGGTTTAGGATTATAGCACAAAAGAGACATCAGCTTCAAAGGACATTGACAGAGATTGGATTAGCACATTAGGGAAATCAATAGCACCCCTCATCATATGCCAAATAGTGATAGCACAGTAGATCTGGGAAAAGGGAGAAGGACTCACCTGACATAAGAAAGTCATAAACTTCTGTGGTGAGTTTGCACAACATTTTTTTACCCTTTCTTAAACATGTTTTCCCAGAGGCATGACCAGCTTGGCTGATGGTCTCAGCTGTGTCTTCTGGTGGGGACATTTTTAGATGGATGAAACTGGCTCTGTCCAGCATGGGGGCAACTCTTGGCCTCTTCTCACAAAGACCACACCTACAGACCACATCTTTACCCCCTGTTACCTAAACTTTGCTACTTTATCCTAATACATCTTCTAAGTACATGACACTGTAAACTAAGAAAGTGTCTCATTTCCAGACAGATCTGTGGCACCACTGATCCTTTATGCAATAGGAGGAAAGAAAAAACTCTTATTCTAATCCTCATTGAATGACCCCTCTTTCCAAAAGATAATTTTATATTTGAAGGGTACAGTCTTCTATATCATTATTCCTATGAGAGTTGCATTTCATCTCCATACTCAGTGCACTCAGTAGGCATACTTGCACATCCTCAGATGCTTGTAGAGTAAGTGATTGATAATTTGAGTCCAAATATATTTCACATATAGGATCACCACTGAAACGTCTTTTAAGCTCAGTGCAGTGAGAGCTTCACCCATGATAATAAACCATAGATGAACACACCTTTCTATCTGACTTCTAACTCACTTTTCCTTGCATACTTCCCTAATATAATTCTTAGTTGCTGGAAGACCAGATAAGGTGGAATTAAATATGGCATAAATAAAAGGGCAGGGGTAAGAAAGACAGTAGCCTAGAGCTTGTTCAGCTCTTGTACAGAGAACTGAAAACAATTTACCTTCACTTCAGTACAGATGTGAAAACCAGTCTGGAGTGGACTCTTCCCCAGACTCTAATTAGAAAAGAGAAAATGGAAGCAATGAAGGTCATTGTTGAAAATGCATGTTTTTCTTGATAACAATATAATTTGTAGCTGCTTTCAAAGAGAAGTATGCTTAAATGACTAATTAAAACATCCAAATAAACACTTATAGAATAAAAACCTTTCCCTCCTGTAGACACAATTCTCACGGATGTATTTAACACTGACTGTTCTTCAGGGAGTTCATGTTTAAACAGTTACATAATTAACAGTCTGTCTAAGTATCATTGATTTTTATGTTTAGGTTTTGATTAGCTTTAATTCTTGTATTTGTTTCATCTTTGTATTCATATCCTGAAAAACTCTCTGTTCTATATTTCTACAAAATTGTTGCTGGGCAAATATTGCAACATAGTAAGTACAAATATTTCTTTGAATTCAAATTAACTTTATTCTTTAATCATATTATGCTTTTTCAGTATTTAAACTCCTGTGTTTTCAGTCCTATACATTTTTTTCCTATATAACTATTTTTATACAAGTATACTCTTATATTAATATAGATGTGTAGATCACATTTTTTTTTTCAATTTTAACTGGTATTATAATCTTTGTTGTTTTATTAGGCATCAGGAATATTAATATATATATATGTACTAGAAATTAGACAGAATAAGACATGAAATACACATGTCAAAACTGCCTGTAAGTAGTAAAATTCTTTTTCAAAGAATATATATGTTGCTTGGACTACTTCTGAAATAATGCAACACTTCTGTGAAAACAGGATTGGTGTTATACAAATATGTCTAAGTTTATTGGACAATTTATCTGTAGTGAGTACAGTTTTTCTATTGCAGTTCTAGGCAGGTAGCTCTTTAAATCAAAAGAACTGAGAAAATGGAACTAATCTTCAAAGTATTTAAATAATTCTATTGCTCTAATTTTTGTTTTTCTGTTATCTTAGAATCATAGACTCATAGAATATCCCGAGTTGGAAGGGACCCATAAGGATCATCCAACTCTTGGCAACGCACAGGTCTGCCCAAAAGTTTAGACCACGTGACTAAGTGCACAGCCCAATTGCTTCTTAAATTCAGACAGGCTTGGTGCAGCGACTACTTCACTGGGGAGCCTGTTCCAGTGTGCAACCACCCTCTCGGTGAAGAACCTCTTCCTGATGTCCAGCCTAAACTTCCCCTGCCTCAGCTTAACACCGTTCCCACGGGTCTTACCACTGGTGATAACGGAGAATAGGTCTCCTACCTCTCCACTCCCCCTCGCGAGGAAGTTGTAGACTGCGATGAGGTCCACCCTCAGCCTCCTCTTCTCCAGGCTGACCAGGCCAAGTGACCTCAGCCGCTCCTCATATGTCTTCCCCTCTAGGCCCTTCACCATCTTCGTCGCCCTCCTCTGGACACTCTCCAACAGTTTAATGTCCTTTTTGTACTGTGGTGCCCAGAACTGCACACAGTACTCGAGGTGAGGCCGCACCAGCGCACAGTAGAGCAGGACAATCACCTCCCTCGACCGACTAGCAATGCTGTGCCTGATGCACCCCAGGATACGGTTGGCCCTCCTGGCTGCCAGGGCACACTTCTGGCTCATATTCAACTTGCTGTCAACCACAACCCCCAGATCCCTCTCTACGGGGCTGCTCTCCAGCGTCTCGTCTCCCAGTCTGTACGTATAGCCAAGGTTTCCCTGTCCCAGGTGCAGGACCCAGCACTTGCTTTTGTTAAACTTCATGTGGTTGGTGATCACCCAGCCCTCCAATCTGTCCAGATCACTCTGCAAGGTCTTTCCACCCTCATCCGAGTCCACAACTCCTCCAATCTTCAGTTATTTACTGCACTGATAGAGTTCCTGGTGTGGATTTTCACACAATTCAGTTTTAGCCATACAAATTCCTTTTAGCATGACTAACAAAGGGGCTCATGGAACAGCCAGTGGTCCCCTTGTGAATAGATGGTAGAAACTGATGCTGTTAGCATCAGACCACCCATTAAACTCTGCTGAGACTGCATCCATACAGGTTTTACTTCTCAATGCATTGATTTAACTATTCATGAAAAAAATGAAAGCAACTACAGGAGGAGGTGGTTCTTTTTTTTTTTTTTTTTTCCTCTTCCTTTTGAAGATTTGGGCTTCAGACATGTTAAAAGACAAAAAAAAAAAAAGTGAAAATTTCAGTCTGATCAAAAAGAACAAGATCTGTAGCTAGCATTCTATTAAGGATTGAAATAAATATATCATTCATGTAGAGGAGAAAAATTTTGTATTAAACAGTGTGTTGATGTTCTCTTACCTATCTTCTAGTAGGGAAGACAGACCTATGGCTTTAAGTGGAAATATAAAACTGTAGAGCCCACTGCCAGGGCCTGTGGTTAGAAAATGAAATAATTGCTTGTTCACTTTTTCCAAACGTTATTCTTTTTAATTTATTTCTGCATGCCTCTGCACTTGAGTTTCATGTTTACTCTCATTGATTATTTCTTTCTACAGTACTGCCTGTGTAAAATTCTGCTGCAAGTGAACTGGTCCACAGTAAGTTCATCATGCACTTTATACTGTGTTTACACTATGACCGTGTTTTACAACTTGTCAAAAGTGATTTAAAATTTCACCTTACACTTACCCGTAGTTGGGCTTGATTTCCTTGTGGAATTTTTATTCATATCTGGTCATTCCCTGAAGTCAGTAATTACTTATTTGTTTAATGTTTCCTTGGCATATGGATTAGCTCCCAAACTGACAAGCTCTTTAGCACTCACGGTCTGGATTTTAGAATTAGTTGCCAAAAATATATCAAAACATTGACTCTTTCTTATAATGAGGAAGAAATGTGACTTCCTCAAGATCCATATACATTGGCTTTAGCTGCATATTCTTGATATATTTTAAAATATGCTTTATCAAACACTATATTGTCTAATTTAGTCTTGACAGCATCTATAATGAAAAATTATGGCAGACACTTTGAAAGGAACAGGCTGTCTTGTAGGGAACTTTCACACAATATGTTGTGTACCATGGCATGCATGCCATTGAATTCTGAACAAACCATAAGAATGTGACTGAAATAGCAAAGATTAAAAAAAAATCTTGAGAGAAGCAAGTATGAGTGAAAAGAATAAAGAACATTTTACCACACTGAAAGGATACTGTTTCTCATACAGTTGACAACAGGAATCAGTACCCTCAACTGCAGACAATGTACCTGATTTTGTAGCCATTTCTGAAGGAAATCATCTGTAGGAAGTCAGACTAGAAATTAGTCTACATCTAAGACTTTTATTAGAGAAATGAATTTCTGGTGTTAGCCAACAAGCAAACATTTTCCATAGTCTTACTGAGGTCAAGTGGGGATGGCTTCTAGAAGAAAGTTTTCTGTTAATACTAAGCAATTGCAGAATTTCTTCTTACAGGAAAAATCAGAGTGCATTAGCAAAAGTAGAGCATCTTTGTGCAAGACTGTGTATGTACGGTGTATGCAGCATGTAGGCCACCCAGGCTGCTATTTTCCACACTAAGAAGCCCAAGGTTATTGGGACACATTGCCAGTTGCTCTGGGCCTGTGCTCCTGATTGTTGCTTGAATAGAAAAGGAGAAATGCGAGCAGAAAGCACAGAGAGGAAGATTATGAAAGTAGTGCATGCCCAGACCCTGTCCTGTTCCAAAACTGGGACACAACTGAGATGTCTTCAGATCAAAAGCCATCTCAGCATGTTCTTGTGTTTCTCATAATCGTTATTTTGCTTAGTGGAGCTTTTACACATACATTTATTTATCAAAAGAATGAACATCTCACATGATCTTTAATCAAAAGGACATAAAATAGTTTTCTTCTGTGCAAGTGAGGGAACTCTGGAAAACCATGTAATTAAAAGATAGCTCCAGTTATCCTCTTTAGGCACCAGTGTTATTCAAAGACTGTTTCTCTTGCTCCTTCTGAGTCCTTATGGATGTGGAAGCTCCTTATGCTTCAAAACATCCACTAGTTTCAATGGGCATGTGAAAGATATTTTGCTGGAAAATAATAATGCCAATTGAGCTGCTTCACATATTACAGAATTTTCTGAGTAGGTGTTGAATTTATTGCCTCAGGTACATGCTCAGAAAGTCTCACACTGCATATAAGAAGAGCAAATTTTTTAGATTGATGTGCATATCCTCATCAGTCAATGGTAAATTTATTATCCCTGCATGTGGAAGAACCTCCAGTTCAAATCTCTATATTATTTGATTTTTGACAGTCACCAGTCCACTCCTCAACACACAAGGAACCTGAATAATGTCATTTTCTGACCACAGTGTAACTGGTTATGCTGGTGTAAATGACCTTGCCTTTTTACTACTGAAGAGACTTGAGTGTGTAGAAATCTGTTTGTATTAGTAAGATACTGCCTCCAAATTCCAACGAGTAGAATATTTGTGTGGATTTGTGGAGTCCAGTTTAAGTCCCTGCTAAAAAAGAAAAAAAAATGTATTTATTTTTAAAAAATGGATCAGATTCAACATAAATTTTCTACACATGCTCTCTTATAAGAGTTAATACAATTACATGCATAACATCTGGCATAGGGTGTTAATTGTATTGTTTCTCCTCAGTATTTGTTCCTTATGTGTTTATGGCTCTTTGTCCATCTCAATCATCTCACTAAATGCCAGTCTTGTATACATTTCTCTTTCTGTGCCCTGTATGTGGGGAAATAAATCACAGCTCAGGCAGGTTTCAATAATGCAAATCCATTTGCACATCTAGGCTTAGTCCAGTCAAAGTCCACAGCTCTCAGCACTTTTGAGAACACATGGACAACTACTTCATACGTAAGAATGAAGAAATAAGTCTGAGTGATAAGAAAAATTAGATTCTAATTTTGAAGTCAGAATCCCTATCTGTAAGGTTTTTTAGTATATTACTAATAATTCTGAAATCTAAATACCCTACACAACTAAGTAATTCTGACCAATTTTCATTTGTTACTTCCCCAAACAGTCATGTTGATAAACAATAGATGAGTTAACATATCTAACCCTTCTCCCTCATCAAAGTGCACTGTAAAAGCACTTCTCTTTCAGACTGAACCTCTACATTATTCAAGTTCTTACTAATAAAAAGTGAATGCATAGGAGTCTGACATCTTTGGTTTCATAAAAGAACAGTAAAATGACAAAGTTGAACATGCCACTTGAGAAGAAAAATGAAAGATTATGCTGGAAACAAGCTACTGAGACTATGTCTTATTTGAGTGTTGCTCCTGATGTCTAAATTTATCCCAAAAACATGGTCAGAACCAACAAACATGTAACAGGGATAATTTGCTTTCTGGAATTTTTGAGCCATTATGATGAAAGCTGCAGGCCAAAAAGATGACAGAGCATGCTCTCAGCATTTCAAAATGAACAAGAAATTTGAAAGGTGATTTGGGATTTCACTAAATCTACAGAAGTGAGCTGCTGTTCTGTTAAATATTTACTGTCCTTTATAAGATTATAGGGGGAAAAAAAAAAATCAAATATAGCATTTGCAGAAAACAGTTGTTTTTTTTTTCTTCTATAAATGACCAAATTATACATAAGATAACTAGTCTTTTAATAAACTTTTTTGGTGGAAACTTTGCACCATTAAAGATAATGCCATTAACATTAATCACTTTAAGAGTGCACTATAGTTCTTTAGAGCTTCATCTAACGTATGGTGCTCTGTTAGACAATAGCAGAAGTGAGGTATCACATTCCTATGTTCTGCCCATGGAGTGGTGAAATTCTGATAGAAATGAAAGGCAGCAACTCATTTTAGATCAGGATAGAAACAGGCACAAGTGGTGCATTTATAAAAGTGCTTTAGTCTTGTGAAAGACAACTCTAAGTATCTCTTGTTTGTCTCTTCTCAGTTAAGGTAGTACGCTTATTCTATTATTACCTCTTTTTAAATGTCTTTTTAAAAAGTCATCTATCAATATGCAGTCTTTAAATCTTAGTGTTTTAATGTTTAAAATATTTGAAGTCTTCTCAGATACAATACTAGTAAAAAATGCTTCATGGAGAGAAAACTGATATACAGTTATAAGGAACTAAGAGTGGTAAGAGACGGTACTTTAAAATTTTTTGTTTTTCCCAGTTTCATACAGGATTTTGCAGGCACATGGCATTAGAGTTGCCATATTAGCACTCAGCAGCAAGAGATTATTTTAGAGGAGAGTTGTCCTACTGTGGTATTAAATGACCATCTCCAAAAGATATTCATAGAATCATGGAATGGCTTAGGTTGGAAGGGACCTCAAAGATCATCTAGTTCCAACCCCAATGCCGTACACAGGGACACCATCCACTTTTTGACAAAAGAACTTTCATAAAATAAAATCTGAATGAATTTGAATGGACAATGTAATGTAGTTTTAAAAAGTTAAATTAATTTAGATTTTAACCTGAAATGTCTTTTTTTTTTTTTTTTTTTTTTGGATCAATACATGGTGAAACAATTCTAAATATTCTGAAACTGTGATATTTCTGGACTAGTTTGGGTGTCTACTCGCTGGAAATATTGCTAAAAGAAGATTCTTCTTACATCATTTTTACACCAATTGTACAAATCAAAGCAGGAAAGCTTGAACCTTTGAACAAATATTTGAATATTTGGCTGAATATACTCTTCAGCCTTTCGAAGTACACTTTTCAGTAAGTGATGAAACATAACAGAAGAAAGACATAATTGGAATATAAATAACTTTTTTTTTTTTTCCCTTTTCTACTTTTTTTTTTTTTTTCCCTCTCCTATCTGGATGCTTTCTCTAAGTTACCTGTCTGTAACTGTCTTTTTTTTTTTTTTTTCTATCTTTTTACTATGTATATCTATAGATACACTTGCATCACAGATTTCTTTTCTAATATGAAACTTTTTTTTTTTTAACTGCACTGCAAGCATGTTCAATGTTTTAAGTTTTAATAACTTCTCTTTTCTAGAAAGTATCCTATCTGCTACTTGCAACAATTATCAACCATTAGATTAACAATCTACCTCTTTGTTCTGAAGAAAATTTTCCTCATGAATAGATGTACAAAGTTTATGATACCTCATGGAAGATAAAAAGTAGTCGTCCATTTTTATCAATAAAGCATCATCATCTGTACTATCTTCCAAAATATTGTAAAAACTGCCATTTCTACACGGGAATTTTACACCTTATTTTCAAATTCTGTTTTTCTCAGCAAATGCTAAGTGTGAGATAATGATTTGCTTATTTTGTTAAAATCAATGAATAGAGAGGGAACAGTGAGAGTTTGTATGTTTTATTGATTTTTAGATTGCCACTCTGAAGTAATGTTAGTATTGGGGACTGCAGACAGATCTAGGTGTTATCACAGCAAAACAAAAACAAGATGTTCAGTTTGCATCTCTTTTGTCTTTCCTCTCAGCTTGAGCATTAAAGGACTTGTGTTCAGTCTGTAATTTTTAGCAAATCATTTTCACATCAACACTGTTAATCATGAGATACACTGTGACAATTGCTGGTCTTATTTTCAACAAAACACATTTTACTCTGTTCTACATGCAAACATTTCCACATATGTTTCTGCTGTCACATTTACAAAAGATATCAGTTCATATAAAATTACCATATGTTTCTGACAGGATGGAATCCTTCCTAAAAATTTCTCACCAGATTTTCTATTTGTGATAATTTATGAAATCTAAATAATATCCAGCATAAAGAAGAGACTTTGTTTTACCTGTAGTGTCAGATAGTTATTCAAACTATGATATTATTATCAAGTTTCTCCCTGATAACAGCATTCATGCATTCAACAACGTTCATTCGTGAATTGGCCATTGCAATAAAACAGGGCATATCTCAGTATTCCAAAACATTGAACCATATGATTCCGTTGCCTACATCCTAAAGGCACTGAATCTGAATATACAGTCTTTATTCTGAGGTATACTGTGCTCAGACTTGCATCCTGAAACAAAAAATTATGTAGTAAAACAGAGACTGAATTGCACGAGTCCTTAATTCTCATCAAGGAAATTGAAAAAGTGCTCAATATAAGGTAGAATTTTCAGTTCATAGGGGCCATAAGCAATTTAAAGGCACTACTGAATATCATTACTTCATACAGTTCTTGTTAAGAAATTAAGTTGAGCACCTAAAAAGCTGCTGTCCTGTTGGAAAACTCTGATTCTTTTAAGAATCATAAGGAATCACAAACACTAATTAATGTTAAATGTATGTTAGCAGTCATGTGTTCAGTTGAAATATTGTCTCTATTTAAGTTATTTTTAACTCATGTTTACACTCTAGTACTCATTTAGTGAACAAGCTCAGACATGGGGCTAGCTTACACAGTCCTATAGTCTGTAAAGGGATGTTCAAAGAGTGACACATCCTTCATCATACTGTGTCATGCCAAAGACTAACACCCAGCTACAGATTAAAGAAATCACAGAAAGACCACTACCCAACAAAGCACAGTGTGGTTTCACGAACCTATTCTTACAATTACAGTACAAACCATAATTCACTATGGATGAAAATATAAAATCCCACACTGTATTTTACTAATTTTTCAACACATCTTTTGAAGAAATAAGACTAACCATGCTTCCCTTGTCCCTGCTCCCTTCCTCCAGGCCTTCTTCCCCACTCCAAGATCCAGGTAACAATTCAAGGTTACAAGGTTACATCTGCCATAGGAAAGTTTGTTAGTTGCTACTCCCATACAGCATATCATGTCAAAGCCTTATCCATGTGCTTCTACTAAACAGAATCTAGTTATGAAGTCCTTTATTCCTATCAGCAGCAACAGCTTCCAGCTTGTCTTTTTGCTGTTCATTTCCAAAACACTGTAAAAACAGTGGAAAGATGGTGGAAACTGAAGCGTTTTTTATCCTCTATACCACACCCCGCCCCCTGATATCATGATGTCAGTCATTTTTTAGTAAAATAAATGGTTTAAACAGCATAATAATCAAATAAACTAATTTCCTTGCTATTGTTTGTTTTACTTTACTTGTTATAGGCAATCTTACACTGAGTTGTCCAGAAAAAAGCTAGCAGAATCACTTGTTGCCACATATAGAAAGGAAAGGAAGCTATGTATTAAAACAGAGGAAGATCTGATCGACTTAATCAGAATGGAAAAAGGTGTAGTTTTACCGAGGTCTTTTGAAGATTGGCCTGCTTACAGCTAACAAGGCTGAGTTGGGCACCTTTGCTCTTGTTAATGAGAAAAGAATAACTGCCGTATGTCTGAGTATAGGAATATTCAGGGATCATTAACCATTTCAAATCTCCTCTGAATTATATTTATGAATTATATAAATTATGAAAAAAAAATGAATTACATAAATATGAATTATTTCCCCCAGAACTCAAAATATTAATGTGAAAAATTTCTGCAAACAACATTGCAATATAGCAATTCAATATAATCCCGATGAATCAAAAATTCAGATTACAGCATTCATCAGCTGGCTTCGCTGTAGTGTTTCATTATTAAAACAACAATAATGGCAAATGATACAATTCCTAAGTAAGATAATGATTTAATATTATCATCCCTTTATAATTAATGATACGTGATGGTTAAATTCCAAGGTACCATCAACAAATGCTAAAAATTTTTCATACCAGAAGCTGCTTCCTAAGGCCCAGTCTGTTCTCTGAGAACTAATGCCAGCAGTAAGGCTTTCCTATAATTAACTGTACCACTCGGTAATCAGTTTTGCTTAGAAAACATTTCAGATCTCATAAAATACAGATGATCTTTGTGCTCCTCTTTGATTCTTCTTTTATCTGTTTGAAACCCAAAGATCACAGATGGGGCTTCTGTATGAAGCAGTTCTGACTGGATTGAAACCAAGAGGGATGAGATGGCAGCAATCCATTTGTAGATTTACTGTGGCTTACAGGTGCAAGCAACTGTCTCCAAACCCTGGTCAGCCATTTCTCACAGCCACAGGAGTCTACATTAATACATTGCTATTGGCCTGCTCTGCTTTTTGTCTGAGGTAATTTTCAGTTTGTTATTGACTATCAGAAGCTGACAGAAGACAGTAACCTTTAAGTTTTTGGGAAGCTGTAAGCAGCAGTACATAGTTTTTCTAAATTGTTAGCACATCTGAAATAGATGCCATGTCACAATTAATATAATAGTAATGACACTTCTCCAGGGCATTCCAAAAGAGTATATTCAAAGTTCACATTGTTTAATGGAACAATTAATGCAATAATTTTGACTCTAATATGCCTTCACTTGTAAATCATCAAGTCATTAACCTTAATAGAACCAACCTGCTGTCATTTATCATGCTCATCTAAATTGTTTGGTACTGCAATAACAATATACTTCACAATAAGAAGTATTTGAATGTCCCAGTGAAACCTGGCAAATACAACCTTTTAATGTACTGGGGGTATTTTCTAAAGAAGAAAAAAAAAAAAAAGAGAGAGAGAGAGACACCCAAGCACCCCCTCCCAAATAACAACAATTACAAACAAACAAACAAAAAGCACAAAATATAGCTAAACATAACAAAATTGAAGGTTCTGATGAAAAACATAGTCCAAACATTAAGACCAAAACCAGAAAAGTAGAATTTTGGGTAGGAAAAGAGAACATCTTTGAAAAAAAAAAAAAAAAGCTAAAAAAATAGTATTTACAATATGTATAAGTAAACATTGTAACTGAGCTAAACATGAATGTGGTTTGAGTATGAATCAGTAGTTCGAGTATACTGCATTAGTCACATTATAAAGCAATGAGAAGAAACACTGGGGAATGAAAGTTCACTAAGATAAGGTAGTAGACCGAAAGTCCAATTTTATTTATGCATAAGAAATACTTCTATTACAGTTATTTGTGAGAATTTCGCCCAGAAAATTTTGGTCAGAAAACCAAAATCATATATTGTAGATATCACCTTAACTCCTATCAGCTCAAACTCTCTATGGAATATGTTTAATCACATTGCAGATTTTCTATTTCTTTTGCTTTCTTAATGACGAACTAATTCTTAATGTGTTTTTTTTGCCAATAATTATTGATTTATATATTTTAAAAAGACTAAGTAGCTCCCAAATGAAATAATAATAATAATAATAAAAAATAGCAACACAGAAGAAAAGTCATTAGAAGTTATTGTAATATGTAGATGGGAAAGAGCAACCTGAATCCAGTGAACAATTTAGGGACCACTTAAAAGGACCATGAGGATTAATTTTAGAACTAAATGACCAAAATAAGATTTTAAAAATATTCAAGGGGAATGGACAGATTATTACAATGATAGCTGTCTATTAGGTACAAAATGGTAAGATGAAAATTATTGTACTCCAGACTATTTTGAGGGGAAACAAACCTCTGAAAGTAAAAGAAAAACACCTTAATCATACTTTTAATTTTACCTCCCCTAATCAACTGTCAGCATTACCTCATGCTTAAAAAGCTGTAATGGAAAAGTAGAGATTTAGATTGGATGTTAGAAGAAGTTTTTTAATCAGAGGGTGGTGAGACACTGCAACAGGTTGCCCAGAGAAGTTGTGGTTGCCCCGTCCCTGGAGGTGTTCAAGAACAGGCTGGATGGGGCCCTGGAAAACCTGATCTAGTGGGTGGCATCCCTGCCTATGGCAGGGGGGTTGGAACTAGATGATCTTTAAGGTCCCTTCCAACCCAACACATTCTAGGATTCTATGATTGTATGTTATGCACTAATCTGTTAGAAAAAATTGAATAACAAACTTCTAGGGGACACAGAATATTATTTAAAGTTACTGGGCTAGATCAACAACTGGCATATATCATTGTAGTTCTGCTTAAATCAACACATCCTGTGTGTCTGACTCAGAATTTGCATAGCGAATTCATATTTCTATGAAGATCATCCTGGCATTGCCTCTTGGTTTGTAGGAAAGGTCTATAATTAGGCACTCTGACGACATAGATATTCTACTTCCTGAGACATTGGCTCAAGAGTGTAACTGTTACTATCGATAACAGACATTGGCAAATTTACCTTAATAAAAAATGCAGATTTAATATTTCAGATGAAATTTCAATTTGCAGTGATACAAGGAAGAAAAACCCCATTGTATTCACCCCCTCAGTAGGAGAGAATAGTTTGTTCCAAACTAACATGAATTGCATAACAGGTAACTAATGTGCAAGTAGAATAAATACATCTTTATTTTACACCACACATTTCACAGTATTTAGTGCTCTACCAGTACTAATCTTCAACAGTAGCTGTGATTTCATTAGCCCAAGTGTCTTAGTTAACCAATATGTGGAAAAAAAAAAAAGCACAAACAAACAAACAAAAAACAACAGACATGTAATGGATGTTTTCCATCACCTGTAGTCACGTAAACAGGACTGGAATTATTCTCACCTCTCCTGTCAATTAGATTAATAGAATATGCTTCACAACATATATCTATTGCAATATAGAGAGAGATGAAAATTAAATTATACATAGACTCTTTTCTTGGCAGCTCATCAAGCTGTTATTGAAAGCCTTAATCTAGGTACTAATTCTGCATGGGAGAGTCCAGTGAGGTAACAGAATCAGAAAGAAGAGTCCTTCGGAGTGAAAGTTATAGGCTTGTTGGTTGTAATTGCCATCTATGAAGTTCTGCTTTGGCAAGGTAATTTAGCATTACCCCAACTACAAATACATTGTTCCAATAAAAGAGAAACCTTCCTAGTTTCTTTGTTTTTGAGTTTGATCCAAACACTCAGAGAACTTTCTCCAGCTCATCATTGGCTTGGTAGCAATATTATAACTATGTTTATGCAACTGGCAAGGTTGTGTAATTCTTGCTGGTGATTTTCTGAACTTCTAAGTATCCATGAAATGTGATTAGAGTCACATCACACACCTACTCTCTTCAGTTGAATGCAAAACCACCTGAACTGATGGTTCAAGTCTAGTATATCGATTTGACACACTGCAATACTATGCAGGCAGTCCATAACAGTTCTGAAAACACTGTGGCTACCTCAAAGTGGAACTACCCACTGCTAACACAAATGCTTTGTTACGGACTCTGTAGCCATCTTAGCAAGGATCTCAATCAGCATTGTGTAGTATGGGCATGGATGGGTCCAGATATTTCTTCATCTCCTGGAAACATGACCTATATCTGTCACTGGTCTTAGGCATGGCAGAGCAATAGCATGTGAGCCAGAGCCATGCCAGGCTGGCCAAGGAACACCAAAACACTGAGAACCCTGGAGCCAAAGGTTACTGAAGCACTGCCAGTTTCTGTGGATCAGACAAATGGAGCAAGAAAACACATTTTCTTGAAAAAGTGTAAGATCTTCCAAAGGGTTTCTGATTTGGCAAGGGAAGTATTTTAATAAACCTGTTTCTAAAGCTGGTGAAAATCTATGGAACAGAAGTATAACACGAAAACTGCTGTTGCACAGTTGAATATCCAGAAGGTCTTAGTCTGGAAATTCAAACTTTAGACATAGATAGCTCTTATTTCATTTACATCATTTTTGGCAAAGGTGTTCACCTAGCTTCTGCCAGATTACTCCCACTCCATTTTTCCTGAACAGACTGTTCTTTGCTTGTTGAGTGCATACAATGTAACCACTGACAAATACGTGTTTGAAAGAAAAAATGAGAGGCAAGTAAATGCAAAACAACTGTAAAATTCAATGTATAAAGGTGTTAAAATGGCAAGACAAAATGAAAAATTAAAGATCAAATATACCAAGAGTTATAAAACATAATAGTTGTGCTTTATAAAGCATCCATTCTGCATGTTTTCTACAGTTTCTGCTGGCAATAAGTATCAGTTGTTCTGTTATTACTAATGTGCCTCAGAGATAAGATTTCACAACAGCATATGTGATATTTTGATATTATTATTTTTATTACTATTATTTTTTTTTAAGAGCAACAATTTTGGTCTTCTTGTTCACAGCCTGGAAATGTTACTTTTAAGCATTTATTGTATATAATCTATCATTTATTTTCATTTTGCTTCTATTTATATTTTTTTTTCTCTTTTTTGAAGTGCATAGTACATAGCATCTGCACAGCATGGGAATCTATCATGATTTATATATTTTTTTTTTGCTGTGCAGATGTCATTGGTAAACTCCTAATTTCATTTTTTTTTTTCAGCAGTTCATTAAAATTCCCATCTACTAGCCCTCAAATCTAATTTTTAAGAGGACTGATGTTAAGGAGGACTAAGTACACTTCTGACAAACCATTAGATAAATGCACTGCTCACAGTTGTTTTCTTAATGACATTAGGATTAAAAAAAGAATAATAATAATAATTAAAAAATCCACTGAAGTCAATAGAGGTAAAATGGTATACAGCTATGTAAACAGAATTTACAAATATAATCTCTGCACTGTACTAAGTTGTAGAAAATTGTGTAAAACTGTGTTTGATTTTTCCAAAGGTAAATCAGAACAGTGACATACTCAGAACCTACTGTATACCAGAACCTACTACAGCTAAAGCCCATTTATACTTTTGACAAACTTAACTTGTGGGAATGTTGTAGACAATCTACATCTCTTTCATGCTCATGAATGTGTTACTCCACCAGCCATTCTAGTCCTCTCTTATTTCCTTTGAGAAGTTCTTTCCCAAAGAGACTCATGCCTTCTGTTTTCAGTTGGCTCCTTCTAAATCTCTCCTCATCATCTATTTGCCACCCTGCTGCTCAAATGATGTCAAATATTACCAACTTCATAATGCCTTGTTAGGATATCTCTCTTGCCTTTCTGTTTGCTTTTCTTTCTATATATTTGCACATATATTTGCATACATGTTTGCATTCCTTTAACCCTGTTCTGGTTCTCTCATGTCCTTTGGAGTGCTCTACTGAAAATGTTAGAACCTGAGAAGTATATTACCTTTTGGCTACCTTACCATGCCCTGAAAAAGCTATGGATATTCATTTCTGATGTTGTCAGTCTGTGACTTTCATATTAGTAGTTCAAAAAATTATGATGACCGGTTTCTGAAAGGCAGAACTTTGCATACTTTAGGAAATCATAAAAATAGTAACTTTAGTGGATAGCTCATAGAATTTTTGAAAACTGGAAACTGCTGGCATTAAAGAACAGCTTGAATAATGTAAACAGTTGGTAACTATAAGGATCATAGACAATCATAGACAAATGGATCATCACAGTCATTGACAAATCTGTCAATCAAAAATCAATTTTCACTATGCTGGGCATAAACCCCTATTAATAATACATTATTTAGCTGAGAGGTAATCTGAGTTTACTGCAAGACTTCAGTGAAAATACCAGAACTCTAGACTAACAGGAAGGATGAGAGAGTAGAGAACCCTATTTATTTTAAGCACAATTTTTTATGTTTTCTAGAGGAATGATTTCATGGATCATTTATTTGTATATTTGCCTTTTACAAGGTTTTATTTCCTAGACATTCAAGCTTGCTTCAGAGAGAGGCTGTATTTGGGACAATAGCTCTGAAAAAAATGCAGGATGGAATATTACTTTCTGTCCATGGTCTTCTGCCTTTTACAAGAAAGAATAATTCATGTGGAGAAAAAACAAACAAACCAAAAAACAAAAACAAACAAAAAAAACTGGGCATTAAAGTCAACCATTTTGTTATGGACGTTTGAACACAATTAAGAACATATTTTCCATGTTAAGTGAAACTTTTTTTTTCCTGTACATTACCGCAGTGATTTAATATGATACTTTGATAAGTAGGAATGTTCAAAACCACACAAAAACAAATTGAGTAGTGACAGATAACATTATTTTTCAGTACGTTAAACCACTATGGATATTAATTCATGTTCTGGGGAAAAAAAAATAATCTGTGAAATATGTAAATTGCTGTGCAAATTAAAAATTATCTGCTTACAGAAAAGCTTGAAATTGTAGTGGAATAATCCTACATGTTAGAACTTTACATTTTGAAAAGGGATTAATTTTTACAACTTAATTTCAAAGAAATTGAGTAAAAGTATTCTTAGTTGAGGATACAGGAAATGAATTTCAGAGATTTGCAATAATATTTCAGGAGAGTTTGACTGCTTCTAGATTTTTACCACAAAAAAATTTAGAGAATCCAGAAAGTTGAGTGACAAAACTGCCTTGTCTAAAATGCAATTAATTATATAAATGTAAATATCTTCCCCTGCCTCATAATAATAATAAAAAGAAATGAAATCATACTTAAATAATGTTGAAATCATCTCTTATAAATGTGTTAATGAGTAGCTCAGGAGCCTTCCTTCCACAAGAATATTAACTGTAACAAGGTGGGTCTTTTACTCTGACAAAATCTCATCTGCTAAAATTGCCAGAATTCCACGAGAAAAATCATGGGCTCAAATTCCATGATAGCACAAGTCTGTAAGCCTTCTAACTACGTGGAGAGAGACAGAAAATGACTTGGATGAATTGCTTCCTGATGGCTATGCTCTAAGGTGAAATTTTGAGCAGATTGTCCTTCCAGTGCCCGTTTATGTTCCATTATCCTATATAAATCTGTATCGTTAAAGAACAAAGAAACTCCCTAATGACAAGAAGCCAGGATCACTGCCTTCTGAAGTAGTGCGAGGAGAGGTCTGTCAGAAGCCAAAATGACCCAATCTTTTTTGTCTGCAAAGTGTTAAAAAGCCAAATTTATACTTTGTTTGACACAGAGAATATAGAACGGAGTTTCTAGATAGATATTAACATAGATACATATTTTGATATAGAATTAAAATTTCATAAAGAGCTATTAGGCCCTCCCTTTTCCTATCCCGTGCAGAGACTGGACAAACAAATCCCTTCAACACAGATTTTATGTAAAATATGACAAAACCACACGCATTTCACAGGCCTTATCCATAAGTAGAGTAAAAGTGACAGTGTTTTCAGATGTGTCAGACCAACGCGTGAGTTTAAGCTACTAAAAATCTGTGAATTAAAGAAAGTTATGTACTCTCAGAAATGTTATCCTAGAATGTACTTATTTTCCTGTTCAAATAAGATGGGAGAATTTTGAAAATACAATAAACCCCCTGAAATATGAAATACTGTTGATAAGCTACCAGGCACCACACTCAGATAGTTATCCCTGCATCCATCATTACTCACTGCAATGGGCAATGACATAATCAATCGACTAGAAAAACAAACACCACAGAGAGTTGAAAATAGCCTTAGAGAAACATTAAGAAAGTTGCCAGTTGGTATTTTAGACCAGCCTGCTCATCTAATATTCGAGAACACCTACAAAGTCCATGGTCATTTATATTAATTGACTCATTTCCATGGCATCTTTCTCAAGGCAATCATGTGGTTCAGGGCAGTGATTAAATCAAGTATCAGGCACAAACAGATAGTCATAATCAACACAAAATAAATGGCCCTCATATTATATTCTGAGTTCTTGGCAGATTGCAGAGGAAGATGGTATTGAAATACCCTGGATACTTGAAGACTGACTATTGTCAGAAATTAATAAAATGCCAATGATTAGTCCAGTCATTCAGATTTTGGGACATCAATGACTATTCCTATTTTCCCATACAGGTCTGTAACTACAGTATGGATGCCTAAATTGACCACAGATCTGGACATATGTGCTCAAAGCAACTCACATCTTTCAAAGGATTAGCACCTTTATTCTGCATTTAAAAATATTTCTGGTGGTATTCTAAGGCAGTTCTAATGTGAATGTAATACAGAAATCAGTTTAATGTTTAAAACATAAGGTCAGTTGTGAAGTAATTACTTAAGAGGATTAATTTCATTTTTCAATTGTAAATTACATCATCCAAATTCTCAGATGCTACAATATTGATTTTTTATCATTTACATGTCTGATATAGAAGAATGTGTATGGATGGTTCAAGATTTGGTGAGGCTCTCTTTGTAGTGGTGAGTCCAGGAACAATGTTAACTGCAGGATGATTCTGAGGAAGTAAGAAAGTTGTAAGGTATTTACCTTTAATACAGAAAACAAGCACAGTCTCTGCCTATCACTCTGTAGAAAAAAATCATTTTTTCTTTGGGATCTTATCTTTGCTCTTCCTCAACCGATAGAAACCAACTTATACAGTGTTTACAGAGAAACAAGTTTATTGATTTGCTTCCAGTGCTGCAAGAAGGTGCTTCCAATATGACAGTATTAGTTATCTAATGATAAATTCTCCCGTACTTATTTCAATACATATATCTACAGGGCTTATGAGGAGCCAGGAAACACATTTTCTTTTCTATTAAGATTAAAATGCCTTTGTCTCCAAAACCAAAGAAACAGAACGACAGAATTTAACTAAATGTGCTTTCAGAAAATGTATCAACTTTGATCCTGAAAAACATCCTGAAACACTAACATTAGCAAAAGATAGTTAAACAAGTGCACTGCAGAACATTTTTTTTTTTTTAAGAGATATTCCCTTTCCTATGATTTTTACCCTTTTGTCTTCTCCTTTTTATATAACTGTCTCATCAAGGATCTTTTCTTGTGGATTCTCTTTTCTTGGTTTTCAAGTATTTAAACTTTTCTCTCAGCTCTATAGTTCCAACTGGCAAAGTATTCAGTCCCCTGATATTGTCCCCTTGTTAGATTTCTTCTTCTTTCACTTTGTCACTTTGACAGCTCAGTGATGTTTGATTGACTGTTTGTATGCTTGAGGCAATAATAGAACTTCCACTACTAAAGCACTGTGCTTTTACTCATTTAGTTAAAAAAAAAAAAAAGTTTTTGATCACTGAAAGAGTCAGAAATTTTCTAATAAATGTTCCCCAAATAGGCAATGTCTTCTGCACGTTTTTGTTCAAGCTGTGTTAAAGCCCTTCCTGAACTGAAAAATAAAGAAAGGTCTAAATTACTACAGGTATTATAGTACAACAATTGAACCATAAGTGCCTCATACTTGTAACAGAGATTTCCTTGGACTACTAGAGATGAATTAGCTAGACCTAACTTCACCTATCTAATTTTGTGTATTTAACAGGACTGCCCAAGTTGGGAGCCTGTTCACCTTAGGTTCCCTCTATCATTACTGCAAATATATATTAACTTCCAAAAAATGAGTCAGCTTGTGCAAGATATGAATTATTCTGTCAAGATGTCTATAACACTCTGCAAGAGAATTTTTTAGCAGCTAGACTTCTAATTTAATTGTTTCAGTGAAGTACCTAATAGAAGGTGGAATGAACTCAGGTCATTGGTTCTGGAGCTTTAGCAAAAAATAAAAAAATAAAAATGGGAAGATAACATCCCCCTCTTTGCATGTCTAGGCTTTGAAATTGAATTTTCATATTTGTAACATACATATATGCTGGTTTATAGACATGCATTTCTTTTTATAGACTCAAGCAAAATGAGCCACAGTATCTTCTGCCACCATTGTGCAACTGCTACATCTAACAATAGTAGTGATGAACAAAACAATCAGAAACCGTTTACAAAGCAAAAATGTATGCAAATAGCATGGATAAACACAGACGATATGGGGCTGGCAAAAAGTATGGAAGTATGGGTATGCAGGCCTGGAGGAGTCCTGCCCAGCAAGGAAAATCACTTCTTTTCTTCAATAAAAAAAAAAATAAAAAAAAAAATAAAAAAACTGCTTTAGTAACAAGAGTCATACTGAAAAGTTCTTTTAAAAAATCAATGGTCAAAATAACGGAACTTAGAATTTCAGGCGACAGTAACAATATCCTGAGTCACTTGGGATTTAATTAAATAGAACAAAAACAACCAGCCAGCCTGAGAGTGCTTTATGTAATCATTTCTCAGCCAAGTTCTCCTGAGGAATTCTACTTGCCTCAGAGAGCTGAGCTGCTGCTTCACATTCTGCACAGAATGAGGAATTCTTGTGTCTACTGATGCAATTAATTAGCAGTGTAATTAAAGAGAAAAATCTCAGTCTCACAGACATTTGTTTCAAGATACTAGTTCCTTGCAACAACGGTCATCCTACCTTCACTAGGAATTGTGTTTCAGTATATTAAGACATTGGATTCATTACACTGCATCAGGCTAAAACTGAAAAGGGTAAAATCTTTTGATTCCACTCATCAATGATAGCTTTTAGCACAAAAATAAATGAAGACCAGTAGAGGCAGAGTATCATACCCTTAATTAATGGTGTCAGGCAAGTCTGTAAAATTTTCCTCCACCTTAGTAGTGCCTTCCTACCCTCAAACAGATCAGCAGTCCCACCTAACTTGTTGTCATCTGAAAACATGAGGATGCGCTTGATCCTTTCATAAAGATCATGACAAAATACTACACAAAACTGGCCTCAATACTGAGCCCCGGGGAACACCACTTGTAACTAGTCACCAAACAGCTTTAACTCTATTCACAAGGACCCTTTGGGCCCTGCCATCCATCCAGTTTTTTAGCCAATGAACAGTACATCCATCCAAGCCATGAGCAACCAGTTTCTCTGGGAGTATGCTTTGGGAAACATTATAATCAAATGCTTTGCTAAAGTCTAAGTAAACATCACCACAGCCTTTCCCTTGTCCTAAGTCATCTTATCGTGGAAGGAGTTCAGATTAGTTTCATCACAGAGGGAGATCAGGTTAGTTAAAATTCAATTTACAGTTTTTTTTTCCTCTTTCTTCATCTGTGCAGGAATATTTCCTCTGTAAATATGTGTATAAGACTATTTTGGCTCTGTATTGAATGGCTGAGGTTTTATAGTATAGCTGTACTATTTCATAATGTCTCTTACAGAGCTTGCTCACAAACTTGCCATGTAAATCAATCAATTCCCTTCCATAAACAGATTCTTATCTCAGATTTTACATCTCTTGGTCTCTTGGTATGTAGATGGTGTGGGCTATGCAGAACATACTTTTGTTTTAATATCTTTCACCCAATATTCTAGAAATAGATTTGAATGGAATTAAAACATTTTTTTCAGGGAACTTTCTGACACTTAACTACAATGATCTTCCTCTGTTTGCATTAGTCCCAGCAGCAGTACATGCCACAAATGGATAAGAGATAATTCTAGGGGGATAAACTAATTATATATCAGATTTAGTAGACACCTGTGATTATATAAGAATTCAAAATCTTATTTTTTTCTTTTTTTCCCCTCCAAAATCTATACCTTACAGTACAGGAAAAACAGGAACGCACTAGAAGGCCATGAAAACTTCCCAAAAGGAAGTATGTATATGTATACATATATAATATACATATATACATGTAAATTATTTATTGGATTCTCTCTCACAGTTATTTACTTACAAGGTACCAGAAGTATTATATCCATTTTAAAATATTTGAAAGTTTATGTTGTTTTAATTTCTTTAATAAGAACAGTTCCAGGATCAAAGTACATACAGAAAACATTATCATTTAATAAATATATGTCTGAGCGTTCAGAACTCCTATTTGCCTGTAAAGATGTGGAAGGCAGGAAAAATAAATAAATAAATATCAATTTTTTAAATTCACTCTTCATTGTTTATTCACAGCCAATAGCTAACCAGCCCCCAGAAATGTACTTTCTTTTCTGCTCTATATTTTTACCAGTTTGTTTTGTCTTTCATTAAATATATCAGGACATACTATTTAGTGTAGTCAGTAGTTTTTCAATAACATTATTCCCCTGGAAGAAAGGAGAAAACTAAAGTACTAGCTTAAAATTTTATTTTGGAGATGAGAATACAAGTTTAAAGAAACGCTACCACGTTTTATAGAATTGATTTAAAAAAAAGAAAGATATTAAACTTGTATGTGAATTTGGATTTCATGTTTTGCTGTTTCTTCTAGGACATAACACACAACTCAAAACAAAATACTTGTACCTCAGGACAGCATTAACCAAATTTGAAACAATATGCAGTCATATACTATACCAATATACCATATGTGCAGGATGTGCAGGAGAACCATTTTCATGAAAGCAAGCTAAAAATTAAAATAATAATAATAATAAATATCAAGATTATGACTTGATGCCTTCAAAACTTTAGGCTCTAGGAAAGAAGTTAGGTACCCAGGCAGTATTAAAAGGTCTTCAGCTGGACAGGGCTTTAAAGAAGAGATGTTAAACCTCCTCCATAATGCAAACCCACAAAGACCACTGCAATAATCTCTAAAGTTGTGATCAAAGAACCAAGTAATCTCAATAAGAAAACTCATACCTCCTGGGAAAGTCTATTTCCTGCCTGCTACAGCTGCAAAGTTGGGAGTTTTCTTTCAGCCTAGCTTTCTAATTTACAACTTTCAGTAACTTCCCTAGTCATTCAAATGCTATTCAGTCTACTCAGATCACTACATCACTTCTTTCCTTGACTACCAAAAGCAGTCTGTAAGCCTGATCCCTATTGCCTTACCAGTCAAGCAAACTCAGTCCCTCCCCAAAAGTGCAGGAATAGCTCATTATGACAGGATAAAACCAGCCTTCCTTTCAGCCAACGCAGTTTTTCTGAAAGAACATAATAGATAGCTAACTGCATGTAAGCAAAACATCTATACCCTCCTTCACCAGCTTTCCCTGGGCTCCAACTACAGTAAATGACAAGTGATGAATTTTGCCAGCTGTCTCAGAACTAACACTTCCCATGAACTTTTTCCAGGAGGGATTTGCCTTTATTTGCTGACTGTGGAGGCATCTAGGCAAAACACTCCTCCTCGGTAAACATTAGATTTTTGAATATATATCTGAACACCTACAAGGCTCTGTTTGCCCATGGACCTAAGCTCTTAAAGGATCACTGTTGAAGTTTCTCTCCACTGATGTTATACAATGAGACCCCCTCATATCTTGGTTGTAGTGGGTGGATCTGTGCTTTAACACCTGGCAGCTGATAAACTGACTGCTTGCCTATATCTAGAAAGCAAAGATTCATTTTCCCAGCTCTTTCCAGGTCCTTTAGTAACGGGTGCACTGACAGCATCTAATAATGAAGTGGTTTCTTCTGTGATACAAACTTTTAGAGCAGCTGAGCTAGATATTTCTCTCACTGCTGACTCTATGTCCTGCTCATGAAGAGTACTACAAAATTTAAAGCTACACTAGCTTACATAACTCCTTTTATCACAGAATCACAGAATTACAGAATGACTGAGGTTGGAAGATCATATGAAAATCATCTAGTCCGACCCCCCTGCCATGCAGGATCACCTAGAGCACGCTGCGGAGGATGGCATCTAGGTCGGTTTAGAATATCTCCAGAGAAGGAGATTCCACAGCCTCTCTGGGCAACCTGTTCTGGTGCTCTGTCACTCTCACAGCAAAGAAGTGCCCTCTCATAGTCAGCCAGAACCTCCTGTGCTTCGGTTTGTGCCTGTTGCCTCTCTTCCTGTCGCTGGGCACAACTGAAAAGAGCCTGGCTCCATCCTCTTGACACCCTCCCCTCAGATATTTATACACATTGATGAGGTCTCCCCTAAGTCTTCTCTTTGCCAGGCCAAACAGGCCCAGTTCTCTCAGCCTGTCCTCCTATGACAGGTGCTCCAATCAACCAAACCTACAGCTGTGTCTGAATCAGGAAAAGTTTGACCAAGTCAAAGAGGGTAGAGTGTTCTAATTAGATTCCTGGATATATATATATATATATATATATATATATATATATATATATATATATATATAAAACAAGCAAGCTTTATTATGAGCTATTTAAAACAAGCAAGCTTTATTATGAGCTATTTACATACATACCGACCCCAGGGCGATGACAAGGGTGCCAACAAGTGTGGTGCTGTTCCAATAGATACTTAGCCAGGTCATGGTCGGCATCCTGTCAGTGCGGTAGGTATTAACGTCTTGTGGGTATCCCCGCAAAGGCAACGTTGACCTCAGTTGATGTTCCTGCCTCTCTGACACAGAGGTCTGTTTATAGGTTTTGCCCCTGCATGGTCCTGAACCTGGGGCAGCACACTATTGGCGGTCCTGGCCTCAGGAAGCACTTGGCAATCCTTGATAGGCTACTGCAAGCATGCACAGCCGTGTGGCCAGCACATGCTGTGCTGACGGCAGTATTGTTTCATGTCGGATGACTTGCGGCCTGGTGCCGTATTGCTGAACAAGCAATATGTACTATCACAAGGTCAGAGTTTCACCTTGTTAGTTTCACAAAAATGCCTGTTTTGCATTGGACCAACCTAATGGTTTTCAGTCCTAACACATAGAGGTGCTTAAGAAATTTATGTCATTTTCTTCTGCTTTGCATCATTTATTATTATACAACTCTCCAGTTTGCATACTTGCAGATTTTCTCTTTAAGCCATTTTATTGATGCACTTAGTGCTTTTAGTTTATTATTTTCAGTCTTGATATAGTCTACATATTAAATAAATCATTTTTTTCTTCTCTGTTTTGGATGTTACTTTGAACCAAAATATTGCCTGCAACTAATGTTCATTCTCTGAATCACACACACACACACACAATATATATATATATATTTCTTTTATTCATTATCCTGCAGATTTTTTTTTGCCACCAACAAAGCTTTATTTATTTTCCTCCTTTCTTTTCTCACTGAGATGAACCCTTGATAAATGAACATCAGTATTGCAAACATTATCAGGAAAAGTAACATAAAAATAGTTATGATTAGATCTTTGGGATCAAGAGTCCATAAATCAAATTAATTCAGTTTACTTCTAGTATTTATGAAGAAACAATGTTTGTTAGAGTGTTTATCATGTAGCAAAAATTAACAAAATGTGACAGTGGTTTGGAACCAAAATTACTAGCCATATCTATAGTGGGACTTTGCATTCATATATACAAACAAACAAATAAAAAGCACCCTTACAGAAAATCCTATAGTCTTCTATAGAAATATTGCATCAGATATATAAATTATATGTAGTATGGATCAGACTGGCTGTTCTATTCTAACTCCAAGTCTGAATATACTCTGAAAACTTGAGTAGCTATCATTCCATCTATAATACAGAAAACTGAGAGCATAATTAAAAACTTTAATTAGTTATAAGCAAAGAGACTATAAAAGAAGTATAAATATCAGCAAGTAATACTAGTCTTGAAAAAAAAAAAACAAACAACACATTTCTCTCAATGGTTAGATGACTGAAAGTACCAACTTTTTTTTTTTTTTTTTTTTCATGAACTCATACAGTGTTCACAATTCATTTGTTAAGGTTATAAGTCAACAGCTTGGTATACTGTTAAAAACAAGGAATAAATAATAACTAAAAAAAAGCTTGAAATAACCCTGCAATGGAAAGAAAGTATGATGCTAGATTTGAAACTCAGACGACTGACTCTGAAAACCATTCTTTATTTTTGTTTCTGATACAGATTCTCTACTAGATATTGTTGACAGATCCTACCAAAACCCTTATCCCTGCTGCAAATCAGCCAGCATGGTGGCATTATGCCAGCTGTGAATTTGCTCTCCTTCTCTAAGTGTCTCTAAAATATGGGTTAGTAACAGAAGTACAGATGGCATAATAAGGAAGAGATTGATTATTTAACTGTATATTTGCTGTGGTTTGCTATAGCTTGTAGCAGTAGTGGTTCTGCACTATCATTTGACATTACTCATTACAAGCACTCAATGGTCACTATAAATATTTCTTACACTCCATTTGTGGTACTCTGTATTAGGTTCCCTTTTACCGTCAAGTTACATGTCACTGGAAATGGCATTCACTGTTACTCAGGGAAAAATCAATCAATCAGTCAATCAATCAATCAATAAACAAATAAAACAACCCTGGAATGCAGGTCTTCTTACCATGTTACTGTCTCCTTTAGGAAAGTCTGGAAAATGTTACAGACATTGTGAAAAAATGGGGTGAGCTCCTGCTAACATCACAAAGCTGTCTTGTCTGTGAAGTCATTCAACTTTATAGGTAGACAACTGCTTTGGAAATGATAGGGATGAATGAAAAGTATTTAACAAATAATGTGGTGTTTGAGAGAAACTGTTTATCAGAAAGTTTAGTGCTAAGACAATGGATAAGAGTTTTAAACTAAAAACGGGTAGGTTTAGATTAGGCATAAGGAAGAAATTCTTTTCTTTGAGGGTAGTGAGGCACTAGTACAGGTTGCCCAGGGAAGCTGTGGATGTCCCATCCCTGGAAGTGTTCAAGGCCAGGCTGGATGAGGCTTTGAGCAACCTGGCCTAGTGGGAGGTGTCCCTGCCCATGGCAGGTGAGTTGAGACTAGGTGATCTGTAAGGTCCCTGTCAATCCAAACTATTCTATGATTCTGTGATTCTATGAATCTATGATATTAAAATGCCTGAAAAAAAAGAAAAACATAGAAACCAACTGAACTGAGAGTAAGGCATTTTTGAGGATCTATTTGCATTTAGAACTCCTAATAAAATAAAGAGCAATTCCTTCTATTATTTCCTGCTTTGTGCTTTACAATAGGTTCCAATTTCTTACAGAGTATGTGTTTGGTATGGAAAGGACTGGCAGGAACAGTCATCAGATTAAAGAAATTATTTTACATGTTCTTGGATTTTGCTTACAAGTAGTGAAGGAGGTGAACTAATATATATATTTTTCAATAACCTTTGTTTAACTATTACAGTTACTTTAAAGTGGTCCTTTTTCACTTTAATGTATTTACAATCTTCCAGGAAACAACATTCACAAGATGATCTGACCATGTTTTTTTTTTTTTTTTTTTTTTTTTGTCTGTTTGCTTGTTTGTTTGTTTGTTTTTACAACTTCTGTCTTTCCTGTGCAGACAGATAGAATACTCTGAGAAAACATGTCTATCTCCATCTTCCATCGAGACCTAAGGAATATCTTTTATCATAGCTCCTATTATTATATTTCCTTCATCTGTCTATCTTGTGTGCTTTCATAATGGAGTAGAAGCTCTGAGCATCATCAAGGTTTGCCAACCCTGAAGAATGAAGGTTACAGTTTCTAGTTATTTTAAAGGTTGCTCAACTTACTGAAAGTACCTCATTTATGCATCCAGCATGTATCCATCTTCTGATCTCATGTGGACATCTGCAATAGAGATACCTATGCCTGAGCCAGCAGTGTGTATTCCCCTTATAGCTAATGGAGAGAAACAATGATTTCTAGAAAGTAGCTCACCTCCTCTTAATGCAGATGCCTAAAGTAGGTCAGATGGATCACACTTTAAAAATTGCTATATCTCTCTGATGTCTGTTAAGAACATCTGGGATGACTGGCTCAGATACAGATAGATGATAATCATTCCTCTCTTTCCAAATTTGCAAAAGCTTTTTTGCCTCATTCATTTCGAGGAAAAACAAAACAAAACAAACAAAAAAACCACTTATGGGTATTATTTCTGTAGTTTCAACATGATTTTTAATAACTTTTATCTTAGCTTTACTTTCCACAATAATGATAGTAAATTGCATTTAATTTGTTGACTGTCTGTTCAAGACTGGTCATTGTGTTAGCTCCAGAGTTGATTCAGAGTAAGAAGGAGTTTCAATAGGCAATTTCATAGCCTAATTAAAGACCTAAATGGGTATAAATTAGATTATGAATTTATAGATGTTCTTTCCCTGGCCCTCTCCTGAGACTATTCCATTCTGAAAAATAGCAGCTTCCAGCTATCCTTTCTAAGACTGGAATAATGTTTGATCTTTGAAAATTAGAAAGAAATTACATCATGATGATATACTCTTTAAAAAAATAGTCTAGCAGTTAGGTATGCAAGTAGTTACATTGGATGAGTTCTTTGAAAGCATTCAGATGAAAAAGGAAATTTGAATCTAGGTAGTGCTCAAAATACTATGTTACTGTGTAAAATATCGGTATCACTTCCTCTAAGAAAAGAGAAGAGCAACAGACAGGCTGAACTGCTTAGTGTACTTTAGCCTATTTTTCTTCTTGGCACATATTGAGGAGCCAACAGGGAAAGGTACTCTCCTGGACCTGATGCTTACTAACAAGAAGAAATGGTTGGGATGTGAAAGTCAGAAGGTCTCGGCTGAACTGACCATGAGAAGGTGTTCAGGATCCTAAAAGGAGGGATTATGGCAGGACTAAAATCGCTTGCTTTTGAGAAAATAGGGTCCAGGAGAGCTGGTTCACAAGGATCACTTACTCCAAGCTCAAGAAAGATTCATATTGACAAGCAGGAAATCAAGCAAAGGTTGCATGCAGATTGCGAGGATGAACAAGGAGCTCTTAACTGAACTCATACATAAAAAAAGGAAGTATACCAGAGAAGGACACAGGAGCAGGTGACTCAACAGGAGCACAGAATTGCAGGGATAAGGTTAGGAAAGCCAAGGCTGACCTGGAGTTAGTATCATAGAATCATTAAGGTTGGAAAAGACCTCCAAGATCATCTGGTTTAACTGTCCACCTATAACCAATATTACGCACTATACCATATTCCTAAGTACCACATCCGGCCTTTTCTTAAACACCCCCAGGGACAATGATCCCATTACCCCCCTTGGCAATCAATTCCAATGCCTAACTACTCTTTCTGAGCAGAAATTTCTCTTAATTTCCAATCTGAACTTCACCTGGAACCTCCTCCTCCAGTTGAATCTGGCAAGGGATGTGAAAGCCTACAAGAAAGTCTTATACAAATACATAAACAACAAAAGGAAGAGTAGGGAAAGCGTGTTCTCCCTGCTGAATGGGGCACGGGATTTGTTGACAAATGACATGGAAAAGGCCAAGGTACTCAATGCCTTCTTTGCCTCTGTCTTTACTCGTAAGACCTGCATTCAGGAATACCAGGTCCCTCAGATAAGTGGAAAAGACTAGGGTAATAAAGACTTACTTTCACTGGAGGAAGACCAGATTAGGGAGCACTTAAACAGGACATATGCTAGAAGTTGCGGAGTCACTTGGAGAGTGACACTTGAAGAGTTACTTGGAGATATTCAAAACATAATTGGACATGGTACTAGCCAACCTGCTCCATCTGACCATGTTTGAGCAGGGGAATTGGACTAACTGATCTCAAAAGGTGCCTTGCAGCCTAAGCGATTCTGTAATTCTGGTTATAGGCACCAGCTTTCAGGTGTGGTGCATACAGCGAGCTTATGTTAGAACTGAGCTGTGGTGATGCAAGGAGCTCAGAACACACACCAACCCATAGCTTCTAGGCACAAAATCTAACCACAGTTTGCAGGACCCGACCTGTGCAGGTTTCTGCCATAGTGATTGGAAAGATAATTTCCTTCAGAGACAATTCAGGGTAGAAAATTAATTGTAAGGGTTCTGACCTTTCTTGAAGGAGTCACTCACTCTCATGGACAGAGGGACGACCCCTGAGAAAACAAGTTCCTAGACAAAATCCCAAACTCTTGGGGTTTTATAGTAGCCAGAAAGGGTCTTTTCAATGTCTGTTTTAGACTTCATTATTAAAGCTCACCAAGCTCCACTTAATGCCCTTTTTTTTTTTTTTTTTTTTTTTTTTTTTGGATCTAACCCAGAAAACTTTCTTCAAAACTTGAATGGTGAATGAGAAAAAAATCTTTGAGCACAGCTATCTCATTAAGCACCAAGCTGCCAGGGTTTCAGTTCAGAAATATTAGTCTGATGTTCTTTCATCTGCATAAATACATTTTTACAGGACATTTGGCCTTTTTCATTCCCCCAGTTTTCTAATAAAGATAGAACTTCACGGGAATGGGGAAGGGCAGAGAATCTGTTTGAGAGAAGAGAGTAACACTGTGAGAGAAACTTTTTCTCTATAAATTGAATATCTCTGACTCAGACTGTTATATATATGATATCAAGAGGAGAATGACTGACATTGCAGAAAGAGAAAAAGACTGACACACCTCCAGAATACCATATTATTCACTTGTTATTTTAAATTATATGAATGTTATTGATTCAGTTAAGAAACACCCTTAGAAAAAGATATGTACTGAAAATGACCAGAACACATTAGTTACATTTTATATTGCATCTTTTTTTTTTTTTTCCTGTAGAAAGTATGCTTTTTATTACTGTTATAACCAAGTATTTCCCATTTAGTAGAAAAATAGAGAACTTCTTGGACCTATTTTTTGTATTTGAGCCTTTCACAAACATATATTCAGTCAAACATATATCCATCAACCCAATTCTTTTGCAATCACAATCAGCCCATTAGTCCTAAGTTATGATGGGGCCTTTGTTTGGGAGGCAGCTGGATAATTTGTGTGCACGCTTAGAACACAAATCTTGCAGGTTCTTGTTTTCTCTTTCTTTAAAATTGTACTGTAGAAGATTTCAAAAATATTTAACTACCCAAATTCTTTTTTTGCTTCTCCTTCTTTCTGGGAGAGATGTGCTTGCCCAGTGACAGTGATAGAGCTCAATAGAAAATTTAAGAAATTCAAAGTTGCACTGAAATGTTAGTTGTAAGGAAAAAAAATGAGATGGGGAAAACATAAGCACTTTTAATGTTTTTAACCCCTTCTATATATATACCCACACAGATGCTTGCTCTCTCCTCCCTATTTTCCCCATGATTGGAGAGAAACTAGGAAGAACAGAATTAAGAAAGCTCACGGCTCAAGACGAAAACAAGGAAAACACTCAATTATTACTGTTATGGGCAAAACAGACTCAGCTTAATGAATTTGACTTAATCTATTATCATTTAATATAAAGATAGTAAGGGTATTATATACATAATAATAAGGATATTATATACTCTTATAACACTTTGGAGGTGTTACCAGCTCCACTATGGGTCATCTCCTATTCCTCTGTTTCTGTTTTTCCTTTTCCTCTGTGTTTTCTCTCCTTTTCTAAATATGTTTTCACATCGGATCCACCAGCTTCACTGATTGGCTCAGCTGTGTCCTTTGGTGGGTCCATTTAAGACAGCTGTGCCTGGCAGGGCTCAACTTCTGGCCTCTTCTGACACAGACCTTCCCAGGAGCTCCTCCACTGCCAAAAACTTTTATGCCCAATACATTATATACAGTATGTAGTATCTGTTATGGTAAAACCTTTCTTTCACAATTACAACAACAACAACAATAAAAAGCCCTTCCAACAGTCTTAAAAAAGATGACAATGTAAGTGCCCACTCAGTACCTGTTCATTGAATAACACTTTCACATTTAAAGAATCACAAGGGCAGAGAATAGAACAAGATGAAGTGAGGAGAAAGAAGTAGGAATATAAGACATGACATAACAGTAATGGTAAATCCATAAAAAATTCAAACTGCACGTGAGCTGTTACCTTTATTCAAAACCTAACGTATTAAGAATCCATTTACAAAGGAGCCATCTTGTGTTGCTTCAATGACATTTCAGAGAAGTGTTAAAGTAACTCCAGAACAAGGTAACTTAGTTCATGGGCCATTGAAATTGGCAACATTTCTATCCCATGTAATGAATACCTGAAGAATTCTCTTGCCCAGCTTCTTCTTCAGTTTCTAAGAGTGAACAAGGATGCAAGGTAGCACAGGCACCATGCGTTGCTGCCATTCCTTTGGAAATCACAGTTTTCTCCTGTATGGCATCATATAGAGTTAAAGGTCTTTTCCTCAGCATGAAAAAATGTAGAGTGTCCCCTCACAGAATATTTATTGTCTGGCTCAGAACATGGGGCACGGTTGCTTTATTTTGGTTTGATAGAGACATAAATGTGCCTGCAGGATTTTCTTCCTTGCAAAATCTAAATTTGTGACTTTCCATTATAAAATATGGCTGATTGCTTCTTCATTCAGATTTCACTAAGCATAATACTCCCTTACTAGCTAAATCTAATTCCAAATGCTAAGTGCTAAACTAAACCCTGCTCAACAATCAGTAAATTGCGATGCAACCATCAAAGGATATGGTTCCTACACTTAGTTTCCCTGATTCCTCTCACTTGTGTAGAGGCTGTCATTATATGTAGTGGGGATCTAACTGAACCAGTGCATAGTGGCGGAAAATTACAACCCTGATAGTGAAGTAAGAGCTGATAAGATTTTACAGCAGTACCAGCATTATTCAAATCTTATAACGTTAGAGGAAGGTAATTGCCAGGATTGATGGAGGATGCTCAAGTGTATATTGATGCCCCTATAACTTTGCATGTTTGATATCTATTCTTAAAATGGAATTTTTATATTCAAGGCCTCTCAAAACTGCTGGTGCATTACTCCTAGATAAAATTCTTTTCTGCAATGACATTGACAATCATCACAATAGCTCACTGAAATGTTTGAGGATAGTTGTCCAAATATGGGGATTCCTTCATACTGTATAATTACCTCTTTATTTTTTTTGGGGGGGGGACTTGTGCTTCAATAGCACTCCAGAAATACAGCAAAACTTTTTTTTTTTTTCCCCAGATGATATTTATTTTTAAATTTCTTACTTTGTTTAGTGTTCTTAACTAAAAAAACAAAAACAAACAAAAAAACACAAAAAAAACAACTCTGAATGTTTCAAATTAATCCTTAGACCTGTAGTTCAGCAGACATTTTCAGCATTTCAATGTGGAAAATAAACCCATACATCTCTGCACTTCATGTCAGATTTAGTAGTGGAGGCTATCCATAGACAGTAACTTTGCTCACAATTTAAAAAATTAAAAATAAAAATAAAAATGGTGTGAGTTCCCCATATCTGATATTTTTTTAAGAATATATTGAATAAGAAGAGGAAATAATAAAGATTGCGTTAGTTTTGTTACAAATTGGTTTAAAGACTGGTATAGAAAGCAATAAGGTTTGATGCAAATAGAGACAACAAATGGTAGCAAAAGGTATAACTTTCATGCAGGACCAAACAGTGAAATGAAGTCTAAAGAAAGAATTGAATATCAGGAGCACTACAACGTTCTTTGTAAATAAAAATGAGAAGTCTTGGGAACGCCAATGTTCCTATCTATTCATTTATGGGAGGCTTCATGTTACAAGTTTTAAGACTTATAAACACTCTTAAGTTTAACTCCTACCCCTTTCAGCAGAAACTAGATGTATGCAGTTTCCTAAATTCTTGTGTGTAATTGCTAGAGGGCTTATGAGGTAGGCACCCACAATAAAATACTAAGTAAAGTACCAAAATACCCTTTGCTTACCGCCTTGTCAGATGTCTCTGAATAATGCTCCAGAGCATCAGCTCTCTGGTGAGAAGATGACTAGAGATTCCCAGGAGGAAATGCTACGTATAGGGGTTAATCTGAGAAGGTATTGGGTGCCTCCATTGATTCAAGATCCAGAATTGAATAATCCTTCTGAGAAGCTGGACAGAAGTGATGCCATTCAAAGGGACCTGGACAGGCTGGAGAAGTGGGACCATGTGAACCGCATGAGGTTCAACAAGTCCAGGTACAAGGTGCTGCACCTGGGTCAGGGCAATCCCAGACAGGAGTACAGACTGGGAGAAGAACTCATTGAGAGCAGCCCTGAGGAGAAGGACTTGGGGGTTCTGGTGGATGAAAGTCTTGACATGAGTTGGCAGTGTGCACTTGCAGTCCAGAAGGCCTACTGCATATTAGGCTGCATCAAAAGTGGTCTGAACAGCAGGTCAAGGGAGGTGATTATCCCCCCCTACGGTGCCCTCACGAGGTCTCACCTGGAGTACTGCGTCCAGGTTTGGGGTCCCCAGCACAAAAGGATATGGGCCTGTTAGAGTCCAGAGGAGGGCTACAAAGATGATCAGAGGGTTGGAGCAGCTCTTGTATGAAGAAAGGCTGAGAGAGCTGGGGATATTCAGCCTACAGAAGAGAAGGCTCCAGGGAGACCTCATTCCAATGTTTTAATACTTAAATGGGTCTTATAAAAAAGGCAGAGGACTGTTTACTCAGTTAGATAATGATTGAACAAGGGGGAATGGTCTTAAACTAAGATAGATTTAGATTAGACATCAGGAGGAAATTCTTTGCTGTAAGGGCAGTGAGGTGCTGGAACAGGTTGCCCAGAGAAGTTGTAGATGTCCCGTTCCTGGAGGTGTTCAAGGTCAGGCTGGATGGGGCCTTTGGCAACCTGATCTAGTGGGTGGCACCCCTGCCTATGGCAGGGGAGTGTAGTTAGATGATCTTTAAGGTCCCTTCCAGTCTGAGCCATTCTAGGATTCTGGAAGAAATGGAAGAGTTCCTTATTTTAGGAAATGCAGCCTTTATGCAGCCTTACCTTTTGCTCAATGGAGTAGCTAAAGTTCAGGAACTGTAAGATAGAGGTCCCACAGATTATTTGCTTTTTAAGTATTCAAAACTCTATCTAATTTTTTGAGAAAATACACTCTTTATCAGATGGATGTTATTGTTGCTCTGATAAGGCCTTTAGCTTCTCCCTTATTTTTTAACTTATTGCTAGACAATGTTCAGGAATGTCTCAGAATCATGAGGTCTGACAGAGGCTTGCATTCTTTAGAAGGTGATTTCCACAAAATTAGTTGTGAACTCTTAAAAAAAAAAAAAAAAAAGACTCCATGTCATATTAGAAACTACACAACAAGATCAGCAATTCCACATAATGTTCATAAAAGCTTCTTAAAGATAACTATCAGCACGGACTTGTGCAAAGCTGCTCAAAAAGGAAATTCATGTATCATGGGAAGCACTTGAACTGTTTAACGTTGGCCCTTGAACCAAGTTGACAGAATGGCAAAAAAAAAAAATTAGTACTTTACTTTGTTCCCACAGTCTTGAGCACTTGATCTCTTATGCACAATCTCTTGTGCACTTGAAAAAAACTAATAGAAATTATAGCTTTCCAGTACAATTTTCTCTCATCATTTTGCCAATGCTGTACTAATCAGGTCACTCTGCACAGAATAATGCAACATCATTGATGCCATACAGGTTAACATGTAGAGAGTTTTAACAACATCTCCAATATTTACCTCAAATGAACCTACGGAGGAAATGTTCCAGTGTTTTGTAACTATTTTAGACTGGCATAAAATAAACCTGGAGTTATGAAAATACATATTCTGCCTATTAGGATTTAAGCACAGTAATGATGCTCCATAGATACAAAGGACAAATGTTATGCTAAGCAGTTTTAGCTGCATGTTCATGAATTCTTTTGAAAGCCTTTTGTACATCTGCACAGTTTACGAGAGTAATACAATTAAGCAACTGAAGCTTTAGAGGCTGTCTACTAAATTTTACTTTTCAAAATTAAGACACCATAAAAGTCCTTGAAATCTCAAAAATTTTAATGTTTTGCCAATTACTAAATCAAAGTGACAAACTGCTAAATAGAGCTATTTAAATCTCTTCAACTGACAGGCTAAATTTCAGTCTCATGAAGTCTGAAACTGCAGAAATACTAGTGTCAGTCAAAAGAATATTAATAAAGAAAATCTCAGTGGAGTAAGAGCTAGAGTGGTGCTGCCAGTGGCTTATCTTTTACAAAAAATGTTTCCGCTTTCTCCATCGTGACCATTTCAGAATGAATACTATTGTGATTTTAATTAATTTAGTTTTAAATTTTGTTTCTGTTTATATACATTTTTAAGCAAGCCTATTCAGCACTAGAAAATCTCTTACAATTATTATACTTTATTCTGCATGTTTTAAGGATATTTCTAGGTCAGTTTTCTTCATCAGTATCCAGTGCATTAAGTGCAAGCCAGTTCATTGTTTGTGTTCCATTCCACACACGAAATGTCCATGTTCAGTTCTCTTCTAATTTTAAGCAGTTTTGCACCTTTGATTGATTTTTCCTTTTACTCAAAAGTCAGTTTTCTTTCTGCTGTTAGTTTTGCCTTTCAGAGACAGAGAAGGAAAGAAAATTGGGATTTTAGGCTTGCCACGGACAATGGTTAAATGATTATGTCATTAGACATAAGATGTGTCCACCTTGTGAACATATTGGTTGTGTGTAGTGATGGAACAACTGATTAATAGTTGTACTAGTATTTTGTAGATCTGTAGTCTACAAAATGTCTCCTCCTCATTAGGTGCAAAAATTCCTGATATGGTCCAAAGCACACTCATTGCTGTATAAATAATTTATAGAGTGCTGTGGAATAGCTTGGAATGAATTTTGTCATGTAAGCTTGTTATTTCCCATTTTTCCCTTCATTTTCTCCTCTGTATTTTTCTTTTTCTCAAATGGTCTTCTAGTGGTGTTTTTTTTTCTTTTTTTTTTCTTTTTTCTTTTTTCTTTATTCTTTTTTCTAGACAGCTTTCATAGTGGAAGTAATGGAACTACAGTGCTCTGATTTCTAAAATTTTTCATCTATCATACCTATTCCTGCAACTTTATCTGTTGAAGTAAACATATCTGTTACTGAGTCCATTGTCAGCTGCAGAAAAACTAATCTTAGCCTTTAATGAGTGCACAGAACTTGGAGAGAAAATCATAGATTGTACAATGAAAGAAACAAAGACAAGCATGAGAAAGTCCATAGAGTTGCAGTACCTTTCTAAAGCTTCTTAATTTTTGAGACAGTTTATATTTATAGAAATATTATACTGCTGCCTCCCCATCTCTTGGTTGTGGTGTCTTCATGTCTGGTCTGATATAGGCATAAACAGGCCAGGTCTGCTACAGGCTTAATGTAGCTTGTGACCCAAGCCACAACACACTGTCTCAGGGCACACTTGCGATCAGTGATGCTGACCTGTTAGGACACGAACTGTGAAGAAGGAATTTAACCCTTCTCCTTTGATAAAGTCGTACCTATGTTGATGGCAGTTTTCTGAGCTGAAGGCTTCAGGACTCACTACAAGAAAGACATCAAGATGCTGGAGCGTGTCCAAAGAAGGGCAACAAATCTGGTGAAGGGTCTAGAGAACAAGTCTTATAAGGAGCAGCTGAGGGAGCTGGGGTTGATCAGCTTAGAGAAAAAGAGTCTCAGGGGAGACCTTATTGCACTCTACAATTACTGTAAAGAAGTCTGTAACGATATGGGGACTGGTCTCTTCTCCCATGCACGAAGTGATATGACAAGAGGAAATGGCCTTGAATTGTGTCAGGGGAGGTTTAGGTTGGATATCAGGAAACATTTCTTCACTAAAAGGGTTGTGAAGTATTGGAACAGGCTGCCCAGGGATGTAGTTGAGTCACCATCCCTGGAAGTCTTCAAAAACATGCAGGTGTAGTGCTTAGTGTCATGGTTTAATGGTGGACTTGGCAGTGCTAGGTTAAAGGTTGGACCAGATGATATTAGAGGTCTTTTCCAACCTAAATGATTCTATGAATCTGTTATGGCACCACTGAAAAGTTCAGTTTTCTTCAGCTGAAGTTTGCTCAATATAATGTATCTGATCCCTACAGGCACCAGACCAATGAATCTACTCCACAGGAATTTACTTCTAATTACCTACTTCTATAATACCATACCTACTCAGGAAGAAATCTCACTTTTGGTAATTACTCAATAATTGTTCATTTTGGTTCTAGTAATCCTTACTCTCTGAAGTGTTATCACTATTTTTGTTATCCTGTCGTACCTTCACATAAAAAAACCAATAAGGTTTTCTTGATGTATCTATATTTGGCGTTATATCTATTTTCGTACCTTCCACATCAAAGTTCTTTTTAATTTTATTGTCACAGTGTAGTATAATGTGAATAATTTAACTACCATAATTTTATTTTGTCTTGTGTGTTCGTTTATGCTCTGTCTTTAATGGATATAGAATCAGAGCATCATACAATGGTTTGGGTTTTAAGGTACCTTAAAGAACACCTAGTTCCAACCCCCCTGCCATGGGCAGGGACACCTCCCACTAGGCCAGGTTGCTCATAGCCCCATCCATCCTGGCCTTGAACATTTCCAGGGATGGGGCATCACACAACTTCTGTGGGCAACCTGTTCCAATGCCTCACCAACCTCATAGTTATATTTAAAATAACTTCCAAGTGTTCTGATTTTGTCCTTCAAAGTTCAATTTTCTAAAGAGAAATATTCGTCATTGTGGAATTCTTTAAGTATCTCTTCGTGTTGAAAACTGAAAGGTATATATCAGTGATTAGAAGAGTGCATGTAATTGTTAGTTTATGGGATTATAGGCTTATTTCTGTGAAACCAAAGGAGCCCACAGGAACAATGGCAGGCAAGGAAACCCCAACCGCCACATCAGAGCAATCAGAGCCCCAGGCCAGCTTTTTCATGGGTGACCCCAAGGGATACCCAGCCTATGGCCACAGCGTGGCCCTCACAACTCTGACACCTTGATCCCCCAATGGAGCATGATTAGTGCCTGTAGGGACATAGTACTCCATCTGAGGGGTGGCTACTGAAAGGGCCACAGGTCTGAACCAGATAACGGAGGGACTCCTTTGCATGTATGTGTCTTTGCATGAGGCAGCTCTGAGACCAAAAGGTCTAGGGCCAGCTACTGAACAGACCAAGGATAGCTACTGGCATGCATGTGTGTGTGTGCACGTGCAGGTCAGAATACCAGCAACTGAAGTGGGGCTACGGCTTTGCGGGCTCACAGATCAGGTGCCAACAACTGAGGAGACTGGGACCCAGGGACAGCTACCAGGCAGCCTGAGTGCCTGGGCCCAGGTGCTGCAGTGTATACATACATATTGTATACATACATTTTCCACCAGCAGGATTTATTCTTGATTAGCTAGAATGGAGAACAGGATGAGTCCACTTGTGCTGTTTATGTTTGCATAAGTGCTGTGCTTTCTGTCTGTGTCGATCTGTGTGGCCAGCAGTGTATGCAAATGTGTATGTCTTGAGTGCATTGGTGCTTATTGGAAATCTGGACCGGGCAACATGGAGCTGAAGCAGCTTCCCTCTGTTTGGCTCCTGGATTAGGCAGCTCCTAACAGTAACATCTAAGAACAGTATATTCTGCACAGCATTTGCAAAAGCTTTTAATGTGCTGATGAATCAATGGGAAGTTCTTCATTGGATTCAAGAAGAGTGCATTCTAGCCAGGAAAGATTTAAGAGCATAAACCTTTTGAGAATCAGGTAAATTTTCAAGCTACGTTTATTCATTTATTTATATGTTGAAAGCATCTGTCTTTGAAAATCTACCACCTGTTCAAAATGTGCAGTCTCTCACATCTACACCCTGTCTTATTATTCTATTTTGGACTTTGCTATCCTCTCACACTGTGTGTAATTGTGTAATTCTTGATTTATACCAGCATATCTGTTCCCAATCAGTTTTCAGTTCCAAAACACTTTCTATTAACTAATTGACACAAAGTGTATACTAATTAAACAGGTCAGGTTAATAACAGGAGCTTTAGTTATCTACATTTTTAACAAGGTTAGTATTATTCATACTGAATTTATGTTAGATGTTCCAAAACATCTAAGATATTTTATTTTGCATGTTTTTTATGAGCACTGAAGAATGGATTGGGAAATGTGATCACCTTATATACAGCAAAGGTTAAAAAAGTCATTTCTGTTCCTTTTCTAGAAAACCTAAGAATTCTTTACCAAATTCTGGAATGTGCTGCTGGCATTGTTCAACATATATCTAGAAAAATTTAAATGTGAAAAATCAAGTTATTTATCTAATGCTTTATATTCATCTAATGCTTTATAATGTTGCATATTGTAACACTTACTTTGTCTTTACTGACAATTCTAAGAGATACTTCCTCCTTTCTCTTCATGCACATACACATGTATACTTCTTGAAGACTGTGGTTGTTCTATAATTATTTTAGTTCATTATTTAACTATATAAAATTCTGATCTAATTTCAGATATTCCCAGGGGTTTCTATTTTCTATCAATATGGCAGAATCTCAGAATGTCAAGAAAAATAATTCCTAGCAGTAGATCCTCAGAAATTCAGATGTATAACATCTGTTTTGTTTAAATGCTTTCAGGAATATTTTATTGAAAATAATTTCTTATTTCAAAGCCTTTGTTTAATTTTAAAGATAACATAACTAGAAAGAAAATATTTTCATTATGTCCAATTCATTTGTATTTTATTTGCTTCTTACATTCTTAATAATGTATTTTTGAGTTCAATATTTGCAATTCAAGTAGCTAGTAAGAAGTTTTGTATATTAGTAATAGCAAGGACAGATAATATTTTCACTACTATAGTAACAAAACAATCCATGTGTATATGAAACTGATAATTAATTAAGAAGCTAATTATTCTTTAATGTTCAGAAAGTTCTTCTCAAACTTCAAAAGGAAATTATCTTCTCTCCAAAAACTTTTTAATTCCTCTTGAGAATTAAAATATAAAAATGATTCACCATAAAAGTCTTTCTCCTTGAAAACAAAACATTTGAGTACAAGTTTCTGAGCTGAAGGAACAGAAATTCTCTTCCTTAATTGCAACAGCACCACTAATTCCAGTCCTCTCAAATGTTAGTTGTTTAACCAACTCCACAGCAGATACATTAACTGAGATGAACAGATCATATTACCAATAAGCACATTCCTAAATATGACATCCTTCACTTTCTCACCTTTAATCTGTCTATCCTGCTCTCCAAAAGCAGTGTAATTTAATCCTAGGAGGGCACACTGAGGCACATTTGGCATTCTGCATGGGAGAAAGGAATGGCAGGTGGACCAGTCAGCTGCAACCAGGAACCAAGAGAGAATGTGAGAAATTGCCTGCTGAGCAGGAAATCTCATAGGTAGGCCTTGTGTCTGGCTTCCTATTTAACACATGTCTAGGGAGCACAAGTGATCAGGAGTGATGAAATCAAGATGTGCAATCAAAAGCAAAGCAGTTAATGTAAATGTGGGGACTGGTATGGGAAGGGGTGCACAATGGCCCAAAGCTGCTGGTAAAGGTTGCTGAAGTCAGTGCAGGGTGGTGATGAGGTTCCATGGGATGTTGTCCCCTGCAGTCTATGGCACGACAGAAACATAAACCCTGAGTGCACTCCCAGGGAAGTGCCAGGGAGTGGCAGAGTATGTAGATTTTTATAACTGAGGGCTTTGTGGTGGTTTTACCCTGCCGGGCAGCTGAACTCCACCACAACCGCTCTCTTACTCCAAGGGAAAGGGGGAGAAAATATGATGAAAAGGGCTCAAGGGTTTGCATAAGGACAGTGAGATCACTCAACTGTTATTGTCATGGGCAAAACAGACTCAGCATAGGGAGATTAATGTAATTTTTTACCTATTACTAACAGGCAGAACAGTGAGAAAATAAACACAAATTAAAAACATCTTCCACCCATCCACCCTCTTCCATACCCTCCCCCAGAGTGGCCCAGGGAAATGGGGAATGGTGGCTATGGTCAGTCCCTAATGCTTTGTTTCCACTGCTCCTTCATGGTCACTCTCTGCCCCTGTTCCAATGTGGGGTCCCTCCCACGGGATGCCGTCCTTCCCAAACTGATCCTGCGTGGGCTTTCCACAGGCAGCAGCTCTTCAAGAACTGCTCCCACATGGCTCCGTATCATGAGGCCCATCCATCAGGAGCAAACTGCTCTTGCACGGGTCCCCCACGGGCAGCAGCTCCTCCCAAATCCCCTCCTCCTGTGTGGGCTCCTCTCCACGGGCTGCAGCTCCAGTCCGGGGCCTCCTCCTGCAGGGGCTCTCCATGGGCCGCAGCCTCCTCCAGGCCACATCCACCTGCTCCACCGGGGGCTGCAGCATGGAGATCTGCTCCATGTGGGACCCATGGGCTGCAGGGGGACAGCCTGCTCCACCAGGGGCCTCTCCACAGGCCGCAGGGGAACTTGTGCTGTGTGCCTGGAGCACCTCCTGCCCTCCTTCTTCACTGACCTTGGGGTCTGCAGGGCTTGTTCTCACTCCTCACTCTCCCAGCTGCTGTTGCACAACTATTTTTTCCCTTTCTTAAATCTGCTGTCCCAGAGGCACAACCAGCATTGCTCACTGGCTCAGCTCTGGCCAGTGGCGGGTCTCTTTTGGAGCTGGCTGGAGCTGGCTGTGATCTGACATGGGGCAGCTTCTGGATTCTTCTCACAGAAGCCACCCCTGCAGCCCCCCACTATCAAAACCTTGAAAAATAAACCCAATACAGGCTTACAAGTGCATACTACTAAAGGAAAAATATCAGCCACTATATATACTTTCTTTAAGTTTAGATTGGCCAGCTCCAGCTTCTATAGTAGGCAACTTCATCATAACTGCTTTGACTAGCTCCAAGATAGATCTTGATCTGTTTATTAGTTTGAATTTTAATCCCCCCAAATGTCACTCCTCTCATGGTTAGAAGTGTTATAATTTACAACCTAATTTAATTTGTGGGCAGTTCATATTCATCATAGAATCATAGAATATCCGAGTAGTAAGGGACTCACAAGGATCATTGAGTCCAACTCCTGGGTCCCCAAAGAACCACACACACACACACACAAACAAACAAACAAACAAAAAAAAACCACAGATCATGTCTTTGAGAGCATTGTCCAAATGCTTCTGGAGCTCCAGCAGTCTCAGTGTCATGACCACTGCCCTGGGGAGCCTGTCCCAGTGCCTGATCACCCTCTCAGTGAAGAACCTTTTCCTGATAGCCAGCCTGAACCTCCCCTGTGATAGTATCTGGCCATTCCCTCAGGTACTATTGCTGGTCACCAGAGAGAATAGATCAGCGCCTGCCTCTTTGCTCCCCCTCGTGAGGAAGTTGTAGACGGTGATGAGATCTCCCCTCAGTCTCCTCTTCTCCAGGATGAACAATCCAGGTGATTTCAGCCTCTCCTCATACGTTTTCCTCTCTAGACATATTACCATCTTTGTTTCCCTCCTTTGGACAATCTCTCACAGCTTTATATCTTTCTTATACTGTGGTGCCCAACAATGCATACAGTACTCAAGTTGAGACCACACCAGTGCAGTGTAGAGTGGGACAATCACTTCCCTTGTGCAGCTAGCAAGGCCGTTCTTGATGTGCCCCAGGATACAGTTGGCCTTCCTAGCCGCCAAGGCACACTGCTGGCTTATGTTCAGCTTGCTGTCCATCAAAACCCCCAGATCCCTTTCTGTGGGGCTAATCTCCAGCATCTCATCCCCACTGTCTGTTTAACCAGAGTTGCCCCTTCCCAGGCGCAAAATCCTGCACTTGCTCTTGTTAAACTTCATACTGCTGGTGATTTCCCAGCTCTCTACTTTGTCCAGATCTCTCTGCAAGGCCTCACCACCCTTGACGGAGTCAACAGCTCAACCCAATTTGGAATTGTCTGCAAAACTGGTTCAGCTTCTACTTCAAAATAGGCATCCTGTTCCTCACATCTGCCTTGAAGCATTATTGTGTTGAATCTATTCCATTAAGAATAAATGTTTTACAAATATGGGTGACCAGTACCGTACACATCAGCAATGCAAGGTTTTTACATAACCTTATTTTTTTAAAATCATATCTGCTGATAATATCTTTCCTGAATGCAGTCTGTGATGTCTTTTGTCTTTTCTTCTTTACATTCTGATCTATCAGCATACCCACATTTTTCTCTATTTTCTCCAAATGATCTTGTGCTTGTCCTTATTTGAACAGCAGCCATCATCCTTTTCAGACAATTATCTCCACTTTTTCAAGAACACTTTGGATTGCAGCCTATTCTCTAGCACTCTCACTACCTCACTATTGTTCTCCATCATGCTTGCCACTCTTTTTAATTCCTCGTTATCTGAAACTTAAATGTTGAAAAATATTACTGAAAAGTAGAGCATCAAACCAGATTGCCATGGAAACATGCCATTCTTGTTGATAATCAATGTTTGAATGTTGCTTTCCTACCAGTTTTGCACTCAGTCTTTCTGAAAACTAGACTCTGTTTCCTGAGTTTATGAAATGTCATGCGAAACAATGTCAAAAACCTTTCTAATGTCAAGAAATTTGACATCCTCTGTTCTTCCTGTTTTCACAATGCCTGTTACCCTGCCATACAATCAAGTAAGATTGGTCTGATGCTATCTGGTTTTGATAGATCATTGTAGGTTCTTACTCATCTCCTTGTGTTCTTGCAGGGGTTTACTGAACTGATGGTTTATGCCAGTACTTTTTCCAGGAACTGAAGTTCAGTTATAGGTTTATAATTCCACAGATTCTTTTTTTTTTTTTTTTTTCCTTTAACACATGGGCACTATATATTGTCTCTCACATAGCTGTTGGAAATTGCAGTCATTAAATATAGTTTCTGTTTCATCTCAACTGTCAAGAATGAAATAAAACAGCACACAGAACAGATAGACTTCAGAACCTAATGCAAAACTACCTCCCTAATATCAGTGGATGGTGAGAGAGGGAAGTTCAAAAGAAAACCACCACCAAAACCAAACCAAACCAAACCAAACCAAAACAAGCAAGCAAACAAATAAACAAACAACAACAACAAAAACACAAAAGATTTATGCATGGACAGTTTCCAGAAATTAAAAGAGTGCAGCAAAATGTTAATTATTTTCTCAAAATTACTATCGAGAAAGTTTGCAGCTGACCAGTGTTTCAAAATCACAGAATCACAGAATCACACAGAATCACAACATCTAGGTTGGAAGAGACCTCCAAGATCACCTAGTCCAACCTCTGACCTAACACTAACAAGTCCTCCACTAAACCGTATCACTAAGCTCTATATCTAAACGTCTTTTAAAGACCTTCAGGAATGGTGACTCAACCACTTCCCTGGACAGCCCATTCCAATGCCTAACAACCCTTTCGGTAAAGAAGATCTTTCTAATATCCAACCTAAACCTCCCCTGGTGCAACTTTAGCCCATTCCCCCTCGTCCTGTCACCGGGCACATGGGAGAATAGACCAATCCCCACCTCGCTACAGCCTCCTTTAATGTACTCATAGAGAGCAATAAAATATGTGTCAGAATCTTATATACACATGATGTAATCAGTGCACCTCTAAAAATGCTAGCTACAAATGAAAGTATTAACAATATAAGTTCAAAATTACCCAAACCACCACCACCACCACCAACAACAACAGCAACAAAACCTTAAATATTATTATCCAAATTTGAAATTTTAGCAGTACATCAGGAAGAGCCATATAAAAATATTCTTAAGTTCAAAGTAAGAAATAGTAGAAAAAATATTATGAATTCACAAATTATGAAATGGAAAATCACAAATCACTAATTAGAAATGGACAGGGAATCTGACACAGTCATAAGGCTGTGGAGGTTTATAACATGCTTTAAACAGGAGGGAATTGGCTAGGCTTAGTGTAGTACAACACATATAAAGCCTGTTAACTACTGTAATCACTAGAAAATAGAATTCTAGAGTACAGTACAGATGGAAACTTAGGCTGCTAGAAAAATAGACAGTGGGATCAAAAGCTTTCTGAAATATCCCTATGGATTCTTGTTTAAAACACTCATTGGAAAGAGTTTGGATTGAGATATACTTTTATGCAGAGAACTAACAAATAGTTATAATGAAGACTTTTAGACCAGCTAAAATCCACCTGTCAGCTCTCAGCCCTAGCACTGCTATATTTTATGCTAACTAGTCACTAGATAAAATTCATAAATAGATTTGGGCAGGACCAGGATTCACTATCCCTTTATGAGACTTCAGACTGGTTGTTTACTAACTCATACTATCTCTAGCTCAGTGAATTTTAAATTCATTTCCTTGTTCATGAAATTGCAAAGAAGAGATGGTGTTTAATCCTTTTATCCTAGCCATAGGACAGGACTGGACTTTGAATTTTCTTTCTTGGAGGATAAGCTGTTTGCTCTTTCTTGAGGGGATGAACTAGCAGCAGTGATCTATGAAATGCTGATGCCATACCAACAATTTTTTTATGAAAAGCACTGACTGCAATTGCTCAGAGAATGTGCGACAGGTCAATCCCCTCAAGAAGCCCGGGGCATGAAACCATAGTATGTGGATCTAATTCTGATCAGCTTTGTGTGTGAGACAAGTAGATGGTCTGGGCACAGAGTGATGATTTTGAGTAGGGATTTGGGGAATTTAGAGCTGATGGCAGCCAAAGAGAGGTTTTCTTGTTTGCAGTTTGTGTTTATCATTGAAATTATAGTTTAGACTTTATATTGTGGGTAACCTTTAGTAAAAATCACTTATTTTCACTTACCATCCCCTTTATATAGACAATGTAAGGTTGCCTGCAATCAACAGAGTTCACCAATCTTGACGTAAGATTGCTGTTGTGATAATAAATTCATTCAGGCAGCTGTGATACAATGACAATGATTCATTTTCCTTCAAGATAGGCAGTACTTAGACTGTATTTTCCATACTGGTACATCTACACTGACATTTTAGTTTAGATCAGTAGTATTCTTTTGAAATAAATCTGGATGTATGCTTCAGCTACCTCCTGAACTTCATGTTTGGGACCTGTCCTGGAGCACATGAACTGGGTTCATTTTGGATGAAACAAAAGTATTTTCAATGTACACTTCCCACACTCCAAAATACATAGTATAGACATTAGGTTTTCAGCACCAATTATTTTACTGTACAAATTCTCTGGATGACTGGACCATTGGAAATTGGACTTTTGGATATTGGACCATTGTCTCTGCTAATGTATGTATGGATTTATATATGCATATCTCCTCGAGAGATATCTTCTTGTTAGGTTATGTGATAAAAATTCATCTGCACACCCACAAAGGAGCCCAGATACACAACAGCAGGAAGGGGATCCCAAATAATATACTGCCAGCCCATCACAGTGGCCCTCATGCCATTAAAGGCCCATCTCTTTAGGCACAGAGGAGCACAGAGGTATACATTCCAGGCAGAAACCCAAATTAAATATTCCCAGAAGAACCAAAAACTTGTATGGGCTTTTCCCAGGGCAGTCCCAGGAGACCCTTTGTCCCATTGCCTAGAAGCAGGGAACCATTAAGATGAGTCAATGGAACCAGCTCTTCATATGACGTTTCAGACTATGTTGGGTTGCTGTCCAGGGTTATATTATGTGTTGTAGGGGAAAAGTAGCTGAGGACTGCACAGAATTTATTATATGATATTTGGAGGAGGAAATGAAGGTGGGAGAAGGAATGGCTTACATGATTCAGAGAGGGATGAGTGGGGGAAACTAGAGGGTAAAGGGGTCAGGGCAATTCCGAATATGAGTACAGACTGGGAGAAGAACTCATTGAGAGCAGCACTGCTGAGAAGGACTTGGGAGTTGTGGTGGACAAAAAGCTTGACATGAGCCAGCAGTGCGCACTTGCAGCCCAGAAGGCCAACTGCATCCTGGTCTGCATCAACAGATGTGGCCAGCAGGTCGAGGGTGGTGATTATCTCCCTCTGCTTTGCCTTTGTGAGGCCCCACTTGTAGTTCTGCATCTAGATCTGGGGCCCCCAGTGTGGGAGTATCATCTTGGGGGTCGACAAGCCCCATGGCTGGTAATAACATTGGACTCTTAACGATGAGGCCATGAGGAATGTAAAAATTTTAGAAGGAACAAAGAAGGGTGATTCAGGAGATGCCTTGCTGTCTCGGACTGCTTGTTCTCCAGCTGTTAAGACATGGAAGTTGCTGGGTTGTTTGCTGTTGCCAGGCAAAGTTGTTGACCCGTGAATAGTTAGTGGAAAAGTACTGCTGTAGAGCTAATGGTATAAGAAGTGAGCCTGTCCTCAGTAAAGTTAGTTGAAGTTATGTTCTCAATAAAGAAGTAGAAGTTATGGATCCTTAAAGAACTCTGGTGTCCGTGTGGTCCATTACGCCACACCCCAGCACAAGAAAATGTGGATCTGTTAGAGTGGGTCCAAAGGAGGGCCGTGAGAGGGCTGGAGCAGCTCTCCTATGAAGCAAGGCTGAGAGAGATGGGGATATTCAGCCTGGAGAAGAGAAGGCTTCAGGGAGACCTCGTTGTGGCTTTTCAGTATTTAAAGAGGGTTTATAAAAAGATGGAGACTGACCTTTTACATGGGCAGACAGTGATAGGATAAGGGGGAACAGTTTTAAACAAAAAGAGGAGAGATTTAGATTAGGTGTCAGGAAGAAATACTTCCCTCATAGGGATGTGAGGCACTGGAACAGGTTGCCAGAGAAGTTGTGAATGTCCCATCCCTGGAAGTGTTTAAGACCAGGATGGATGGGGCCCTGGGCAAAGTGATCTAGTGGGCTGCAGTTGTAATTAGATGACCTTTAAAGTCCCTTAAATCCTAAGCCATTCTATGATTCTGTGACCAAAACAGGCAAGTTGCATGTAACTAATTTGTTGCTTGGCACACTTGTCTGGCCTGTGTCTTGTCACCCTATTCCATCCTGTTTTCTTATTAACTTCCTAACCCTGTCCTGGGTGAGGGCTCCCTATTCTGTTTGCACATGTGCATGGGGTGTGAGTGCAGCAGCTGGGGTCAGACCATGGGGCTGAGGACCTGTGTCTCCATGCCAGTGACTGAAGTTAGAATGGGTGTGTGAGTCAGTGTGTGATCAACAGCAGAAGTGAAGCCTGCCCAGCCCACGAGTGGGTGAAGTGGCCTGGGAGCAAGGGCGTGAGTGGGGCTCCAAGGGCAAACTCTGGTGTGAGAGCACCTGTGTGTCTCCAGGTGTGAGAGCATGAGAGGTTGGCTATGGGACCAGGGGCATCATTTCCAGCTATGTGTATGTCTGTGCAACGGTCTGTGCCACCAGCTGGCATGGGGAGGGGCTTGCAGGAGCTCCCATGTCCTGATACCAACGGCTGGGATTCATGTGCACCTACTGGGCACACTGTGTGATCTCAGCTGCTGGAGGGATCAACCTTATACTTATGTATACCTATTTTCACCAGTGGATCTTCATCTTGTCCAGCCAGAGAAGGGAGCAGGGTGAAGCTGATAGTGCTCGCTGTGCTCATGCGGGTGTTTATGGGCGACCTGTTCGGTGATAAACTGGAGCTGATTGATACGGCGGTGCACTAAGGGTTAAGAAGAAGTTGCTAGGCTCGGATGGGCCTATAGAGGGCTATGCGTGATCAAAAGGAATGCACCAATCAGAAGTCTGTAACTATGTTTGCCAGTCGCGTGCAGCGCGTGTAGCGGGCTCAGAAAAGATATATAATATCTGGCATTGGAACAATAAGGGGTCTCCATTTCTTGACTATCTTGGAGTCTGTGTCCTCATTCCCTTCAGGTGCTCTGAGTTTCTGCCTATGATCTGTGTAGCCAACCATGTATATATGTATATATGTGGTGTATATGTGTGGTCCATATGTGTTCACCTGCTGGGAATACATTTTCCACCTCACTGCTGGTTGGACCTGGGGACACGGAGTGGTCACACCCTTGCCTCTTAGGCTGTTGGATCCAACATTATTTTCCTCTAACAGTTCTCAAAATTGAAATTCCTCTTAAAAGCTCCCTAAAACAAATGATCAAAACTTTTTTTTTTTGATTTGTTTAAATTGCTTTTTTAAAAGCATTTTTTAAAATTAATTTAAAAAGATTTGTTTAAATTGCTTTTCTTTATAATAAGTCAGTTAATTGTGATTACATTGCTTGTATAACCATGGTATCCCCTAAGGCAAAGAAAACAACCTAATGTAGCTAAAATAATGGAGCATCATTCATAGATTGCATTAACAGAGAGCAGTTAAAATTTATTTTGTTCCTCATTTTTCTAGACCAGCAATTTTTGGAACCAAATATTACTTGGCACCCAAGAAAATATATCATCTCTTTTGTTCAAACCCATCTTATACACCGTCTGTGCCTTTGTAATGTAAGGAGGGAAGAAAACACTCCTCCATTTAGTCTGTTTTTTTAGCTGAATAAGTCACTTTGACTTATAGTGATTTTTTATTAAATGAGAAAGCCAATAGCTTTTTTTTTTCTTTGAACTGTGCTTATGAAAAAATACATTTCACTTAATTTTCCATGGTCATTTTCTAATGTTGCACAGAATTAATAGAATTCAAATAAAAGTCAGATAATCTGCTAATCTACTTCTATTATTTTTAAATATATTGTTGTTGAACAAATGTATTTTATTTTTTTTTTCCAGTAGATGACAGAAAATTCTTGATAATTCATCATACTGCAACTGAAATATTGTAAGTCACTTTGATCATTCATACCACCATTTTAATTTGTTCATGCTGTGATCACAATAGATTATATGACAAGGGCAGTGGCTGCATGGAGTCCTCTGAGTAATGTCAGATCTCAAGGGTGTCACAAACCATTTGGAAGCCTGAGAAAAACAGTGCAATAACAAGGGCTCAAAGAATAGCGTATATTATTGCAGTACAGTAGCTGTTACATTCAAATGAAATTGGTGTTTGCTACCCTGAGACATCATCACAGAGCTTAGTGAACAAGGGCTTATTATGTCTCAGCAGTCTGGAGGAACTGATAACTCACTTGAAGGAAGTTTGTAAAACCATCCCACATGTTTCATGTCTCCTTCTGCAACCTACTAGTAAAGGCTTCTGGCAAATTCAGAAAGATAATGGCCTCCAGGGATTTCTAGATTCTTTCAAATTATCCCTGATGATGAGAGGGTTGGAGCAGCTCTCCTATGAAGAAAGGCTGAGAGATGGGGATGTTCAATCTGGAGAACAGAAGGCTCCGGGGAGTTCTCATTGCGGCCTTTCAGTACTTAAGGTGGTCTTATAAAAAGGATGGAGAAGGACTCTTTATTTGGGTAGATAATGTTAGGACAAGGGGGGGATGGTCTTAAACTAAAAGAGGATAGATTTAGATTAGAAAAGAGGAGGAAATTCTTCACTGTAAGGGTAGTGAGGCACTGGAGCAGGTTGCCCAGAGGAGTTGTGGATGCTCCAACCCTGGAGGTGTTCCAGGCCAGGCTGGATGGGCCTTGGCCAACCTGATCTAGTGGGTGGCCTATGGCAGAGGGATTGGAGTTAGATGATCCAAGGTTCCTTCCAACCCAAGACATTCTATGATTCTAAGAAATCAAGTTTTAAGTGTCAGCAACAGCCTACTTAAACAAGACCTTCCTTTATAAAGCCTATTTGATTGGCTGAATCCTACCTATAAAAAAAGTGCTCTTAAGTAGCCTTTCACTTCACCTTTAAGACAAATTATTGTGGTCTCCTATAGATTTTTTTTTTTCTGGATGTATGTCATCTGTTTAGAAGGTGTACTATTCAGAACAAGCTGATAGTAGAGACAAACAACCACAGGAATTACTGAAAGACCCTGTATAACAGTAATTGAAATTGTACTAACTACTGCAATCAGTTCAGTGAGAGAATAAAATCCAGAGGTCCACTCAATAATGCCATAAGTCTAATACTGGCTTTAGACCACTGGCTACTTCATTGTCTCACCGAATGTTGAAGCACTGATTTTGCCCATTATAAATAGTGGCAGGTGTTAAACAGCTATCTCTTTCTGCAAATTGTTTTTCAGCGTGGACACATACTATGATTTGTTCTTCACATAACAATATCATTTTGTGTAGCAGAAGGTGAGACTGTTGTAGGCATCAAGAACCTGTGAGGTAAGAATCAGAGCAAACACCCAAACACCTACAGAAGCAAATGAGTAACTGGAAGAAAACGAATAAAGAACAAAAAAAAAAAAAAAAAAAAGAGCGAAAGGATAAGAAGACCTGAAGTGTAGGACAAAACACAAAAACCAAGGATAGATAAAATGATTCTTTTCCCATTTTTTTAGACACTTTTTAAACAAGGCATGTTCCTATCCATTCTTTAAAGGCTGCCTTCTGAGAAATGAAGCTTCTGTGAGCTTCTTTGTCATGCTCTGAGCTCAGTAGTTCATTAAGTTTAGATCACAGAGAATTGCAAGGGGAAAAGTTTCTGTTCTCTCTCTTTAGTGCAAGCCCTGTGTGCGTCTAAGATGTGGTTCAGCACGCTGGAGACATTCATTTCATGTGCACAGTTTTATTTATTTATTTATTTATTTATTTATTTATTTTATGTCTATGCTGAAGTGTTGCAGCATTAAGTCAATAGCATAGCACAAGTGCTGCTCCAAGTCGTTTTCCTCCTGGTGGAATCAGAAAGAAGTCACTCAGCAGGATGACAAGTGGATCCTAGGTCTTCCAGCAGCTGGCTGTCATCTCAAGCAGAAATGTTAATGCTAGTAAAGAAGTAGCATGCACAGATGATCCTGAAACCATAACGGATTGTGTCAAATCATCCTACAGTCCTCCTCACTGGATTTTTAATCAGTCTGTAATGTAGACTCACTCGATAACTCACACTACTTTTTTTTTCTGTTTTCTCTGTATTATTATTAAATAGTAATTTTAGGTTCCTTGAGATTAAGGAAAAAAAATTACTACGTCACAAGAGAAAGTTCTCTCATAGAAGAGAGAATTTTCACTATATCATCAATAGCATAGTGATTAGAGTTGACTGCGGATTTCATAGGTCTAGATTCAGTTGTGGATCAGGTTGTGCTGAGTTCTGAATACAGATTTTCCATATTCCATACTGCACCAAACTGTTTAACTTCTGGGAGTCTCTTCTTTGGATTCCCTCCAAAACTGAGAAACTGTTCTTAGATAAATATGACTGAGAACTAGATATTTCTGTGAGAAATTTCACTATTGGTTATCTGACATATTCTTACTTTCCTTGGTAGCTAAAACCTCAAAACCTAGGTTTAACCTGTAAACATATTTATTAATTCTTCATAAATGACACAGATTTCAGTTATTTTTCCTGTTACTGTTATCATATAAGAGAATTAGCACATTTTGATTTTTCAGGATAAATTCCTATGTAATTATCCTTCCCTGGTTAAAAAATCTAATATTATTTTTATATACTGTATATGTGTACCTAATTTATTTTTTTTAATCATCTGTGTAGTTCGTAATCCTATTTTACTATGGTTTATTTTTCATAAACAAACCTTAATTGCCTCATTTTTCAAGCCATTACTCAGCATAGTATTTAAAAGAGAGGGATCGGTTCATAGGGTCATAGAATCATTAAGGTTGGAAAAGAACTCCAAGATCATCTGGTCCAACCATCACCCTACCACCAAAGTCACCCACTAAACCATGTCCCTAAGTACCACATCCAACCTTTTCTAAAATACCCCCAGGGCAGGTGATTCCATCACCTCCCTGGGCAACCCATCCCAATGCCTACTCTTTCTGAGAAGAAATTTCTCCTTCCCTGGTACAACTCGAGGCCATTCCCTCTTGTCCTATCACTAGTTATCTGCAAGAAGAGGCCAACTCCCTGCTCCCCACAACTTCCTTTCAGGTAGTTGTAGAGAGCAATAAGGTCTCCCCTTGGCCTCCTCTTCTCCAAACTAAACAACCCCAGTTCCCTCAGCCACTCCTCACAGGACTTGTGGTTCAGACCCTTCACCAGCTTCACAGCCCTTCTCTGGATATGTTCCAGGGCCTCAATGTCTTTACTGTAGTGAGGGGCCCAAAATTGAACACAGTACTCGAGGTGTGGCCTCACCAGAGCAGAATACACAGGGCCGATCACTTCCCTGGTCCTGCTGGCTACACTATTCCTGATACCTTGGACACATAGACACACTGTCAGCTCATGTTCAGATGAGCATCAACCAACACCCCCAGATCCTCTTCTCTTGCATAGCTTTTGAGCCACTCTACACCAAGCCTATAGCATTGTATGGGGTTGTTGTGACCAAGGTTCAGGACCCAGCACTTAGCCATGTTGAACCTCATCCCATTGGCCTCTGCCCATCTACCCATCCTGTCCAGGTCTCTCTGCAGGGCCTTTCTACCCTTGAGCAGATCGACACTTCTCCCCAACTTCTTCTGCAGACTTACTGAGGGTGCACTCAATTCCTTCATCCAAATCACTAATAAAGATATTAAAGAGGATGGGCCCCAACAACGACCCCTGGGGAATACCACTGGTGACCATTTTCCAGCTGGATTTAACTCAGTTTACCACCACTCTCTGGGCCTGGCTGTCCAGCCAGTTTTTAACCCGGTAAAGAGAGTGCCTGTCCAAGCTATGGGCTGCCAACTTCTGTGGAAGAATACTGTGGGAGACCATGTCAAAGGCTTTGCTGAAGTCCAGGTAGACTTCATCAACAGTTGATGTCCGTCTTCTGTATTTTGTTCAGCTCCTCTCTCTAAACAAACAAACAAAGAAAACAACAACAAAAAAGCATTTTGCTAACTCTATTACATGTTGGATATTATGGAAAGAAAGTTTGAATAGGCATGTTATCAAAAAATCTGTAAGTGTTTCAAGGTTTTCCTAACATCATAAAGCATTTTCTCTGTGAACAGCAACACCTTTCTGTTGTCTAATTTTGATGGACAGGTCAAGGGTTTGTACATACAATCATACTAAACTCTTTTTTTTTTTTTTAAGGCAATACAGATATATTCTGTCTGCAAATAAAACACAGTTAATCTGCATCAAAATTATTTTCTTTTATTCATGTGTACTTAAAGGAAGCAAATAAACAAACCAGGAAAAAAACTACATAATGACTTTCTAATCTGCCAGAATTCTAAGACAAGATTTGATGAAGCTTTATGAGGAGGCTGTGTAACTCCTTGCACTGTGTGTCCGTGCCCAGGTGCTTGCAGCAGGGCTGCAGGGCACCTCAGTGGGGAGAGGCCAGGGCAGCCCCGTGCCAGACACAGCCAGTTCCAAATGGGTCCAACGGCCCCAACCCAGGGCATGGCTGGGCCCAGCTGCTAAAACTGTGATGCCTCAGGGAAGCATAGTTTAAAAAGGGGATAAAAAGACAGACAGAGAGAAGAGGAGGGATCAAAAGGAGTGAGAAACAGCACAGGGAACGCCATGGTCACCAGAGGGGGAGAGGGAGGAGCCCCATGGTGGAACTGATATACCCTGCTGCCTGAAGAAGTCCCGCACCAGAGAAGATTTTCCTGAAGCACTGCAGTCATGGAAGAACTCCTGCTGGAGAAGAGGAAAGCTATGAGAAGAAGAAAGTGGCAGAAACTGCTGTGCACTGACATACAGTGTGCTTTCCCTTTTCCTTGCTGAAGGCACTGAGTTAACCTGCAGGGATAAAAGGAGGAGTATGGAGTGATGGAGTGAAGTTGAACCTGGGAATGAGGGGAAGAAGTAGCTTGTTTTAATATGTCTTTTTTTGTTTCCCTGTTTCACTACCTGAATCAGTAATTAACTGAGAATAAATTAGGTTAAAGTTCCCAAGTTCACTCAGTTTTGCCCACAACGGTAATTGGTAATTGATCTCCCCATTTTCATCTTGACCCATAAGTTTTCTCATTCCTGTTTTTCCAATTTTCTAACCCAGTCACACTGGGGGAAGAGAGGTGAGCAAGCAGCTGGTGGGAGTTTGGCTGCTAGCCCAGTATGACCCACTACACTGGTGCATCAAGTTATATGACCGAACAAGAAATTACAAAGTCAATAGCTGCAAGAGACTTGGTTTACATGAGAGAAAGTGGCAGCTCTAGGCTGGAGAATTTGCATGCCTTTGTGGCCCTTTCACCACCTCAAGTCCCAGATGCCCCAACCAGAACACTGAAGATTCTTTTCCCACCTTAGCCGCCTTCAGCATCAAAAAGTGGATGCTGTGGCTAAGGAGATGTTGGAGGGGAGAAGAATGACGCTGCACAAAAATAATTTCCATGTTCAGATTTTCGGACTAGACAGCTTTGAAAGCCCATGCACCATCTTTATTCAAAAACTAATTTACCAAATCCTCCAAGCATAATGGACTTGTCAATTTATGTCAAAATATCATACTGTAAGAGCAAATATGTCCAAAAATCTTAGGTTTATCCTTTAAGAAATGTCACTAAAAGAAAATTTCGTATTCATTGTTTTCAGAATCTTGGAGATAAACGTTTTCCATTTCTCAGGCTCAATATAAATAGCTTTTAACTATTGTCCTACCAAAATACTTCATGTATACATTTAAAACTACATTTTTTTTGTCAAAGAAACATGTTGGCTTATTTCAATGATTCTTGGAGTATTGAGATCATTACAAATTTCATAACACAGAGTGCAAATCATTGTGATTTCAATGGCTATTTCATATTTCATTTTAAACAGCTGAAGGTAAGTTCAAATTCCTCAGACATTCTATATGGTCCTTTTCAGTATTTCAGTATATAAATTTTCAACTGCTTCCTCAAAACAGCTTGCTAGAGGCTCAGTGAAGTAAAGGCAAATAAATGTCTTTGACAATGATGGAATTTAGAGCTGCAAAGGGATACAGTAATTTACTAGGTTTGTTGTAGTGCTGTAATGCTGTGAAGCTTTCACCTACCTTAAAATTGACTTTAAACACATCTGAAGATAATTTCTTTGGAAGCTGTGTTAAAAAAATAAAAAAATGTATGCAAGATCAAGTTCAGCAGTAACATAAGTAATGGACTTAATATATAGATTCTAGTGGAATAACTAGATACGACTGCTGCTGGGTTTGCTAAGTGTAATTCACCTAAAGTTAGTACTCTATGAGTAGTAAATACTGTTTTATTATAGGGTAGTTTCCACTGAATCTCTCAGAGACAGCACTTGTTTGTAATAGCTATCTGTTTAAGATTGGAGAGATATATGTTTTGGTTTTTGCTTGTTTGTTTTTTTTTTTTGTTTGTTTCTTTGTTTTGCTTTTTAATTTTTCCCAGTGTAATTGTTTTTTTTTTTCCTTCCTTACCTGTGAAATCCATACAGAAATGTTGTGGTTTAGCCCTGGTAGGCGGCTAAGTACCACACAGCCACTCACTCACTCTCCCCAGGTGGGATAGAGGTGAGAATCAGAGAGGTAAAAGTGCAAGAACTCATGTGTTCAAATAAAGACAGTCTACTAAGTAAAGCAAAAACCATGCATGCAAGGAAAGCAAAGAAATTAATTTATTCACTACTTCCCATTGGCAGGCAGGTGTTCAGCCACTTCCAGGAAAGTAGGGCTCATTACATGTAACGGTTTCTTGGGAAGACAAATGCTGTCACTCTGAATATCCCCCGTCCTTCTTCTTTACCGCATCTTTTGTTGCTGAGCATTATGCCATATGATGTAGAATATTTCTTTGGTCAGTCTGGGTCAGCTGTCCTGGCTGTGTCCCCTCCTAATTTCTTGTGCACCCACAGCCTCCTGGTTGGCAGGACAGCATAAGAAGAAAAAAAAAAAAAAAAAAAAAAAGTCCTTGGCTCTCTGTAAACACTTTTCCACAAGGACCAAAAACATTGGTGTGCTATCACCACTATTTTCACCTCAAATCCCAAAAATAGCATTCTGTGAGCCTCTACAAAGAAAATTAACTCTGTCCCATCCAAAACCATGACAAGAAATCAGACATACATAATACAAACTAATTTAAGTGAAAAAATGTACACAAACATAGATATCAAAGAAATGTTGGCTAGAATGATGATTGTTTTCCAATTATACCTCCCTGTTGAATCAGATCTACCATCACATTAGATATGGTTGACTATGGATTTTTGATTAATCAGTTTTTGAAAAGCACCATGAATGGAGATTGCACAGCGTCTCTAGGACACTTATTCAGTTTCCATTACTCTCCCAGTTTTTGTTGTTGTTGTTGTGTTCCATTTGTACAGTCTGAACCTTTCAACTTTCCATTTCTTACCATTTCTCCTTGTTCATCATCTGGTACTACCAAGAAGAGTTACACTGTCTCTGTAACTTCCCTTCAAATAATTGCAGATTGCCACTGTATCACCCTGCTGAAAGAAAAAGACTCAACTGCCTTAAACTCTTCTAACAGATCTTGTGCTGTTGTCTCCTGACCATGTTGATATTCCTTCTTTGGACTATCTCCAGTTTATCCATTTTCTCCTTGAACTGGCAATCCAAAACTGGACAGTTACAGAATCACAGAATAACAGAATCATCTAGGTTGGAAGAGACCTCCAAGATCAACTAGTCCAACCTCTGACCTAGCACTAACAAGTCCTCCACTAAACCATATCACTAAGCTCTATATCTAAACGTCTCTTAAAGACCTCCAGGGATGGTGACTCAACCACTTCCCTGGGCAGCCCATTCCAATGCCTAACAACCCTTTAGGTAAAGAAGATCTTTCTAATATCCAACCTAAACCTCCCCTGGTGCAACTTTAGCCCATTCCCCCTCGTTCTGTCACCAGGCACTTGGGAGAATAGACCAATCCCCACCTCGCTACAGCCTCCTTTAAGGTACCTATAGAGAGCGATAAGATTGCCCCTGAGCCTCCTCTTCTCCAGGCTGAACAATCCCAGCTCCCTCAGCCGCTCCTCATAAGACTTGTTCTCCAGACCCCTCACCAGCTTTGTTGCCCTTCTTTGGACTTGCTCAAGCACCTCGATGTCCTTGTAGCGAGGGGCCCAAAACTGAACACAGTACTCGAGGTGCAGCCTCACCAGAGCTGAGTACAAGGGGACAATCACTTCCCTAGACCTGCTGGCCACGCTGTTTCTTATACAAGCCAGGATGCTGTTGGGCTTCTTGGCCACCTGAGCACACTGCTGGCTCATATTCAGCCGACTATCAACCAATACTCCCAGGTCCTTCTCGGCCAGGCAGCTTTCTAACCACTCATCTCCCAGCCTGTAGCTCTGCTTGGGGTTGTTGTGCCCCTGTACATCTATGTATCTATATCTCAGACGTAACCTTAAGTATTGTAGACTGCTGTGCTTGAAAGCTCATCTTCTGGCTTTATCACACTTCCAACTTTCTATATGTCCTACATCTATCTGCCTTCTTCCTCCTCCTCTGTCTCCATTTCCTCAAAGCAGGACCTCAGCTCTGTATTCTCTGGTGTTCATATCCTCCTACTACTTGCAACCATCATATTCCAGTCTTGACCACATACTTTCATGCCCACTCTTCTACCTCCCTTGTCTGATACTCCCTGCACAGTATTTGTCTTCCATCCTTCTGCCCAAAGAACAAGCTTAGTAAAAGGCTGGTTTTCATTTGTTCGTTTGTTTGTTTGTTTTGTTTTGTTTAAAAACAAACAAACGAACAAACAAAAACCTCACAGCATTTTATTGTTTCTTTCAGGAATGAAATTCAGCATATCAACTACAGCCTGCAGGTAGATGCTCATGTATATACTGTTGCCTTTTTATGGATGATCACTGCTGACTAGTTAGTATTCAGCTAGTGCAACCAGCTGGAAGGAAAAACAGAAGTGATGAGTAGATAGGACTCCCTGAAGCGTGGGGCCTTAAACAATTACATTGCCTGCTTCTGCTCAAGACCAACACAAACAAAAGCAGTGCTAACAATAACAGATTTTCCTCTACAGTAAAAATATCCATACCATATTTAGAACAAAAATACATTGTTGCTTGATGACTCCCTTCAAAATCTTTTAAACTGGTTTTGTTTACTCTTTTATTTGACAAGTCTGGGGCCTCGTGAATAACAGTTTTACAGAGGTGACTGAGAAACCTCCTGGAGTAGGTTAACTTCTGCAAGACAAAAAGAAATATGCCATGATCTCAAGTAAAATTATATAATGATATAAGGCTCTTGAAGCCAAGATGGAAAAGGATAAACAGTACAGGAAGTCATTCTGTGGGTCTAGTGTGAAATTGGCTGGTCAAAGTGGATATATATATTTTTTTCAGATAAAATCATATGCCAAATTAATAGAAATAAGTATCTGTAACTTTACATGACGTATATCAACATTGTAAGGTAACATTAGGGCAATCATCAACCACATGAAGTTTAACAAAAGCAAGTGCTGGGTCCTGCACCTGGGACGGGGCAACCCTGGCTATACGTACAGACTGAGCGATGAGACACTGGAGAGCAGCCCCGTAGAGAGGGATCTGAGGGTTGTGGTTGACAGCAAGTTGAATATGAGCCAGCAGTGCGCCCTGGCAGCCAGGAGGGCCAACTGTATCCTGGGATGCATCAAGCATGGCATTGCTAGTTGGTCGAGGGAGGTGATTGTCCCGCTCTACTGTGCGCTGGTGCGGCCTCACCTCGAGTACTGTGTGCAGTTCTGGGCACCACAGTACAAAAAGGACATTAAACTGTTGGAGAGTGTCCAGAGGAGGGCAACAAAGATGGTGAAGGGCCTAGAGGGGAAGACATATGAGGAGCGGCTGAGGTCACTTGGCCTGTTCAGCCTGGAGAAGAGGAGGCTGAGGGGGGACCTCATCGCAGTCTACAACTTCCTCACAAGGGGGAGTGGAGGGGCAGGGGACCTATTCTCCGTTATCACCAGTGGTAGGACCCGCGGGAATGGTGTTAAGCTGAGGCAGGGGAAGTTTAGGCTGGACATCAGGAAGAGGTTCTTCACCGAGAGGGTGGTTGCACACTGGAACAGGCTCCCCAGTGAAGTAGTCGCTGCACCAAGCCTGTCTGAATTTAAGAAGCGATTGGGCTGTGCACTTAGTCACGTGGTCTAAACTTTTGGGCAGACCTGTGCGTTGCCAGGAGTTGGACTTGATGATCCTTATGGGTCCCTTCCAACTCGGGATATTCTATGAGTCTATGATTTAATATTAAAACCCCAAATTATTAAATATTAAATGATCTCAAGACTGAAAAAAATGTCAATCTAAGCCTTATTAAACAAGTAGCATTTTATAAGTTGCATGTAGAGAGAATTCATAAGTCTATTTGTCTAATATTTTGTAAGAAAAATAATTGGAAAGGCTCAATTTGGATCTTACTTCTCCCAGCCTATTACCTGTAATTCATTTTCATGACCTGGGGTTGGGGTTAATTTTCAGTTTTGGGGGTTGGAGTTAGATGATCTTTAAGGTCCCTTCCACCCCAAGCCATTCTATCATTCTATGACCTGGAAGAGACAATTTCTGCTATTCACTTTCATTTTTCTACAGTATGTTCATATTTACAGCCTGATCCAAAGCCTGCTGAATCTAGTGAGAAGATAGCCAGTTACAGTGATGGACTTTGATCTAGCTTTTTGTTTTGTGTTGTGTTATTTTGTTTTGTTTTTGCTAACTTTAATTCTTTCATTCTGCTAGTATATTTCTGTAGGGAGTATTATTGGGAAGCTGCTTCCAATGACCTATCAAGGAAGAAAGACTTTTTTTTTTTTTTTTCTAATTTCTCAGTCAACATGTTGTTGCTTGCAATCCTGCAGATATGTTACAGGGTAGTTGTTGTAAATACATGTTTGTATCCCAGTCTCAACAGCACAAGAAATTGAGGAAAACATGCATAACCGAGTATGATAAATATTTTAATTGTTTCAGTGTCCAGTGAAGTATTAAAATATCAACTCCATTAAAATAATCATCAGTTGGACAAATGAGCACAACTTGAATATTAACTTCAGATTCTACATTAGAAATATATAGCAGAACCATCCATGTGAGGATTTAATGGAAAGGGGAAAATGACTGTTCATAATGCTTGTGTGGAGCTTGGCATAGTGTTTACATCTGACATACCTGGAATTGGTTAATTTTGTTAGATTTTAGAATGCTTGTTTAATTAAAATTTATATTTTGATGCTATTAAAAATGCAAAATTATTACTCTTTTCATTTACATTTCAGAATTATTTGGGTGTATTTTTTTTTACTTAAGAGAGTGGGAAAAAATGTGAATTCCTTTCCCTTTTTCTTTGCCTCCCTCCCAATTACCCCTATGTAGTATATAGCTCTCTAGGGAGTCACTCATACTGTATAATATAGTTCAACACCTTCCCTGAGAAAGGGAAAGAATAGGATACTTGTCGTCCTAGAAACTTTTTCTATTCACAGATACATTAGAGGTTCTTTACACAAACTTTTCACTCTCAATGTGAATGTACTTACTCACTCTTCTACCCAGTCTTACAAGACCCAGGTTACTTTTTAACAGATTGTACTTCCTATCTCTTAGTAAAGTCACTGTTCAAAACAATATGCTATGAAGTACTTAGAATTACTATCAGTAAGTGGAAGAACAAGAACAAGAATAAAACTTGCCTTAAGTAATGATCTGAAAACATTCAGTTTCTAGTTAGACTTTTTGACAAACATACACTTTAAAATATATACTAAAAACTGAAACAGTACTATATATTTACTGATATTCAAACAGTAATCAGCATCCTGCTAGATCTTGTCTTTGAGAATTGAAAATGAACAGTCTTTGGAGTAAATGAAAATGATATTATTAATTTCAGTGGACAAAGAGCCAATTTTCTTAGAACAGAGGAAAAAGCCTAAACATGGTAATAAAATAATAATAATAATAATAATAATAATAATGAAGTATTAACTGTTTGTTATGCTTTGCCTAGTAAACAGACAGAAATAATTCCACTAATGTCAACTTGGCACTTTGTAGTGGGTTTTGTTCACTTCTGGGAAGGAAAAAGAAGGAAATATGTTTTAATGAGTGTCTTATATTGTTAGATTGGAGATAGTAATCTGTACCTGGAATTTGTATTATTTTGGTAATGGTCATCATTTAAGTTTTGTTACTCACTACCTTTCTTCATTTTGCTTCTATAAGTATTTTTGACATATGTCCTATAGGAATGTGTTCTGGATATTGTCCTGAAAAGAAATCAATATTTCCTTTCTAACAAAAGAGAACTACATATACATTGAAAATAGAATAATTAACCATCTTAGCCCCTTCCTGTAGAGAATGTAGTTATGACACATTTAAAAAAGAAATAAGAATCCAATTGTTCAGACCATTTCTAAGGAATCCACACAGTCATTAGCTCTATTACTCCAAGATAATAAAAAAAAAAAAGAGCAGGAATTAATTTCTGGATACAGCTGTAACAATAAATTGTGGTCTGATGTTTAAAGAAGTAGAAAGAAGCACGATACTTAGAGGATATTTGGATAGTCAGTAAAGACAGAGACATTTTCCTCAAAGGATGTTACTTTTGCAAAATATAAAGTGAAAGAGTTTTTGAAAAGCGCTATAGAGTAAATTGATGATGTATATTTATCAGGTCTTTTCCAACCTTAATAATTCTATGATTCTATGTAGAAATTTTGACTATTATAATACTGAATTACGCTATCTCAATACATATTTCATAAGTTGGCTTGTCAAAATTCAAAATTCAATGTGTTTTTACTTTGGCTAGGGGTGGACATCTGTAAGAATTTAGACTTCATCCTGGGATGCAGGTCAAGTGCCCCTGCACAAAGGAATGGAACCCTGCACATTATTAGCCATCACATCTCAATACTTTCTTCTCTCATTCCAGCTCCCCCAGCTCTCCCACAAAGTGAGAGTAGATCTTCCTTGCTTCCAGAGCTCCACCAAAATGGTGATTCCGAAGGTTATTTTTTTTTTTTCAGGGCAAGACGAAAGTGAAATTAGGATAGGACCAGAGTAGTCAAGGGATTTCTATCCACAGGTAACTCATATAAGTCCAGGAAGTACAAAGTTTTTGGAAAACTAATAAAAGATTCTACTGAAAACTCAATCTTCATAAGCCTACATTCCAGATTTTTTTTTAGGGCCTGTGCAGAACCGTTCCACCTGCTATTGCTCTCTTTTCTCTTTACAAATATCAGTGTGAAGGCTTTCCATTTGTAAAGTTCTGGATTTGTTAGTCAAACTAATTATTTTGAAAGACTGCAGCAGGTGTTCTATTGCTTCCATATAATCTTCCCTGAGAAAGCTCAGTGTTCACCTTTTGGCTTAGTCTTTGAGATAAGGGCTGCTATTTCAAAGGTAACCACACCACTCTGTTATTAGCTCTCTGCTAATAATCTTTTCCAATCCAAGTGAAAAATAACAAAGTAAACACTCAAATATCATAAGTAGAAATACATTTATACCCTGAATGAAAACATTTTATACATAAAAAGCACCCAGCAATCAAAATGAAATACTGAAATGTCTCCATATATTAGAAACAGCCATATGTTATCTAAGTAGAAAATTTATTACAATATAAGTTTTAAGTTATAATAGTTTTCCAGTACACCTATAAATCAGGAAAATAGGCACACAGATTTTAAGACTTCTACCACACATGTTCTAAGAAAAATAGAGGTAAAGCACAAAGGAAAAAAAAAAAAAAAAAGCTTTTAGGTTTTTGATACCTGGATCACATTACTGACTTCACCTGTCATATATATGGCATTTCTAAAACCTTAAATACATCAGTTTAAGTAGTATAGTGATTTTGTAAACAGACAGACAGTGCTGAACACTAGATGTCTTTTCAGAAGAAGCACTAGTTTATCTAGTAGAAGAATTATGACTTTTTTATAATTTCAAAGAGGGAAATCGTTTAAAGCCACAGTATTACCATGAGCTGCAGAATGAGTGACAGCTACAGACTGTTTATAGGTCTCCCTAATAAGTTCCTTGATGCAATACTTTGCTATCTTTTTCTTTCTTTTTTTTTTTTTTTTTTTTTTTTAATATTCCAGTGTCAGTATGTTATATGAGTGCCTCAACATTATACATGTGTTGATATTCTTCCTGGAACTGTCCAGTTGGCCTAATTAATCTCTGCTTTTTCTTGTGAGGTCTAATTTGGTTTCTGGCCTCTACTAACCTCCAAATTTCACAAATGAGGTCAGAATTTTGTGTCTTTACAAGTTCTATCCCTTGGCTTGTTTAGGGACTGCCCAGTTAAATTATATGGGCAGATGCATAGGCAAAGCAACTCAATATACTTAATTTTCTCAGGCATCAATATGCCTGTACTTGTTCTTCCTTAAAATGTTCTCTCTTATCATAGGACTTTAACTTTCAGTTCACCAGGAACAAGAATCTAAAATAAACAAGGGAACAGCTAGCTGTTTGTGTAACAAACTAACACAAAGTATTTCTATTTTATACTTCTTTGTAGGTCAGTGATTTTTTTTTTTAAACAAACAAACAAAAACCACAACAGCCATTCCAGATCAGTTCTGTGGAAAGCAACTACATGTTCTAGAATCAGCTGATTTTTAGATGAAGTCCTGTCATTTTTGACTGCTATATGAGAAAGTGCATGTGTTGCTTTTAAAATCTATAACCATTTCTTCACTACTTTCAATTTACAGAGAAAGTAAATACAGTTTGTGTGTAAGAAGCCAAGAACTCAACTCAGCTTACTGGTATCATGTGATCTGTACTATCTGTGCAATACTGATGCAAACTACTTCAATAAATGCTGCAGCACGTTTGACAAATGAAATCATTGCTAGAATTCATTGTTAAATCACTTTTCAAAGCAAACTTTGGAAATAACTTTGAAAAAGGGACAAATCATCCTCTACAACATTGTTGGTGTGTTGCTCTAATAAGCGCAAGATCTATTCTACATGAAACAAAAGCAGAATCTGAACTCAAATGATCATATATTGCAATAAAAAAAAATACAAAATCCAGAATTTTAAAGAAAATTTGGAATCCAAAGCTTGCACATCTAAACAAGCTATTAACTTCCATCTGTTCTTTCATTTGTATCTTCCCAATATAGGGCACCCTTGAAAACTCAGCTGAATCTGTCACGTACAAATTAGCATATTTTGTATTAAGAAGCCTAATTGAAGTCCTTTAAGAACAGTCTGTCTTATTCATATTCATCTTTACCATACAGCTTTGAGGGCAAAATGGCAGAAAGGCAGGTGACTGCATAAGTGACTTATCCCTTTTTTCTTTCAGTGTTTGAAAGAAAAAAATCTTATTTAGATATTTCCTTGTCTTTTCCTTTCATCTGTTTTTAGGAAATACTGTATAGTCATGTAATCTCTGTAATCCTAAGAATAATGAGAATTTAAAAGATTGTTCTATATTTAAAGTTAAGCTAAAAATCATTTTTTTTTCCTGAAAAAAAAGGAAAGACAGAAAATGAGGTGAGATTTTATCAGAGTAGTCCTTTAATCTTCTCCTCTATAGAGAAAATAAAAATAAAAAATAAAAAAAAAAAGAAAAGGTCTTAACTAGTTCTTCCTCCTTTTTATCTCAGGAAGAAAATCTGACTACAAAATATCACTCTTTGAAAGGTATTGTCTCTTATTATTATAAAGCCAATAAAGAAAAATCCATAAAATATATTTTTTTTAATGATATCTATACACTTAAATGTGGAGTAGGCTAAAGCAGTCTCCTTTTTTATAACTTATAAAGGTAAAATTATGTTTATTTTCTACTCTTGCTAGATGATATGAAAATAGACTGGGATTGAAATTCCTGGCCTGCTTAACTGCCAGTGAATATACTTCTATTCTTATCATGTCTTGATATAGAGTATCTTGACGTAACTCAGCGTATTTTCTAGTACAAGTTTTCCTTGAATTGTGATTTCTGGGAATAGGAGAACAGAACAAAAAAGAAGGATGGTTCCAATCTTGCCCTTATCTCATTCTGTGCCTTCTCTCAGTTATAGCTGGATGTGTAAACATATGGGTATCATTGCATGAAATAATACCTGGTCAACTATTTCAATAGCTGACCATTAGTGGGGAGTAAGATTTCTGGTTTTTTCCATATCTAAAATCTGGGGATGTACAACAGAATTCTATATATAAATAACTCCAAAGAGGGAAAGTCAGGAAAAAAAAATGATTTTTTTTCCTCACTAAATCCTATAGTTCATTCTATACACAATGCTTATGGTTCTTTCAGAAGTAACACTTTGTTTTTGGTTTAATAGTTCCCTTATGAAATAACTCTCCTGATCTTGCCCTCTTACCACACTTGGCTCATGGGGGTCATCTGAGACGAACTGAGAACAGGAGATATATCCTAGGAAGGTTGCAAATGCAAGTATATCAGCAGGGGATGTGTTGTACATCCCCAGATTTTAGAAGTGGAAAAAAATAAAAATCTTACTCCCCACTAATGTTCAGCTATTGAAATACTCAGCTATTGAAATACTTGACAGTTCATAATTATAACAGAAGCAGAATCTCAGACATGGTATTTCATCTAACCTTTGTCCACAATGCTGCAATGGTCATGAAAACATAGCTTTACCCTTCCTACACAATTTAACTGAATCATTGTCAGGAGCTGTAACAAATGTCTAATATGAATTAATTTTGCATTGAACTCACCTTAGTGAAGCATCAGGTACTCTCTGAAGTGGTATGCAGTTCTTTGAGAGCAGTGAGAGGAAAGCATTAACACAGTAGGCATTGTACTTAACAGTCATAATGTACAGATTTATTGCTTTGCCATAAATATAGAAGACAATTTATTACAGCTCACAATAATTGAGATTAATTAATTATCTGACATGTTGGCAAATAAAAACCTCCTCATTACTCTATCCAACAGGAAAATATTTTTATTTTGTAATACTGCTAGTTTCACTGAATTGTGAAATACTTTCCATTTGGGTGAAGAGCAATTGATAAATGTGCTGAATGATTCTATAAAAATCATCAGTATGGTAATAAGTCATTGCTTCTTCTCATCCTAATGACAATAATTTAGGATTTAAGCAAGTTAGAATGGGAACTTAAAAAAAAAAAAAAAAAAAGCATAAAATATACTATGGCTTTATGACCCATTGTAGCAGCAGAGAGAAAAAATCAAAGAAATAGTAATTATTTCTTGTATTTCTTGTACTGTCATCTAGTCTAGTCTAGTCTAGTCTAGTCTAATCTAATCTAATCTAATCTATCCATAACTGTAGGCCCTAAAAGACTTTTGTAACAGTAGGACAATTTGATAGACTCCTTTGTTGCATAGTTATTTCCTTCTTGAAATATGCAAGCCTAATTTTTGTCATTCTGTGTTTGCATTTTTTTCCGTTCTTTTAAAACATCTCTTTGCTTTCATTCTAAAATGCTTATGCATTTTTGTAGCAATAGGAATATTTATCACCTTTATTTTACATGCAAAATAAATAAACGTACAAAATATATAAATATAATAACATAAATAAGATGTTGAAAATGAATTGAACTACTGTGGCATTTCCCCCACTAAGTCTGTGCTAAGATAAAGCATTCAACGGAGTCTAAAATAAAATAACAACTCTTTAAACGTATTTGGACTTAACAAGAATCTGCAAAGACACGATCAAAGTGGCATAAAATGTTTAAGAGTTAAAAGACAGTCTTAATGCAAGAGCTTTTTAATGAACCACAAGGTGCTAAAGATATAATCGTCACGTTGATACGGGTTTTAGGGTATCACCCTTAGAGGTCGAGTAGCTCAATAAGACAGAATTTATTATATGGATTAGTATGTAAAGAAAACAAAATGTGATCTCACTTTTAAACAATTTCACCAGTTTTTCTAATAACATGCGTTCTTCTATTAAAGCAGGTAAATAATTTAGTTATATACACCCAAAAGTTCGGAATGATGCAGGTATATTGATTGTCCTTTGAAATGAATAAGACAAAATTATTATTTTAAAATATACATGAAAGCTATGCTTTTTGCAACATTTTACACTTCAACTCCTACATTGTATAAACTGTAGTTCCTCCATTAGAATTAACTATGATGTTATGTTGCCTTTTGACTGAAATTTGTTTGGAGCTTTACTTATGAGAGAATGAAGATCAGGGAGCTATAGAAAGACTTTATAAAAGTATGCATTTCATACTCAACTACTCCAATCTCGTTACAGTATCATGAGGATGTTTATTGCTTTGTGCTTTTTCCTAATGACATTCACAAACAGTTCTTTGAATACAGTTTCAGGTGTTTAATAAAGAAGTTTTATAGTTCTCTTTTATGCTATGATTTGACAATTTTTAGAGAAAAAGCTAATATTGCATTTTTTTTAATATAAAGTATACTGTAATTAGCAGAAGAGTTATTGAAGAAATTTTGTCTTTTTATTTCCAATATAAGACTGCAAATTAAATCTGCTGTTGAAATTGAATTATCAACTTAAATACATCTCCAGTTAAGATTCTTTTTAGCACATATATACTTTATGAGTGTGGAGTGGGACTGATTTTTCCAAGTGCAGTTCACCTAAAAGGCAGGAGTCTATCCTAAGGTAGCTGCCCTCAGATCTTTTTATGCTCACAGAAAGGATAGAGGCACCCCAGCAGGCAATTAATTCTGTCTTAAAACAGATCTCTGAGGTAAAGATGGATGAGAGTGTTATCTATAGACATGCCCCAGGGGATATTCTGTAATGAGACTAATATCCCAGCAGATTTCACAACACTCAATGAAGGGCTAGACACTCCTCTAGAAAGTGATTCAGAGCATCCAAGTTAAACTTTGAAAGAGCCTTTGCCTTTCCATTGGCTTCAGTGGGATTAAAGAGACAAGAATGCGTTTTTGACAAATCCTGTCAGTTTCCACTGGATTTATAAGGTAGTCTTGGTGACTGGTTTATAATAGATACCTTAAATTAATTATAAAATAAATAATAATAATAATAATAATAAATAAATAATAATAAAAAAATAAAAAAATAAAATTAGGGGACGAATTCTTACCACAGTTCTTGCTTAGGGAATGTTAGCACTCTGACAGGGTTTTGTTTGTTTGTTTGTTTGTTTTCCTATAAATAAGGATTGCAGAGTTGAGTCATCAGCTGTAAATTGTAGTTTATATTTAAGCAGAAACTCTGCCTTAAAAGTCTTCCTTAAAATAAAATAATAAAATAAAATAAAATAAAATAAAATAAAATAAAATAAAATAAAATAATAAAATAAAAATGCAAGAGCTCTGTTCTGTTCCATATATAGATCAGCGTAACCTCTGCAAATTCCAGGAAAGCTAATTTTAAAAACAGGCAACGTCATGAAGTGAAAAGCAACAGCTCAAAATAAATGGTAGGGAAATTATAGGAAAATGTTCTGTATGGGGCAAAAAAAAGCATTACTCTCTTCCTCCATTGATTTAAAATTAGAATTTTGCATCAGACTTTCAGTTGTATTCTATAAACCCATTTTTTGAGAAACTGTCAGTTCCCTCACTGATCCGTTTGAACTTTCTAACTACCATAAAGTAAGGTGAAGAATACCTTGGTTACTTTATGGGATTCAAAAGAAATTGCTTAGATCTCACTGTGATAATTTGATTTCCTGAAGTTGCATTTTTTGAATGTTATAGGAAAAAATAATAATAAAAAAGACCCATAAAGAAAGAAAAAAAAAATGGAAAAGGAGAGGAAAAATAATTACAAATAGAAGTGAAAAGGTCATGGGTAAAATACTGCTGACAATGTACTTTTTAGATGCTCAAAGTCACCCAAAGGGCAAAGTGACTTTTATTCTATTTAGCAAAGATATCACCTGAGACAAAGACTCTTCCTTGGTTGGTTGCAAAGACAGGAATAAGTATCAGCAATTCTATAATTGTGAAAAACAGAATGAAACAAAACAAAATAAAATGACAGCCTTAACTCAAGTCCAGAACAGTGCCATAAAACTGGACATAGTCTGATCATCTAGTCATGTCAATATACATTAATTCTTAGTTCTTAATTAATTCTAAGTTCTTAGTTATATAACCTTAGCTCTTTGTCTAGCAAAATTAAGATTTTAAAACAACAACAACAACAACAAAAAAGGAACCAAAATCTACATGACAGTTTACTTAACACCTTCCATAAATTTCATACTTGTTATCTATTAAAAAATAAGGATGGGTTTGGACTTCTGATAATATGGCTTAATGAAATCAATGCATTCAACTAATTACCTTAGTTTATGATGTTGCCTGAGTATGTTTTTCAAATATTTAATGTTGCATCCTGTTGCTTTTCTATGGGCTTATATTCCATTCCTATATTCTTTTTCTTTAGGGAGTTCTCCATATATGCTTTTGTTGTTGTTGTTGTTGCTTGTATTAACTCAGCAGGAGGGACTCCAAACTATGCATATGCAAAATCTGTGTAGCACAGTTGGATATGATCCCTCTTCACTGTTACATGATACCGTTCCATTTTACATGATGGAAACAATAATTCCCATGTGATTTTTATTTATTTAATTATTTATTTACCGTTTATTATTAATATTAATATTATAAGAGAAAAGAGAAATAAAGCTAATTGCAGGACAGCATTACTGAAAAGATTAAATAAGAGAGCTGTGGTTAGTAAATGTGACTGTGCAACTTTCTTTCTGGGAAGATGTATTGCATCCTAGTAAAGGAACTGCCTCCTGTACAGAAGGAAGCCTCTGGAAAAACACACTAAATAGAAACTGTTCTAATGAATTGGTATTTCTCATACAGACAAGTGATGAATTCTGTCAGTTCTGCAATATATGGTTGTCCTGGTTTCAGGTAGGACAGAGTTAATTTTCCTCCTAGTAGCTGGCAGGGTGCTATGTTTTGGATTAGAATGAGAAGAGCGCTGATAACACGCTGATGTTTTAATTGTTGTAGAGGCAGTGCTTACACCAAGCCAAGGACTTTTCAGCTTCTCGCTCTGTCCTGCTAGCGAGCAGGCTAGGGATGCAGCAGGAGCTGGGAGGGGACAGACCCAGGACAGCTGACCCCAACTGGCCAAAGGGGTATTCCATACCATCTGACGTCATGCTGAACAATATATAGGGGTGGCTAGCCGGGGTGGGGGGGTGGGGGGGGGGGCGGCTGCTCGGGGATAGGCTGGGCATCGGTCAACGGGTGGTGAGCAATTGCATTGTGCATCACTTATTTCGTACACATTATTACTATTAATACTATTATTATTATTATTATTATTGTTATTGTTATTCTTTTCCCTGTCTTAATAAACTGTCTTTATCTCAACTCACAGACTTCACTTTCCCGTTTCTCCCCCCATCCCGGAGAGGGAGGGGGGAGGGTGAGCGAATGGCTGTGTGGTGTTTGACTGCCAGCCGGGCTAAACCACAACAATGGTTTACTCAGATATATTTGATTAACCTACCACTGCAATGGTGGGCTAATCTAATTTTCCATGTGTGAAAATTAGCTCAAGTCTGAAGCACCATTGCTACATGTTTTGTGATGCAGCTTGTCAGACACAGCTTGACTCTGCCCAGTCCCAGATTGTATGAGAAGAACATGTGATGCTTATCATGTAATGAGAAGTGCCATCTTACTCAATGAAGAAATAGTCTGTATTCATCTCCCTAGTTACATAATGGGGAACAAGGATTTTGCAGATCTCAGCCCTTTCCACGCTGCATAATAGGAATCTCACTTCTTAAACGTGCTAGTAATAGCTTATTATTAAGCTGAAAATGTCTGAGAGCTCCCTGATTGAAGTAAGCTATTCCTGTTAAAGGACATAAACAGTCGTACCTATGTGTCTGTGTGTGTATAAATATATCCATGTAAGCATATACACACACAAAAATAGAAAGGCAGAAATAATATTTGGAAAACAAACAAACAACAAAAGAGTTTTACCATAATTACTACAAAATTCTGAATCCTTGCACAAATAAATTTCCCGACGGGTTTGGTATTCAGGAATTGCCCTGAGTGTGTGGCTTACAAGAGGGCTGAGTTCCAGTTAAAGTTACCTAGTAGAATATGTGCTACTGTAGATCCTTCCCTCTATTTCTTCCCATTCCTGACCCCAGACTGCTTCTTTAAAGTGAAACCACCTAATGATTCAATTTCTGTTCTTTCTACACGCAAATATAACAAATATTTTGCATATACTTTTATGTAAAATAATTTATTCAGCCTAGTACATTAATAATAATAATAATAAAAGAGCACATTCAGCTACTTCAGAATTGTCTTTTTTTTTTTAATCTGTGTTTCTTTCTTGACATATTGGTAATAGGCATTAGGAAGTATAATTATTCCAGTACTTCTATGTCCCAGGACTTGGATATATTATGCTACAGTAGGTGTCAGCTGAAAGATATTCTTGGGAAAAATGGCAAATTTTCTACCTTCCCTCCCAAAAGATGAAATATTTTCAATGACTGTAGAATATGGTCATCAGCTGTTAAAATATGATAAGGGCATAATAAGGGTACTTTAATGCCATTCATTCATTCATTCATTCATATTTGTGAACATCAATCTTTGCTGCAGATGTGTGATCTGTCTTTTCCACAAAGGGACAGCAGAGCTCAGATATTAGAGTCAGCTAACTGTACAGTTTTTTGTTTGCTTGTTTGTTTGTTTGTTTTTCTAGCATTTTTCTATCACAGACTCTTGAGTCTGGAGCCTCCTTAGTTCTTATTCTTATACTCTTTGCTATGATGTAGAGGTACAACTTTGTATAGACTGGTGTTCATATTATTAATCTTAGGATATTGAGTCTTCTGCAGATTATTTTACTCCCAGAGTTGTGAGAAAAATCTCAACAATTTTCTTCAGACAGGATCTTCTGTGAAGCTATTTTATTTGCAATTGCAATGGCGGGCATCCTGCCAAGTAGGAGTGCATTATAGTAAACAAATCATAACCTTTTATTCCCTATTACCTGACACCTGATCACCTCCCCTGTTTCCTCATTGGCTGAGTACTACAGGTTCACAAGCTACTCGATGCTCCTCTATACCATATATGTACAATTTTTCTTTTTTCAACCCTTTAATTTCTCCCTTTTCCCCTTTTTTCCCCTTTCTTATGTTCTGAGAACCTGTGATCTTTGTTTTACTGTTCCCACACTGCTCATCCTGTTTTTCTCAAGCTTCCACCTTATTTTGGAACAGTGAGGCCTTCTACTGTCCACTTATCTACTTAGTATTTCTCCTTACTATGACTACACAGCTACCTTGGAATACCGAAAAGTAGTTCTCTACTGCAAAAACACAACTTAGTTTCTCACAGAGTGAAGTCCTTATCCATCTCTCTGTTTCTTAGCGACAAAAGAGAATTTAGAGGCATGAATTAAGGGCTGACTTGTATTTTAGATGACAGTTGCCAAAACCTTGAAAAACTTTTAATTTTGTAGTTAGTTAATAGTAATCCTGTTCTTTCTCTATTTCTATTTGTATCTTTTTCTTCAAATAGCTGGACACCTAGTTCGTATCATTCTTAAGTGGTCATAAACTTGTTTATACAAGCTTCATGTTTTATCACTTTATCTTTGGCTTTCTAACACTATGTTAGTTAACACTGACATGTCCACCAATGATCAATTTAAAATTTGAAATGTATCATTGCTTTCTGTTTTGTTGCCCATTTGTCATCTTCTGTACCATTACATCTAATTTGGAGGGTGGGGACGGCACATGAGAAGAGAGAGGTATTTCCCTAAGGATGTTGTGATTTTCTTGATGACACTGAGCACATACTTCTGGGGTGGGAATACTGAGGGAATTAGGCATCCACACACTTCTTGTAAGCTCTCTTGTACACTATGTTTTACTAAGACTTGTACTGGTTGTTACAGTGTGTAGGATTCCTCTCACATTAATTTAGCCATATGGATGTTTAACCTGACAGGTAGTGGAGGGTGCAATGCAGTCAAGTGGGATGTAGACAAAGCTGGGGAGAGACTTGTCTCATCTTATGATATATATCATTGCCTAAATGTGATTTTCATACAGGTAGGATATCCTGGGTTCGATATACTTTTGAGTTTTGGTATTCTGTGCCTCTTCTACTTCCCTGTCTTTGTGTCATCATTCAGTTTTTCTCCTGTGGTTTTTAGTATACTGCAACTCCCTATCAAATTCAACTTGTCAAAGTACAGTGCAACTGCCCATTCTTTATCAGCTTCTTTTTGGTCATACTTCAGTTGTTCAGCAAATAGTCATTTATTGGTTAAATTGGAATCTCACTGAAACTTTTTTTCCACATGTCTATTACGGTTGGGTCTTCTATCAGATACTCAGATCTTCATTGGCATATTTATCTCTAAGTTTGTCTCCTTACCTACATGTAACTACCCCGGTAGCAATGCAATCTGTCTGCAACCCAGATCCAAAAGGAAAGATTTTTCAGCCCAGCTGTCATGCGGAACATGATATAGGTTGCATCTGAGTGTTTTTTTGTTTGTTTGTTTGTTTGTTTAATTACCAAATAAGAAGGTTACATATCCTACCTAGTATTTACACTGTAAAACATGTAACAGGAAACAGGAAAAGTATAGAAAATAGTCAAGTAGAAAGAACTTTATGGAATTACTGGAAAATAAAAAGAAATAATAAAATAATTTGGTAAATGTACACAAAGAGAGTCTGAACAAAATTAAAGAATACAGTAAAAGTAGACCAAACCTTATCTAAATATTAAACTCTACAATACACGAAGAGAACACTGAATGTTTGCCCCAAGGGAAATGGGTTAACAGATCTGCATTGCATTTAGAGCTGTTACAAACTTTTATCTGTTGTTGATTCTGGATGATTCATGGACTTAGTTAGAATGGAATTATTGAAAACAACCCTTTAAAAAAATCATTCTATCTCATACAAAAATCTAATTATGTTACATTGTATTAATTTAATTTAGCTGTCAAAGTAAAGCTGATCTATATTTGATTTATTTTTTTCCCTAAGCAATTTTTGTGACAATAAACTAAACTGACTAATAAACAAACTAAAGACTTAACTGTTGTCAATCAGTCTTGAAAATCTGACTATTTTTTATGATCAGCAACAACTGAAAACCAAAATCCACTTTTTGGTGACAAGCAAACAACTTTCTAGCCTAGAGAGTAATAGTGTAGGACAAGCTGCAGCAGTAACCTCCAAATGATAGTTTTGTCTTGAAGTCATTTAAGAGCTTGAATCGTCTGAGTGGAACATAAATAGTGGCAGTAAATGTTGTCTTGTGATGTGGCTTTGAAGAGGTCAGCTAGCACATCTATTCATTTCAAATTGCTTCCACTGACACCAGACCTGTCCCTTTCTCACCACAGAGGGAGATGAAAAGGAATAATGAATGAACTAAAAATAGAGAAGTGAAACAATTTAGGATGACCTGTTAGAAAGTCACAGAGAAGAAAGAGGAAGCCATCTGGATGTTTTCTTAGCAGCAACCTGAGGTGACATCTTGCCTCTGTGGAAAACGGATTCTTTCCACTGTCCTCATTGGAAACAGAATTTCTCTTTTCTCTTCTCAATTTTGGAATTCTTCTCATTATTTTTTCTCCTCACTGCTGCTGACTTGACATTTACCTCTCTAAATGCAAAATTAAACAAGTCCAATTAAATAGAAGGCTGGCTTTTCCTAATAAGAAAAAGGATGAGATTATAAATTCATCAGGGTGAAAATACATGCTGCTATGAAGAACTTAGATGAAGGTAGTGGTGACAGATCTATAAATGAAATATTTTTTTTATCCTGTTGTTACTGAGAAGGAGGCAAATATGGCAAAGGGACAGGGAGGCCTGAGTTCACATATGACATATTTTGGAAATTATGAATAAGTCTAAAGCAAAGCAAGACGCTTGAGAGGTTAGAATCTGATTTATCTTTTATAACATATTGAAATCTAATATTGAAACCTACTGAGAGTAAGAAGAAAGGGGAAATTGAATTTTTATTTACAGTGAAAAACATTCCAAAAAGTTAGTGAAAAAAAGGACAAGCCTGCATAAGTTCAGTTCAGAATAGTTAAATATGGGACAGCCTCTGATTTCAATAGGAGTTATAACAGCACTTTAAGCCTTTTTTACATATAGATTTCTGGCAAGTATGTGAATAAGATCTGAAATTTAGAAGACGCATCAGTGGGTGATGGGTACACCAGTAGGAACACCTGCTTCAGTGTATGTTTACATTCCTGTCAGAAATGTTTTCTTAATAAGAGCTCATTTCATCACTGCTAACATTAAACACTGTCAAACCAAGTGCATGGGCTGAGTAATAACCAAAATAAAGAACATAAACTGTTCATGAAATAGCATCTGAGAAGTATCAGGGAATTGGGCTAAATCCAGCAGCCCAAAAGAGGCAAGGATGCTGCAGATCCATTTCCCTGATCCATGCTGAGCGGAGGGGAGGGATCCTATTCCTTTAACCTACTGCAATACTCCTACTAGTGCAGCCCAGGATGCTGGTAGCCTACCTTGTCATGCAAGCAGAAATAGTCCTTTAGATTTTTCCAGAAACTCATATTGTGCACTCTTGTAATACACCACACCTTTCAAGTGAAAAAAAAAAAAAAAAAAAAGACAACTGATGTTAGGAAGGGGAGAAAGAAGGAAAGAAAATCTGAACATACTGTCCACAGTATTGTTCTGCCTCAAGACTTATTGGCATTCCTTTTCAAACAACTTTATTTTTCTAGTTGTGCTTTTTCTGTATTCTAAAGAAACGTCAAATTTATTCATGAAATCTAGGTATCAAAATGAAGATCATCTAAGAGTTTAGAATCTCTCAAGGTTTAAAAACATATCTAAGAGCACAGCTACTATTGTGCAGTAAGTTGTTCCAGCATACTGCAAGTCTAGTCACTCATTGAGAAAAATGTGGGAAGGTAACATGTATAATTGTTTGCAAGAATAGGACAAGATTTTCCACAGTAATACATTCAGATGTGTGCATAATTTGTGGTGGCTGCAAGGCTATGAAGCAACTCCAGTGCAACCAAGTTTTAAGTCAAAGCACTAATATTTCTCATGTGACATCCACAGGAATAAATTGGGCCCAAAGTGTCAGCTTAAGTGTTTGTGACTAACATGGGAAATTTAAGAATTATAAACCCCTCAAACCATGGAAAAGAAATTATGGCTCTCAGGCAGGGTATTTGATATTTAATTTTGCTCTGCTGTGCATCTAGAGAAAACACTATTTTTTTTTCTTTCTCTTGGCTCTGAAGAATTTTTCAATGGCATCAAGCTGCTATTACTGCTTCTAAACACCTACATAATCATAATAATCATAATAATAATAAAAGAGCAAAGTATCTATTTTGCCTTCCTCTAGGGAACTTACCTTCTCAGACAGCAGGAAAGTGTAGAACCAGCTGTAAAGTTAGCAAAAGCTTAAGAATTATCTGACTCAGACAAGAAAGTTGCTATTAGCTATTTGACACTTAGGAAAAAGACAGAACACCCCACCAGCACCTAGGCCCTTCAGTTTCTAGAAATTGGTCCCACTGGAAGCATGTACTTGATGTTAAAAGATGACCTCTGCTCTGTGTTTTTTGGGGAGTGAAAAAGAAAACAAAGCATCTGCTCAAGTAGTGTACTTGGAGAAATATATATGTATATATATACGTATATATATATATATATTTGGTCCAAAATGAACTATAAAATTAATTGTGGAGGTAAGCAAGGAATGATCTAATCATGGCGTAAACTAGTATAATTTCCCATCCATCCTCACTTCAATATTTTATCACTTAATTCTTAATTTTAATATGCTTTGATTTTCTTCTCATTTATAATGGACCGCAGAATCACAAAACATGGAATTATAGAATATCCCAAGTTGGAAGGGACCCATAAGGATCATCGAGTCCGACTCCTGGCACCACACAGGTCTACCGAAAAATTCAGACCATATGACAACTGTGCAGTCCAAACACTTGAACTCCGACAGGCTTGGTGCCATGACTACGTCCCTGGGGAGACTGTTCCAGTGTGCGACAACTCTCTTGGTGCAAGAACCTCTTCCTGATATCCAGCCTGAACATCCCCTGTCGCAGCTTGACACCATTCCTGTGGGTCCTACCACTGGTCACTAAAGAGAATAGATCAGCGCCTGCCCCTCCGCTCCCTCTCGTGAGGAAGCTGTAGACCGTGATGAGGTCTCCCCTCAGCCTCCTCTTTCCAGACTGAACAGGCCAAGTGACCTCAGCTGCTCCTCATACGTCTTCACCTCTAGGCCCTTCACCATCTTCATTGCCCTCCTCTGGACACTCTCCAAGAGTCTCACATTCCTGCCAGAACTGTACACAGTACTTGAGGTGAGGCCGCAGTGATGGAGAGGCCATCATGACAGTGAGGCTGACATTAGAAATGTCAGTTATGATAGTTTTATAGAATGAGGAAGGAGCAAAGACTTGGAAGCAAGCTAAGTAATTCACGCTGGCAAAGTTTCATGGTGAGATCTTGTCACACTAATTCATTAACAATTTTGTACAAGATTATAGTACATGCACACATTTTAATATGAAGAGCAAAGACACATTGCCAAAAGTGAAGAGATTTTCAGCTAGAAGTTTAAAAAGTATACTGGAAATGCTGATTTTAAATATACTTTGAGAAACAATTCAAAAGAGGCAGAGAAGTGCTGCACGATTTCTTGTGTGTTGTTTGATTGCTTGTTTTCTAACTTAATTTCACTGAGACTTTACTTGTGGCCTGTTCATGAAACTGCATGAGCATGAGGAAGAAAAGCGTTATGAGTTATAATGCATTTAGCCTCATGCATCCTGCCACCATGGATGAAGGTGTGTTATAAGTTAAATCATGGTGGCCAAGTTCAGAAAAGCAGTGTAGGTGTCCTTCGGTTCAGATACTCAAGATGATGTTTCTCAGCAGTGTGGGAAAATGATAGTAGAAATATCAAAGTGGATATCGATGTTATGCAAATACCTAGCCATCTGTGTCTGCTCAAATCCTGTTGAAAGGAATGAAAAACAATTCAATTCACTTACAAGACCATATAGAATCTTAAACTATCAGAAATCAGGACTGCACGTAGCTCTCTGCCTTGGAAAGTTTTTACTTAAGTGTCCTCAGGTAAATTTCTGACATAAAGAGCTTTTCTGAGTAAAGAATGTGTGAAGTACTGTAAGGATTCAAACATTTAAGTTCTATATTCTTGCTAAAAAAAATAATATCATAGTTACTGACATCCATCTCCACTAAGAGGAGTTAGCTTCCCAGTTTTCTCTGTTAAAATGAGAATAAAAAATATATACTTAGTAAATCTAGGCTTCTAAAAACAAAGTACATTAAAGCAAAGTTGAGTTGTAATGGCTGCATATTGTCAAAAAGAAAGTATCCTTGCACAATATTAAAATCAATCATATTTGAAAAAAGAAGCAAACATGATGTAGTGCCTTTGCAATATCCAGTATATACTACTAAATAGTATGCATCTTCTGTTTTTGTTCATAAATACAAATTAAAGTCTCTGAATCAGCAAAAGCTAGAATATATTGGATATATTACTAGTGGATAAATTAGATGATAAATGCCAATAACATAACAGACATATTTTTATATTTCTAATAACTTCATAAATTAGGGAAAATTTACAGTTAAATACATTAGGAAAACAAACCAACAAACAAACAAAAACTAAGAACATATAAAAGTACAAAGAAGAACACATATAAAAGTACAAGTGTCAATACTTTCATGTCTTTTTGTTTGGTTTGTCAACATTTTTTTACATTAAGCAATTCAAGTGTTAGAGAAGGATGAATCAGTGGGCTTTCTTTCTCTGTTCCTATGACAAAAAGGGGAATGTAGGACAATGCATGCTTCAACCAGTTCTGGGTTATAAACATGCTGAGACAAAACAGTTTGATTATTTGGCATCACTGCTTGGCTTAACATATTGAATTTATGTCATAATTCTTAGGATGATACTGGTGGTTTTGGCAACTGGTGAGTTTTGGCAGAAGCTGTGCAGTAGTGAGGCTTGCAGACATTGCAGAGGATTGACCTTGCCACAGATCACCTCATCTTTTATTGTAGGATCTCTGTATACAAGCAGAGGTGATATCCTACATGTAAGATGTGCAAATGTTTAGCTGAATGATGGCTGTGTAATATCCACAACTCTTCTATGCTGCATACAGTTGAAATAAAAAGCAACAAAATAAATGGGCAAATACAGAGTGCAGAGAGAAGAAAGAACTTTTTGTTTGTTTGTTTTACTGGTTAGGTATGAGATATAAAGCAGAGGATAAGGACTACATTTTAAAAGGTGAGCGGGACCTGATAAGATGAAGGCCAGTGTTAGATCATGTCAGATAGATACCACAGCAATTTATAAGAATTCAGTGCCTATTTTCTCCATTCTTCATCTGGAAACCAAGTGACTTGTAAATCAACAAGAGACAAGTCCATTACAGAAAAAATGTGAGGAAAAAAAAAAAAAGTGTATTTGGAGACCATAATCCTGAAGATGTGAAACATATGAAGAAGGTAGGAAGCAGAGAAGGAAGCATCTTTGTAGTGTGACTGTACATGTATTACTGCATTCTGAACTGAAATAAATTTGAGTACATTCAATGGAAAGGCTAAGAAAGTCACAGTAATCACAAGTCACACAGTGACTTAAACAGAAAGAAAATTGGGAGACTCAGAGCTGGGGCATTGGTAGGTAAAAAATATATTTATGAGCATGGACTGGATGAAGAGTTGCAAACATAGGATTGTGAAGCAAGAATCTTAGTAATTTCAATATCCTCATCTGTGTTTTCTAACAGCTTCCATTATGGGATTTTTAAAGCTTCATATTTACAACCAAATTACAATCCATATTACTTTTTAAATTTACAAAACCTTTGGGGGATTTTGTCTTTGCTTTTTTCTCTTTATCTCTGCCAGTTGGGCAACAACAACTGGATAGAAAATGTCGGTATTTAATATATGTTACTTTAGATTCTCATGTCCATTTTCTCTGGTGATGGGTTCATAACACAAAGTTTAATTATTTTTAGCCAAAAATCATGTTGTTTAAAAACATTTTTAGCATAGATTAGATTAGTAAATTTTGTGTGTGTTCATAAACTTTTACTGTCTGAAACTGATCTTAGTAAGGATATACTGATACCTCAACCAAATTTATTTTAGCACACAGAGAACATTGCTATTATGCTCACAATAGATAGAACATTTCTTTTCTAGTGTCCAGCTACCTGTAATATTCAATTTTCATCTAGAGTTTCATTATTTTTCTATACCAATTCCATACACTTTCTTCCCTTCTTTCACCCAAACCAAACTTCAACTATTTTGTCAGTCATTTCATGAAGGACACTACTTCATCTTTTTTCTTTACTAATGTATATTCTTACCATGCTACAGAGTAGCTAGGAGACCAGGAGAGTCCCAAATTGAGGTTTTTCATCACAAATGGTCCTTTTAGTTGTTTATATATTTGTGTATTAATATAGATACACATGTATGGGTAAATCCATGTAAATGAGTATAAATATTTTCTCCGTAGGATCTTTGGTTTAATGAAGGATACACAGTCCTTTCAGAAACTCAGGTTACAGACTTAAAATGGGGTTATAAGGTTACGTGTATAATATTGTAGAAGGTCAGGTTTACACATAAGGATTTTTCAGAGATTTTTTTTTTTTTGCTATTATCCCCCCAAAATGTATTGTTTTCTATGTTCATTTAAGATTCTACTGAAACATAATGCTTCATGTCATTCTTATTCCCCCTTATCAGCAGAATGAGTCTGACTAAGCTGGAAAGACAATTTTTTCCAATTGGAAACTGAAGAAAAAATAAAACAAAACCATGATTTGTTGTTCAGCTTCCAGGTTACATAAAATATATATCTGAACTGAGTAATATCAGCTGATTGTGAACTGGCTGATATTCAAAAATATACATTCTTAGAATTTAGCTAGCTGCACAAAAGCAGGTTGTTTTCAGTCTGTTATGTAGTTACAGGATCTGTGGCGCTCTTATCAGAAAAGGCACTTGCAAATTGTTTACAATTATCTATTTCACAGCATAGACTTTTATATTTTTGTGTGTTTAATTCAAGTGCAATGGTTAATGCAGAAGCTAGAAACTGTAAGTACTCACTCATAGGATCCTAGCCTCAATTTGATATACTCTGAAACTTGCAGTGGTTTTAATGCATGCACAAATTCCCCTGTTTTCTGTTGATCTCTGCTTAGCATTCTGCAAAACTCAGTGCACTCACATTGTACTGAAGTCTGAATTCATTATCAAAACCTCTCAAGTCAAACACAGTGATGTTAATTTACAGTTTAGACATATCTGTGGTTTGGCACCTGTGATTTTATGATCAGTTTTATCCAAAGGAATGTCACATATACTTTTCATTTTATCTTCTCACTTTTAAGACAAACAAACAAAAAACCTTAATTTGAACAGGGGTAGAGTGGAACTTGCAATTTAAATGACTGAGACTGGGATTTTTGACCCATAAGTTTGACTACAGGTTTGCAATAAAAATATTTTCAAGTGTTAGGAAAAAAAAAAAAAGGCTAAATGTAAATATGGATCAGTACAAGTATTAACTAAGGTTTCAGTTCTTAGATCTGCCTTAAAGGTAATAAAGTTTTATAGATTGCACTGGAAATCTGTCCTAAATTACGTTACCTTGATCTTTCTTATACTGGATCAGGTTATCAGGTTATTGGTGTTATTTACTAGCACCAGATAATAGTGAGGAGTATTGTGTGACCACTTAAATGACGCTTTTTCAGTTATAACAATGACAAATGTTCTGGATGAAAACCTAAGCAAAGCCAAATCAAACCAAAATAGCCTGGTATACTTCACTACAAGGGTCACTGATGATAAAATAATAAGGTTTCATCTTAAAGGAAAAACATCTGTTTCCTTCCTCATTATTCACCACCAAAGGAAGATGAAGATTTTTAATCCTAAATCGGTGAAGAGAAACTAGTAGTCAGAGAAAACAGAGGCATTTTAAAATATATTGAAAAAGGATATTGGATCAGAGAACAAATTATGAAAAATAGTTTTCAATATAATATTTATACGCACAGACACACACAAAGAATGTGCCGTGTAAAGTAGAAATGAGTGGATTTTTTAGAGACAATTTTTTCTAAGGAAAATGTGTATATGCTTTAAAAATTATAATAGGATAATATTTTACATTTATTTGAAAACTTTGAAAAATCTTGATACAGAATATGTTTTTTGGTGATAGTAAAGGAAAGGCATGCGGGAAAAAAAATAAGAGGAATGGAAATAGATATGGAGAGCAGGTGTCTCATTTTCAGCAGGTGGTGCTAGAAAAATACAATTATTAAAAATTACTGTTATAATGCTGTCTTATACAGGCAAGCTATAAAAAAGGTCTGTGGTTTAAAAAAGGTGATTCATGAAACAAATATTGACTACAAGAGCACTTTAAATCCTGGGATGGAAACAAATATGTGAGGATATTTTGTTCTTTCTGCTCCAGTGAAAGCAATTGTGTAACAGGAAAATGAGTTGGTGCTACTCTTTACTAACTTTAGCTGGAAGTCTTACTTCCACGTGCATGAAGAAAAGTGGTTATCCAGGAAAAACTTCTTAATTTGATGAAGTCAAGGAAATGTAATCACTTTAGCAAAACTCAGTCTGTCCAGAAAACTGGAAAAACAGTCCAGACTCCAGGGAACATCATATGGTACAAGCTGGCATAAAAATTTGAACAGCGACTAATTTGCTGGACAAAGAAATTGTAGCAGCAGTCACCATAAATTCAATTGTAGCATGGGAATCAGATGAAACCAAATAAAGTAAACAAAACCAGACAATATCTATTGGGCTGTCTTGTGTTCACTTCTAGAATTTCAATATGAGTGTACACATTGGGAATATAAGAAAGTCCCTCACAAACTTCTAAGGAGCTTGTGGTCTAAAAGGATAAGGTAGCAAAGTATTGTATCCACTCCTACTCTACTGATGAGAATCAGAGGCACAGTACTATTAAGGCTGTGTTCCAGGCAGTTCAAACACTTGTTAAAATGGTTGTATCAAAACATATGTCTGCGAAGAGGAATCTATACAGCTCGTTCTCCAACACTGCCTAAACCTAAAAGAATAGGAACATCCTTATTCTAATACACTGAGGTGCACAACACACACCAAACCATTCTGGTCTGGAAAGATTGTCTCCTATGATCCATGTATCCCATGCAGTAATAATACAGAATCATGCACTTTTCTACCCAAATTGCCCTTCAGGCTGTGTAACAGAAGAGTAATAAACCAGACTCATTCAAGAACTCAGGGAGAGGAAGAACTGCTGTTCACAGCCCACCTTGTAATTTGTCAGGTGTTACCAAAGAATGTAGGTGGCTCCTCAGCACCCTGTGAAGCCAGAGCTGTCACATCTGAGGTTACATCTCCAGAAGTGGAGAAGCCTCTCTTGGAAAACGAGGGTTGCTGCAGCACTGCTGAATATGTAACCTCAGATGTGACATCTCTGGCTTCTCTCTGAAAGAAATGCAGAAGCCACATTGCCAGTCACAGGTGAACAGGCCTAGTTGCCAAAGGCTGCCCCTAATCACCAGACCTTGGTTCATTTCCATCTCACACCCCCTTCTGTTAATGCTTTCATGATATGAAATGCATAAATAAATAGCAGACATTCAAACAAAAGCAGTCCAGGTTAAAAAAGGGAAAGGGAAAGGGAAAGGGAAAGGGAAAGGGAAAGGGAAAGGGAATGGGGAAAGGGAAAGGGAAAGGGAAAGGGAAAGGGAAAGGGAAAGGGAAAGGGAAAGGGAAAGGGAAAGGGAAAAGGGAAAGGGAAAGGAAGGGAAAGAAGGGAAAGGGAAAGGAAAGGGAAAAGGGAAAGGGAAGGGAAAGGGAAAGGGAACGGGAAGGGAAGGGAAGGGAAGGGAAGGGAAGGGAAGGGAAGGGAAGGGAAGGGAAGGGAAGGGAGGGAAGGGAAGGAAGGAGGGAAGGGAAGGGAAGGAAGGGAAGGGAAGGGAAGGGAAGGGAAGGGAAGGGAAGGGAAGGGAAGGGAAGGGAAGGGAAGGTAAGGGAAGGAAGGAAGGGAAGGGAAGGGAAGGGAAGGAAAGGAAAGGAAAGGAATAGGAAAAGGAAAGGAAAGGAAAGGAAAGGAAAGGAAAGGAAGGAAAGGAAAGGAAAGGAAAGGAAAGGAAAGGGAAAAGAAAAAAGAAAAAAAGGAAAAGAAAAGAAAGAAAAGAAAAAAAGAAAAGAAAAAGGAAAAGGAAAAGGAAAAGGAAATAAAAGAAAAGAAAAAAGAAAAGAAACGAAAGAAAAGAAAAAAGAAAAAAAGAAAAAAAGAAAAAAAAGAAAAAGGAAAAGAAAAAAGAAAAAAGAAAAAAAGAAAAAAAAGAAAAAGAAAAGAAAAAAGAAAAAAGAAAAAGAAGAAAAAAAAAGAAAAAAGAAACGCACAGGAGCTTGTTTTTCACTATATACAATAAACTAGGGTTCATTTCAAAGTATATTTTTCACAAAATCCTCTAGCTTTGCCTGCGAATGTTTTGCTTCTTGACCTTTTATCTCACTGAGAAAGAATTAGGTCAAGCCAGTGAGAAGTTTAAGAATCTAACTTATCAGCTACAAAAGAAGGTTAAACCTCCCTTCCGGACCTTTGACAACGTATTTGTGGAATGGGCATTTCTATGAATTGCTAGTGGTAGTTAAAAAAAATTATATATATATATATATATATAAAATAAAAAGTAAGTCTGTCTGGATTTGAACACATCAGGGTCCAGATATAGCAGAAAAAAAAAGATGAATCTAGGGCAAGTGCTTTCTGTGTGAGTGTTGATCTTGAAGAACTTTACCCTGTGATGCTTTGTGTGACATGATACAGCTCAGCGTGAGCTCATGAGTGATCAAGAGTATTTAATCACACGTAACAGGACAGATAAACTGGAACAAATGAAAAGTATTAAGTACAGTAATCAAGAATCTGTGATTTGAGGCTGCCTTGATTGCGTCAGCTTAATGCTTCAAAGAACATTTTTTAAATTTCATGTTAAAGCAAGTACATTTGTATGTTGATTTGCCAGGAAGTCTATTAATTCTAAACGTCTGTGACAGTATTCATGCAACATATGTCAAGATTTCATGTTCACTTACTTCTAGGGAGTCTTATACATTTCAGACTTGCATTTCTGCCCTGAATTAAATGGATATGCCTATCTCTCAGATTTACGTAGGATTGAAGTTCCCATTAGTTCCACATGAAACAAACAAACAAAACCAATATTGGGAATTTCAGTATAATCTACATTGTTTCCCTTTATATAGGGTTTCCAGGAAAGCAAGTTGATGAAAGAAGGAGGAAAAGGGGAACGGCTAAGTTGTGCATGTGTGCCTGAAAGGAGAGAAATTGCTTCATGCTCAGGACAACTCTGGGGACACGCAGCATATGATAATTTCATTACTTAATGGAATTGGATTGGCAATTCTTTTCTTCCAAAAGACAGTAACTCAAAATGATCTGCAAGACTCTACATTTTCTTTTACTAAATTTTAAATATTTTATTTATGCCATAAAAATATATAAATAGAAATTGAAATGAGGAAGCTGATGAAGATTTTTTTATATAAGTAATTATTAAATTCTAATTCAAATACTTTGGTTATGTGTTCTAATCTTTTTCATGTCTATAGGCTTCATGTGTGAGATACTGAGGCATAACAGAGCATATGAATGTAAATATGGTTTCCTCAGCAATTCTGTATAGAGTTGAATCACACAATTATTCTTTTCACAGGATTCCACCACAAATATTGTGCACAGCTATTGATCAGCATCCTTATTCATATTTGTTGAAGTGACAGAAAATCCCATCAGCCACCGTAAATGTCCCAGTGATTGATTTCCAGCATGAGTACTGAAGAGAAGCTTGAGGACAGTGTTCTAAAGTTTGTGGCCACACATGGAGGAAGGTGGAGAATCTCTGCATGTAGACACAGCAGGACCTACCACCTTCTCTGGCACAGCACATTCACATTCCCTGTGAAAGAAAGAGCTGCCAGAACCTTTGATCCAAGTTGCAAATATGATGTCAGCTCTCTCTTTGAAATTAATGTTATGCCAAATAAGCTGGAACCCCTCAGCTTTTGCATTTTTTTTTTCTAGATCTTTTACTATAATTTATTATTGCATATACTGGTTGCTCTTTACACAGACAAAAGGGGATGGTCCTCCTCCAAAGAAATAAATCACAATCCACAAAGCACGTAAAGTGACAAAATTTAGGGTAAAAGAAGAGTCCTAAAAATAAAAGAAGTTGATTTGATGCTTAGTTATATCTTGATGTAGTATAATCACATTTGTGTTTACTACAGGGACTTAGTCTCTTCTTCATTAGTGATAGTCAAATAACTAACAATAACAAGTCAAGTTTCTACCCTTGTCCCGCCACTTATTTATAGTCATATCACTAAATGAACTAGTAGCACAGTTTTTTTCGGGTAAAACTCAGGTGCAGAAAGGAACGAAGTGACATTCAGATTCCTCAGTGGATTTAAACATAGTAATGATAGTGTTTGTCTCTTAAACAATGTTCATAAAGTTGGAGCTTTCAGGAGGAGTGGGAAAGTTTAATTTTCCCCAATATCTGGAGGTCTTACACTTGAAGGGTTGGTCCTGAATACATTCAATGCCTACAAAAAATTACTTAAATAATTGGCCTTCCAATAAAATCATATTCTTACTTGCAGTCATAAACTACCCAGCTCCCCTTTCCTGGTAAGTCCACACATATTTTTGCCAAGTGAAGTAAATAATATGTCTATGGTATTTATATTTTCTGTTAACTCAGTCAAATAACTATGGTTCTTAAAGAATCTTTAAACATACTCTAGTGTTTCTCTTCCTCTGAGTAGATGGACTTGTAAATAAATCAGGTATAGAACTTTGTAAACCTGAGCAGTTTACTTTAATATTTTTATGGGAACTTTAAAAATATCATATAAACTTTTTGATGACTTTTTCCTGTTACAAAATTATTTATGTGTAATGTTTAAAATTCAATTTAAAAATATAATCAAAATAAAGGGCAATATTTATTAATTAAAAGATAACTGTTTATAATTTGTCTTTAACAAACACAGGTAACTATGACACCTGAAAACAGAAAAAACTTTTTGCTGTTTCCTTTTTTTTTTTTTTTTTTTTTGTACAGGAAGTCAAATAGCATATATGCTTTTAGTTTTTTGCTCAGTCTGGCTGTTCCAAGGGCAGTACAATTACAGCCATTTAACATATATATTCACTTAAAAAAAATACTACCAAGTTCTCTGAACAGTTAGGAAGATAAGAAAATTTTATAGGTGAATCACATTTATTAAGCCAAGGCTGTGTCTGGATAAACATTTTATTTACCAGGCACAAATGTAGCTTTAAGAAGTAACAAAATCACTTTCTTAATGTAAAAATATTAAACATTATTCATATGTCCCAGCATATCTAAGGTACCTATAAAGTCGACCTATGACACATGACCTATGGCAGGCCCATACTGAAGTTACAGCTAGAGGCTAGGAGGATATTTTATGGAGGAGGATATTATATTTTAGATATATTTTAAACAGTACTGATGTGTATGTTCAGGCAACTGCACCCCATTCTCTTTCCCCCAAATTTCTATTGATTGTAAGGATTGCTTAGACTCCTGTTAAACATGTTAAACATAGCTAGTTTCATTTTTTTTCCTCTGTAAAGGAATCCTGCCATTTGTCTTCAGGCTAGGTTTATAAAGAGCTACACCTTTTTACAGTTCATTACACTAACCTGAATTAAGAGATGTTGTTCTTTCCACTGGTATCAGGAAACTCAGCTTTTCAGCTGATATTTGAATTCATTTGGTGTTATCTTAGTGAAGTTGCAGCCAACAAGTGTCAGTATATGAAATTGGTTACACAGAGTAGCATTATAAAGATAGTTGTATATTATCTTTTCAAATGAATGAGTTGTGATTAAAGGTTGATAGTTTTACTGGAGGGAGCTGAGTAAGACTGTAGCAGCCAGCCAGCAGTTTAATCAATTAACCAGATTTCTAAAAATACCCTGGACTTTTTCTTTTCCTTTTAATTGGGAAGATAATCCTCTGGTATATGAAATATAATTGGTCTGTGTCACAAATTTGAGCCTGGGCTTATAGAGGCTTTAAAACCACTTGTTTAAAGACAGAAATGTGCTGGAATTTGATTTTTATGTTTGGTTTAGCACTAGGAAGATGTTGACTTGTAATTAAAAGGGAACATACATCACATGGCTGTGTTGCAGTAGTTCAGAACTGTAGAAGTGTATGCACAGTCTTCATACAGTCCCAGTGTTAATCACTCAGCTGATCTGTATAATCATGTATTTGAATCTCTGACAACAATGCCTAAAATAGTTAACTAAAAAGAACTTTCTTAAAGTATAATTTAGCATGCAGTACAAAATTGTGTTGTCTTTGTCATCAGAGGGAGAAAATTACCATGCAGAATATTTCTGAATCTGATTGCACTCCAAACTAAACAGTAAATGAATGGCTGATGTTTGGAAAGGATATAGGTGAAATACTTTTTAAAAAGCTGGATATAATTATTCTTGTATAATTCTATACTTATTGTTTAATGAAGAGACTCCCACTTTTCTGTCTTGAAGACTGCTTTTTAAACACTGTATTTCTACAGTAAGCAGCCACTAATGAAATGTTAACAATGCCAGAAAATATATTGCATAAACACACCTGGTGCTGTCTATTGTATTCTAGACAAAAAAAAAAAAAAAAAAAATGTACTCCACTCTTGCTAACACAAAATGAAAGGGAAGCAAAATTGTAAAACTGTAAGATTAGAAAGGACCTTGAAAAATCACCTTGGTCATCATCTTCCAGTTAAACCTTCCTAACAAACAGGTTTCTAAACTGCTCTTGAAAACCACTACGAAAGGTTTTCCTTTTGGAGTAGTCTGGTCCACTGATGCTCCTCAGCAGGGGGTTGGACTATATGATCTTTAAAGTTCCCTTCCAACCTTAACCATTCTGTGATTCTGTGGTAACATACATACATCTATATGTATATATATGCATTAATGTTATCTATAGTTTTTTGTTACCAGTTAAACTGATTTCTACTTGTCCTTTGCTCCTGTCTTCACTACCTCTTCGTAACAACCCTTTATAATTAGAAGTCTCTCTTCCTGCTTTCTGCCCCCAGGAATGCAAATTTAGCTACTTTTTAATTTGCACACTCTCTAATACGTTTGTCATACATTCTGTTCTCTTATAGACTCTTATTGTTTTGTCCTTTCTCAAAGTGTGGTGCCTAAAACTGGCTGTGGTATTGCAAGAAAGGATCACCAGTGTAAAGTAGAGCTCAATAGTTGTATTCCCTGTTGCAAAGGGTTGATAGAAGAGGGTGTTAACCAGGAAAGTGATTGTCCCTCTGTATTTGTACTTGTGAGATCACATCTTGAACACTGTATTTGGTTTTGGGTCCCTTGCTGAAATATGTTCAGAGAAGAGCAACAAAGCTGGTGAAAGAAGTAGAGAGCAAGATGTATGAGGAGCTGCTGAGGGAACTAGCGTTGTTTAGTCTGAAGAAAAGGAGGCTAAGGGGAGACCTCATCATTCTCTCCAACTACCTGAGAAGAGGTTGTAGTGAGATGGGTGTTGGTCTCTTTTCTCATGTGACAAGTAATAGCATATGAGGAAACAGCCTCAAGTTGCATCAGGGGTGGTTTAGATTGGGTATCAGAAAGAGTTTCTTCACAAACAAGTGGTTAGGTATTAGAACAGGTTCCCCAGGGAATTGGCAGAGTTGTCATTCCTGGAGATAGTTAAGACACATGGATTGAGGCCTAAGGGACATGGCTTAGTGGTAGGCTTGGTAGAGTTAGGTTGATGGTTGGATTTGATGATCTTATGGGTCTTTTCCAACCTAGATAATTCTATGATTCTAAAACTCCTGTCAAACAGTGCTTTGCATCCAGTTGTTTGCTTCAATTCACTGCCGCATTATGGTCAATTGTAGGGTACATTGTTTCCACATCTTAGCCCTGCAAAGGTACAGGCTTTGGTTTAGCTTAAAGTTGCTTTTATCGATAATTTAAGCTAGGACATGAATCACATTTTCTGAAAGTACCATTACTGGTACAAATGGTTCAAATTCTTCGTACAGAACCCTAAACACTGTAAGGCAACTTACAGTTCTTCTAACTTAAATATGACAGTCTCACCAAAATATTCCAGAATCAAGCCTGCATCACTGTCTTCTCGTTAAACATTCTTTTTGCAATCTTGTTACAGGTTAGACTTCAGAAAACAAGGAATGAAAGCTTCAGCTGTTATTTGCTCTTCTTTTCCAATTAGTATTGGACCTGCATTTCTTTTAGTTTCCCTCTTACATATTTTTTTAAAAAAATATTTTTCTTGTTAATTGAAACTCATTTGCTCTGTAGTGTTTCTGGATCTATCCTTACAAGTATGGGCTCTTCCTTTATAATCTTACTTATTTATATGAGCTATAATCGTAGGACCTTTATATATGATTTGTTTTTGCTTTTCAGGTCACTGAAGATCCTCTAATGTAGTTAAAATTGTCTCTAACCATGCTTTCTGTCTTCTTTTTGTATTAGCTAGTTTGTTGTTCTGCATGAATACAGTTTATTTCAGTAACTGCCAGATTTGCTGCATTCCTTACTCTCTCAGATTATCTTCCCTGACTTGTCACAGGAATTTCCTGAGTTCCTTGTTAAAGCTTGACTTCTTAAAGTATATAATTTTCAATTCTTCTGTCATACTTTTGTTTCCCTTTTTATAGTTCACTTTGTCTTTTTATGATTACTTTTCACCTCATGAACTTTTGGCATCTCAGTCAATTCTTCCCTTTTAGATTAAATCTGAAATAGCTGCTCCTCATCAAATCTCCTAAACAAAATTTACTCTCAGCACATTTCATGAGTTTCATTATCAGTCTACGGTCTGTCAAAATATTTCTCTAGAAAATATTTATTTAAAGTTCTCTGTTGCCACCATGTCCTAAGTTTCCAATAGGATATGAAATGCCTCATCTATCTCTTCAACAATGGTCTGCCTAAATTATTTCTTGTTTTATTTTTTACCAGAACAAAGATTATTAGCCTCTCAAATTTAATAAATTCTAAATATAAACATGAATAATATGTACCATGTTTCTTTCCTCACCTTTCTTGAAATATCAACATTTCAGATTTAAAAAAAAAAAAAAAAGTTCCCCCATATTCAAAATTTCTGTGATTCTAATTGTATCACATAATGACTTTTAGAAAGATTTCCAAAATTTTTACAAAGATTTTAGCTTTGATCTTATATCTCTTCAACACATTAACTTAAATTGATATCTGAGTTGTCCAAAGCCAGAATTTTAAAAATGGACAATAGTTCAGTAAGGCCTTAATAAAAACTAGATTCTTTCAGAGAGGGCATTAAAGTAGTAGATTATAGTAGTCAGTAGCTTTTTAATGATGCCCTCTCTGTGACTTTCAACGTTAAGTATGTTTATTGCACCCAGAATCCCATGCTTTCCAACATATAGTGCACAGCGTCCAGGGGAAGCCTCTATGATCTGCATGGGATCTGCAAAAGTTGACTAAGAAAAGCAACTTCATATAGGCTATTCTGCTGTTTACATAGGTGACATTTCTGTTGGAGACATCACCACTGGAAATTCTTAATTTGAAAACAACTTCACCATTTCTACAAGTCCTTTATCACAAATGATGTTTACCCACTGATAAAAAGGCCAGGTGAGTAAATATTTATCTTTCACAGCACAAAAGAAGTACATGGGTGCTTGGTGGGGAAGAATTCTAGGGAAAGTGACATAGAGTGTCTGTCATTTTATGATAAATGTATGAGTAATTCCTCAGTGCATACATTTATTGAAGAACATTATGGGTCATATTCTTAGCTGATGTAAATTATAATTCTGCAGTTTACTTCACATTTGATATTACATTATTTCAAAAGCTGTTACACTTTTTCATGTTACATGTAAAGTTTTGCAGTGGCATTGCATGGTAATCACTTCTCTAAATGAAAATATATTTGTCATATACAACATACTCTTGTATATGACATAGTGCTGGACAGAAGTGACCAGAACTGCTGTTTACAGATTTGAATTAACTCAAATTAAATCTGACATATGACCATTAAGTATAATGGGAGCTGGATCAACCAGCTATCACAGACAGGAAAGGAAAATACTCTCTAATAATATACTATGTCTAATGATAAAATATCACTGTAATGTAAGAAATGAGCTGAAAATATTTTACAACTAAAATACTCCCAAGAATGATGTAATAGTGATCTTTTAAAAGAAATCCACATTATTTTTATATTGTGCTAAAGTAAAATACAGAAACTACTGCTTCAACAAACTGGATAGAATCGTAGAATCATAGAATGGTTTGGATTGGAAGGCACATTAAAGATCATCTAATTCCAACCCATGGGCAGGGACACCTTCCACTTGGCCAGGTTGCTCAAAGCCCCATCGAACCTGGACTTAAACATTTCCAGGGATGGGGTATCCACAACTTCTCTGGGCTAGATAACTCAGCCTCATCTTTATGGGCACTTATAAGACACTCCTAAGTGATTGTTCTCTGATGTGAGATAAAGACCATCCTAGATGTGTCATCTCAGATATTTCACACATCAAAGGAACTGGTGTTTCCACAAATAAAGGAGAAAATTCTGACTCTGGCAAAAACCTTGTCTGTACATAGCTCTTTTCTCACATGTAAAGCAAGAAGCAGAATATAATTCTTCTACACAAAATTCATTTTCTCTCTGCTGCAAGAGAGGTGAGAAATAATCTGTGCTTGCTTTATACTTGGCTCAAACAGATTGCTCAAAAGAGCATCACACATACTGTGCTAGTGTTCATACTCAATTCTGTCTATGCTATCCCTTGTCCTCATCTCTCTAAACACCTGCACATGTGCAGGAAGTCATGGTTTCAAAGTGGCTACTTTTCCTCCACTCAGCTGTTCATGTTGTAAGCAGAACGTCCTGTGGAGGAAACGAGATGTATATAATCTCTTGCATCCTTTATTAGATGATTAATATTAACAATGAAATAATTGTAAACAGTACCACCAGATCAAGCTGCACCATAGGAAATATGTGAGTTATATGGTTATATATAATGTCACAAAGGATCTTAAGAATCCATTTGTGTAACCAGGGACATTTTGAAACAGTAGCTGAGAAACAAGCTACAAACAGATTGCAAAATCAGTTCTGTGAGACACACAGACAGTTGAAGTCTTTAATAATAGGCACAATTACAGTTTGCTGTCTTCACATAACTATGAGTAAGATTGTGTCAGCATTTCTATTGTAACTCCACACTTCCATGACTTTGTAACTCATGATGGGAGTTTTTGTTTTTCACTGAAGCTTCGCTTTCCTATGCAATTTTGCTAGCAAATTATTAAACCTTACTAAATGCACAGGTTTATAACCAAGATATAATACTGTCAGTATGCTCTGACTGGTATGCTTAGGGCACATATGGTAAGGTACTGGTAACAGAGTGAGTGAACCTTTGTGTACCTATCACTGCATCTGTACTCATCAAGTCAGTAAAGCATGTGTTATTCAACTTTAAGCGTATTTTAAAATCAACTGAAGTAAGACTAGAAGACTGAGTTGAGTCAAGCTTTTATGCAGGCGTTCAGGTGGCAAATGCAGAACCATCGTCGTCTTTTAAAAATGCCTCTATCTGAGGAACAAGTCATTGAAATTAATGACTGATTCAGGTACAGATTTCTAAGATGAAAAATGAAGAGTGGTTGTTTAAGAAAGCTAAAATGTATATCCCTCCTCACTTCAGTAGCACTGGCAGGGGCTGTGTTTGCCTTCTCCACCACATGGCACAACAGTAGCTGTGGAGCTGTTCTCATTTTGTGGCTGTAGAAAGCCCTACGCAATGAATGATTTGGATTGAAGATCCATCTGATCTCATAATGGATCATATATTGGAAGATTTATCATGTATTCTGAAATAAACATTCCAGGATACAGGTAATAGTTGTTTTGTCCCAAATCCACACTAAGTGTGGATGATAATTTATTTGAAAAAATATTAAAAATTAAAAGGTATTATGGTTGCACTAAAAATGCCTTAATAGTAGCTTTCTGCACAGTATTTATGCTAAGCAGAACTGTGACAATTGTAACAATACAATTTTCATAGTTGCTTTTATCCTATGGGATCTCCAAGTTGTTTACAAATAATACTGTTTGCTTTAGTGGCAGTGCATTTTAGCTTAAAAGAACGTTTGCATTACGTATTTTTGCACTTTGAGTCATTTCTGGTGTTGTGCTTTGCCATTCCTAAAAATAACCAATTTAATTTAATTTAATTCTGTTGCTGATATTCTCAGCTATTGCAAAAATACTTCCAACTCTACAATGTCTTTTGTTTTAGGCTTTAGTTTCATGCTTACCAGCACCTTAGAACCAATATTGCTAGGAAACATCTATATACACTCATACATCTATAAATCATAGAATCATAGAATGGTTTAGGTTGGAAGGGACTTGAAAGATCATCTAATTCCATCCCCATGGGCAGGGGCACCTCCCACTAGACCGGGTTGCTCAAAGCCTCATCCAATCTGGTCTTGAACAGTGCCCAAGGTGAGGTTACCCACAACTTCTCTGGGTAACCTGTTCCAGTGCCTCACCGCCATCATAGACAAGATTTTTTTCCTTATATCTAATTCAAATCTATCCTTTTTAAGTCCACATCTGTCCATGTCTCTCAATTTCTCCATCTCAAATCCATACCCCTCTATTTTAGAGACAAGAATGCTGTGTGGGGCAGTATAAAATGTTTTGCACAGGTCCAGGTAAATTATGTCAGTTGCTCTTATCCACCAGTGCTGCAACCTCATCATAGACAGCCACTGAATTTGTCACAAAATATATTCCCTCAGTGAAACCATGTTGGCTGTCACCAATCATCTCGTTATTTTCCATGTGCCTTAGCATAGTTTCCAGGAGAATCTGCTCCATGATTTTACTGGGCACAGAGTAGAGACCGACTGGCCTGTAGTTCCCCACGTAACCTTTTTTTGCCTTTTTAAAAATGGCTGTTACTTCTCCCCTTTTCCAGTCACTGGGAACTTCATTGGACTGACATGACTTCTCAAATGTGATGGATAGTGGCTTAGCAACTTCATCTGCTAATTCCCTTAGGACTCGTGGATGCATTAGGTTCCATGGGCTCATGCACATTCAGGTTAGATAGATGGTCTCAAACCTGATCTCCTACAGTGGATATGTTGTGGTTTAACATGGTAGGCAGCTAAGCATCACCGAGCTGAAAAAAAAAAAAAAAAAAAAAAAAAAGAGAGAGAGAGAAAAAAAGAGCCAAAAAAAAAGAAAAAGAACAAGAAAAAGAATAAGGAAAGAAAGAAAAAGAAAAAGAAAAAAAAAGAAAAAGGAAAAGGAAAAGGAAAAGGAAAAGGAAAAGGAAAAGGAAAAGGAAAAGGAAAAGAAAAAGAAAAAGAAAAAGAAAAAGAAAAAGAAAAAGAAAAAGAAAAAGAAAAAGAAAAAGAAAAGAAGAAAAAGAAAGAAAAAGAAAAAGAAAAAGAAAAAGAAAAAGAAAAAGAAAAAGAAAAAGAAAAAGAAAAAGAAAAAGAAAAAGAAAAAGAAAAGAAGAAAAAGAAAGAAAAAGAAAAAGAAAAAGAAAAAGAAAAAGAAAAAGAAAAAGAAAAAGAAAAAGAAAAAGAAAAAAAGAAAAAGAATATAAAGGAAAAAGGAAAAGGAAAGGGAAAAGAATATGCAAAACAAGTGATGCACAATGCAATTGCTCACCACTTGACAACTGATACTCATCCAATCCCTGAGCAATGGCAGTCCTCCCAGCCAGCTCCCTCCAGCTGTACTGCCAAGACTGACATCATACGGTATAGGATATCCCTTTGGTCAGTTTTGGTCAGCTATCCTGGTTGTCTCTCCTCCCATCATCTTGTGCACCCCCAGCCTCCTGCCAAGCAGAGCAGCATAAGAAGCTGAAAAGTCCTTGACTTGGTGTAAGCACTGCTCAGAAACAACTAAAACATCAGTGTGTTATCAGCATTATTCTAATCCTGAATCCAAAACATAGCAGCATGATTTAAGATCTGAGAAAACACGTTCTCCATGGCACTGATTTCCAACAGTACCCTTCATACCTGAAGTCTATTTTCTGCTCCCACTCAATCCCATTTTTACTGTCTTACATGCTAAGAGAACTCCTGAGATTTTAAACTTCATCAAATTTAGATGATTGGTCTTTAGCTGCTTGATGTGATTTTTGTTGTCTTTCTTCTATCACAATGGAACCATCCAAATGCATTATATATGCAAAAAATAAACTTTGGGGAGATGTGCTGCACAGTTTATGCATTTATTTACAAAATTTACAAGGAAAGTGTCCATGCTCCAATAAAGAAGCAGGAAAGAAAGTTCCCTACAAAATATGTCCATATCATGGTCACTCACAAGAGCAGTACCATGCATACTCAGTCCTTGGGGAGTATTATGGATTGATTCTGAAGAGTTTCCACATCAGGAAGATAAAGAAATCTACACCATCCTCTTCCTGTCCACGTGCACTTTAAAGCTTCTTAGCCTTACTATACTCAGTTCTAGTATCTTAATTTTCAAGTATCCATCAGTGAGTCACATCTGCCGTGAAGATCTTCTGTCTCTTTGACTAACAGTCATTGGTGTTGCAGTATGAGAAAACTGAACAGTGATACATGATCCAAAAATCTAAAAGAGCCCTTTGGACTACCTGACATCCCTAGACACCTGGCTGTTGGGCTGCTCCTTCCATAATTTGTGCCTGGATGGAAGACTGACACCATCTATCATACATATAGTTGACTCATTGGTAAAATATTATAACTTGCATGAGGTAGCCAGCAGGCGTCACTAACCCATCAGATGGCAAGAAAAACTGAATGGATTTTTGAATATGTGGAGGCTGATGGAATTTCTTTTGTTATTTTAGCTATATAAACCTGTAAATACCAAAATAATTGAATACTGTTCAGCATAAATTTGGCTAAGCTCCTGGTATGACTTTGACTAACCTTCCTTAGAAGCATTTCTTATAGTGAATGTTAAAAGATCTTTTAACAAGTACTTTAAAGAGAGCACTTTTTCCAGGGTCAAGTTAATTGCCCTACGATGTGATGTAATAATTTGGTTTGCTGTCTGGGATCTTCTTTGTTTTCCCCTCACTGAAATACTCCTTCTTTCTTCAGAAATACATAATTATAATGTACATATTTTCCTTGATGTGATAAAGAAATACATTCTGAAATAATTTGTTAGACATTTCCTCCTCTACTGATGTTTTATTTCCAAAGCATTTATTATATAATATTCTCGTCATTATATTATTTTTCACTAAAGCCAGTTGTTCTACAAAACAACACTTTTTTTTCTTTTCATTCACAATGCAAAAGTTGTTTTCAATTAACGCCAAGATGGAATGCAAATAACAAAGCAAACCAAATAAATTTGAGCTTAAACACTTGGGTTTTTATTAAGCTGTGCCCCATCACAGCTATTATGTTTTACTGTGTTCCACTTAGCCAAGGTATCTGATTAATTGGTATGGATTGGATAATGACTTGATTTCTCATGGATTTAATAGCTGCCATTACATGAAAGATTGGCAGTCAACAGCATTAACTTTCTCTGAATAGTGATTAAAAGTCATAAAACAGCACTTAGTTTGATTTATTTTATTAATCAAAACCATACTTGTTTTATAAAGTTATGATTTGCATTTGATATTTGCAGTCTGATGTGAATCCATCACCCTTTAAAGCCATCAGCACCTTGAGGAATTGCTCTTGGATACTACTGGCATTCTATTCAGATGTCAGCACACACCTCAAACATATCCATGAAATTTTGAAAGCAAAAGATTACTTAATTTCTAATAAAATAAAAAATATATATAAACAAATTATGAAGTCAGTAATGCTTTAAAGGGATGCATATGTAAGCTGCAAATTAAAAGACCTGGGCCTAAATGTCCTCTATTCTATTTCAAATAACCAATTACATCACTGCTGAAATATTCATTGACATACACAAAACACTGTATCATTAAAGGGCTCGATTAACTTTAGGTCCATTTTACTAAGATAAAGGAAATTTTTACTGAATTATAAAGAACACAAAGTTTGTAAGTTTTTACGGTACTTTTGTCTTGTACTTTTCCCTAAAGTCACACTAAAATTTCTCATAAATAAATAAATAAATAAATAAATGCAAGTAATTAAAAACCTTCTCCTCTTCCATGACTTAACACCAGAGATAACTGAGCAATAAGCCTATGGTTAAATAATACTGCTGAATCCCAAAGTGCTTTTTTTTTTCAGAACAGAACAATAGCTGAATTTCTGAATGAAATAGGCAGCTGTTCTCAGGAAGCAGGAAATCAAAAGGAAGCAGGAATAAAAAAAATAAAATAAAAAAAAATAAATAAAAAAAAGAGAATAATTACCTCTAGCATGTTATCTAAGAGGAAATCTTCAATATGAAATTTAATCATTTAAAATTTTTTTTTGCCTTTTACTATAATGATATCTATAGTTTTCCCTTAGCCTGCCTGAAATATAAAATATTAATTTAATCATTTTGATCTAGAACAAGATTCTAAATGTAACATGGCTAAGAGAGAACTGTCATTCTGACTTTGTAATTTAATTTCTTAAGCAAGAATCTTGTATCTTTATGGAATTCTCAGATCTTAATGAAGTTATGTATGGGTTGAGCGGTTTGCTTTACAGACAAAACTGTAGAACTGGAGCTTTCAGTAGGTAGGGAAAAGAAAAAGAATTCCCAGCTGCTGTATCCAAGAGAATAAAGACGTTTTAATTGTAATATTAAGATGATAATCTTAATACCATTTCAAAATATTCACTGTACTATTTACCTAATGCATTGCACTGAGAGAGAGTAATAGTTGAAGATCCTTAGATCATCTAAAAAATTACCTGTTTGCTTAGAAAGTATATGATTATCATCAGTCATTTAAACAATTATGTTGTACTTTAGCTCCTGATTAGAAAAAAAAAAGGCAGTGGCATTTATGTATGATTTTTCTAACAAGGATGTGATGTTCATGATGTTAAACTGATATTTTGTGGGAAAAAAAAAAAAAAAAAAAAGAAAGAAAAAGAAAAAGATTTGTTACATATCAGTTATGCCACTTTTAGCTTCACTAGTTGGGCAAAAAAAAGGCAATAAAGAAAAGCAATATCTGTAAGCTTTTTTTGTTTGCTTGTTTTCAAAAGTTAAGTATAACTGAAAAGAGAAATTAAGTATCTGACTACTAAAATTTTGTTGTTGAAATAATTACATTATAGTTTTGAACAATAAATTCCTTTTTGTAAGATTGTAATTTCTCTAGGCAGGGGAAGCTTACTGATCCTTTTGAATGTGTGTTCAGCTTATCTGTCTTATGTCCTATGCATGCATGTCTTTGACCCACATCAATGTAAGCAGTCTATAAAAATGTTTTTACATTCATATTTCTCATAAATTAAATAATTAGAGAAAAATGAATACAGAAATGTGAGGAACAGACTATGTAAAAGGATGAAGAGTTCTAGATCTAAATTAGTCATGCCAATAGAAATCTGCAGCACTACACCATGTGATTAGGTTGTCTGGACATTAACATAGATGGGATGTCTCTGTCAACAGCACATCAGCATTTGCCTGGATGCCAGACTAATCCTGTCTTCTCTACCCACACATTTTCTGCTGTGAAACGTTTTGAGGAGGCTTGGAAACCAATTTACACTTTTTGTCTGTGAGTAGGTTATCTTTTTATTAAAGTTTCTCTTCTGTTTTCCACCTGGCTCTTCAGTGGAAATTTTATGTCAGGGGCTGCGTTTACACTTGTAGAGATCATACTGAAAATTGTCATTTCCTGCCTAATCAGGATTTGTGAATGCATGAGACTATCTCATCATTGGACAGCAGGTCAGCAGAAGAGATTCAGTTTTGAAACAGATATAAATATATATGAAATGAGAGGGAGAAGACTATTGTAAGGACTCTGTGTTTTTGGTGAAAAGGTTTGTCAATTATTTTCCTTTTTACCCGAGGGGTGAAAGTGGAGGAGAGCAAGTGGCATAGACCTATTCAATGGCCTGCTAAAAGTAGGATGGCCCAGGGTCTGAATTTTGGAAAACTACAGGGAGGGAGATTCCACTGTATCTCTCTGCAGCCTCTTTCAGTGTTTGACCCCCATCACAGTGAATAATTTATCCATCAAGAATTTTCCTTTTTTTTTTTTGCAGGTTATGGTTGCTGGGTTTTCACTTTTTGCTGTGCATATCTAAGAGAAAAATCTGTCTCTGTCTTCTCTATAAATCCTCTCTAGGTAATGGAAGACTGAAGTTGGATCCTCCCTTAGATCCATGTGGGAAACCCACATAGGATCAGTTTTGGAAGGGCTGCATTCCATGCAAGGGACACTACACTGGAGTAGGGGAAGAGTTAGGGGAAGAGTTAGGAGGAAAGAATGCCAGAGACAAAATGTTATGGAATGACTGCAACCCCCATTCCCTATTTCCTTCCACCAGTCAGGAGGAGGAGGTAGAAGAGGGAATACAGAAGGAAAAGGGAAGGTGGTTTTAGTTTGCTTTTAGTTCTCACCACTGTAGTCTGTTAGTAATTGTCATTAAATTTCATTAACATCTCTTATGCTGAATCTGTTTTGCCCATGAAGGTAATTGGTGAGTGATTTACCTGTCCTTACCTAAACATATGAGTGTTTTTTTTTTTTTTTCATCATATTTTTTTCCTTACCCTTCTGAGCAGGGGGAATAAGAGAGTGGTGTGGTGGTGCCTATCAGTGTTTAACCACCACACCTAAAAAATAAAATTGTGAGAAAATTATGTGCAACTATATGAAAACACATAAGCAGAACAGTTATTCCTGCATTTACTGTTATATACCAAAGTTTGCAAATTGCTGAAGTAATTCTAAGATGCTGGCTAATATTGTGAATCTCTGCATCTTGTTTATATAACTGTACTGTAAAACAAACAAACTAAAACAGATTATGAAGAAAGATGGTTATTAAAAAATAATAAAATTATAAATTGACTTAGTTCTGCCACAAATTTCGGTTGTAACAGTTATGATAATTAATTGTTGAACTACATAGCTTACATCACTCCTAATGAGAAACTCCATTTCTTACAACAAATAAAAAATTGTATAATGTTTTAATCAAATCAAAATAGGGATAGAATACAATTACTGCCTATATTGGGTTTATGTGGCAAGGGCTTAGTAGTGGGGTACTGCAGGGGTTGCCTCTGTGAGCAGAACCCAGCAGCTGCCCCATGTCACATCAGAGCCAGCTCCAGCTAGTGACAAAAGGGACCCCACACAGGCCAAAGCTGAGCCAGTGAGTGATCCTGGTTGGGCCTCTGGGAGAGCAGATTTAAGAAAGGGAAAGAAAAAAAAAACTATAACAAAATAAAAAACAACAACAACAACAACAAAAAACTGTGCAACAGCAGTTGGGAAAGGGAAGTGAAAAACAACCTTGCAGACCCCAAGGTCAGTGCAGAAGGAGGGCAGGAGGTGCTCCAGGTGCTGGAACTGAAGTTCCCCTGCGGTCTGTGGGGAGGTCCCTGGGGGAGCAGGCTGTCCCCCTGCAGCCCATGGGTCCCACATGGAGCAGATCTCCACGCTGCAGCCCGTGGAGGAGCCCCCAGTGGAGCAGGTGGATATGGCCTGGAGGAGGCTGCGGCCCATGGAGAGCGCCTGCAGGAGCAGGCCCCGGGCCGGAGATGCAGCCTGTGGAGAGGAGTCCATGCAGAAGCAGGGGATTTAGGGGGAGCTGCTGCCTGTGGATGACCCATGTTGGAGTAGTTTGCCCAGATGGATAGATCTTTGGTGTGGAGCCATGTTGGAGCAGTTCTTGAAGAGTTGCTGCCTGTGGGCAGCCCCTGCAGGATCAGTTTGGGAAGGACGGCATCTTGTGGGAGACACCCCACGCTGGAGATGGGGCAGAGAGTGACCATGAAAGAGCAGTGGAGATGAAGCATCAGGGACTGACCGCAGCCCCCATTCCCCGTTCCCCTGTGCCAGTCAGGTGGAGGACATAGAAGAGGTTGGATGGGGGGAAGGTGCTTTTAGTTTGTTTTTAGTTTCTCACTGCTTTAGTCTGCTAGTGATAGGCAATAAGTTATATTAACCTCCTAATGTTGAGTCTGTTTTGCCCATGATGGTAAATGGTGAACAATCTCCCTGTCTTTATCTCAACCCTTGAGCCCTTTTCATCATATTTCCCCCCCCCCCCCCCCTTTCCTTTTGAGGAGGGGGAGTGAGAGAGCAGTTGTGGTGGAGTCCAGCTGCCCAGCTGGGTAAAACAACCACATCACCACTGTATAAAGTGACTGTTTAGCTTGTGAAATGTAGTTCTGTTAAAAAAGAGTAGTGATTTCTAGCCTAAGTGGAAGTCTTTTATTTCCTCTAATAAGAATGCACAAATGATATGTAATTTAAAGAGAAAATAGCCAGAGAGCAATAACATGAAAATTATTTGGAAACCTTCCTCAGTTTCTGATATTAGAACTTCCATCAGTTGTTGAAAAGTTAGCAATTCATCAGGAAAAAGTTGTCTACAGCAGACTAAGTATATAGATAGATAGATAGATAGATCGATAGATAGATCTAACTATGCTTGGGTCACTGTTAAATTTCTCTTTGCCTTCATATTGTATGTTTGGACTCATGTTTAGACAAATTATGGTCAAATTTTTAGTCAAATTTAGTCAAAAAAAATAGCCAATTTTTTCAACTACAAACTGTTCTAGTGCTTCCCAGTGTAGCTTTTATTTATTTATTTATTTATTTATTTATTTTCAACGACTTAATCATAGAACCATTAAGTTGGAAAAGACTTCTAAAATCATCTGGTCCAACTGTCCCCCTACCACCAATATCACCCACTAAACCATGTCTCTAAGTACCACATCCAACCTTTCCTTAAACACCCCCAGGGACTTCTAATAATAATACTCCTCAGAAGTTCAAAGAAAAAGAAAATTTAATGCTGCTACGACGAACACCTCAGTAATTCACAGAGATTCTTCCAACTCATTTGTTTGAGATGGAGGAAGAGGAATAGAGAAATGAGGTCAACATCTTCAGATGCAGGGGACTAACGCTAACCACTGGTCCCTATATAATAGACACATTGCAACCTGATTTTTGGAGATGCTGAGAAAACCCTGCTGACTTCTAAGTATTCAGTTCAGTCAGGCTTCATGTTAACTTCATTACAGACTTCCTGCATATTATACAGCGAGGAAAACAAGACTATTAATTCTTCTATGTAAAGAAAAGTGCAAAAAAGAAAATAAACCAGCAAAAGTTTTGCCATGTTCCTTTTGGAAGACTTGTTATAAGGTAGCTATTTTAAAGTGATGACGTTTTTTGTCCATGTTTTTCATCCAAATTCAGATCCAACTCACATCATTCAGTCCATTTGTTCTCTTCTTACTATGTATATATATATAATTCTATCTTCTCAAAACTGTATTTAGTCCTATTTGAAGCAATGGAAGAAAGGAAAAAAGTTTTGTTGTTAGCATGAATTGTGAGAAAATGAGTTTTAAGAGCCTTATTTTTTGGAAACTTTCCAAACATTACTGAGATTCTATGACACTGAGAATATTAATTTTTGTCCCTTGATAAATCTCAAATATGTATAAATTCAGAATTGAACCAATATGTTGGTGTTCTACTACACAGTGAACTAATGGAGAACCGATGATAAGATGAAATGCTGGGCCATGATGCAGAATATTGGAATGAGAGATTACACATTTCTTCCAAGATGGAATATCAAATAAGCTCTCAAACCATAAATAGTCAGAGAACATGATATTTCTATCACTAATGACTCATGTAATAAGCCCTTTTTGTGTGTATGCATGTGAATTTATTATTGATTTATGAATTATTGACTGCAATTACTAGCAGCCACTGGTTCCAAAGATACTCTTTGGACATTTTAAATCTTGGAAAACAATTTTGCTTGAGTGTGCACTTTCTAGAAGCCTACTTAGTTTCAGTTCTGGGATTTAACCTTCAGAAGCTTGGAACATACATGATATGAATAAAACACTAAGATTCATCCATTGAATTGCCATCTTGAAAACTCTTTAGTGAGCAATGTCTTTTGAGTCAGAAATTGTCATTCATATCTAGTAGTGTAAACTATGGAAGGCAGCTCTGTACTTCCAAAAAAAGGTTCCCATCTTCTCAAAGATCCATCCATACATTGACTCAGTTGATGGGCAAGCAGTTCCATTATGGTAAGATTCATTACTAAATCCCATTTGTTGTGGTTTAACTCAGCAGGCAAATAAGCACCACTGAGCCATTCACACATTCTCCATCCACCACACTCCTACACACAGTGGGATGAGGGAGAGAATCAGGAGAGAACCCTATTTTACTGTTTAGCATGACCTCATACGATATGGAATATCTCTGGCCAGTTTTGGTCAGCTGTCCTGGTTTTGTCCCCTCCCAGCTTCTTGTGCACCCCAGCTTCCTTGCTGGCAGGGCTGTATGAGAAGCTGAAAAGTCCTTAAGTTAGTATGAGCACTGCTCTGTAACAACTAAAACATCAGTGTATTATCAACATTATTCTCATTCTAAATCAAAAACACAGCATTATACCAGCTACTAGGACAATATACACCCTTATTCCATGACATCTATGTCATGCTCAGGTCCCATGCTTTCCAATACATCCCAGTTAATCACCAGCACCTTTTCTGTCTTTTGATACATACACACAGATATTATTCCTTTAGTCTATGGACCACCACTGAAAATATCTGTTGAGTTCATTTAGTCCATGACTTTGAGCTCCATCTGTCATAACAGTCATTCAGGGCAGGAGAGATGGGGCACAGTGTAGAATTATTGCAGGCTGAGGACAGTTCTGCTTCCATCACCACTGCACTTTTCCAGTTCTATCACTGCTGCACTTTGCTTGGTTCCATCAAAATTCATTCTTCATTAATCTGGGTGACTTACTGTAATACCATTGATACGGCATATAGTGACCATTGTAGTGATTACATACAGCATTATACAGCAAGTACAATCATGCAATTAAAATCATTGGCTATTCTCACCCAACGCTAAATCCCCTTGGGGTACTCATTGGACTTCCCCATCCTTCCATATTACCCACCAAGTGCACCCAGGTCCTTGAACTGGTTCTTCCTGCCTTTGCCTAAGGCAGGAATAACTCAGACATTCTGCTGTTCCACAGCATGTTCTTTATGCACACTATAGAGACTTAATCCCTTTCTACAGTACATAAAAGTTTTGAATGGGCAGGCCAGCTCAATTGGCAGATCCCCTAGTGCTGACTAACCAGGTGACTTTTATTAAATGTGTTTCCCAATGTTTTAATGTTCCAGCACCCATTGCTCTCAAGCAGTCCATTGTATCATTTGATTTTCCTGGAGGTCAGTGCATGATAGGGAATGAGATACAACCATTCAATGCCATGCTCTTTGGCCCAGATGCCTATGATGTTGTTTCAGAAATGATTCCCATTGTCTGAATTGGTTCCTTCTGGGCTGCCAAGTTACCATAAGACTTGCTTTTCAAGGGCCAGGATAGTGTTTTGGGTGGTGGCATGGGGCACAGGATATGTTTCCAGACATCTGGTGGTTGTTTCCACCATTGTAAGCACATGAAGCTTGCCTTGGCAGGTTTGTGGGAGCATGATATAATCAATCTGCCATGCCTCTCCGTATTGATATTTCAGCCATTGTCCTCCACACCAGAGAGGCTTTAACTGCTTGGCTTGCTTAATTGCAGCACATATTTCACAATTATGGATAACCTGTACAATAGTGTCCATGGTCAAGTCTACCCCTCAATTGTGAGCCCATTTGTATGTTGCATCTCTTCCTTGATGGCCTCAAGTGTCATGGGTCCACCAACCAATAAATAATTCAAACTTATGTTTAGGTTGCAAATCCGGATAAACCTGAGCCACTTCAATCTTAGGAGCCTGACCCACCTGCCAGTTGTGTTGGTGTTCTTCAGAGGCCCATCTCCTGGGTATGTGAACATCTACATGATGTACTTTTACAACCAGGTTTTCTGCCCCGGCAGCAATAACTTTCCACAATGTGGCAGTAAAGATAGGTTTGCCTCTGCACTTCCCATTGCTGTAACCACCCACACAGGGCATTTGCCACCATCCAGTCAGTATAGAGATAGAGTGCTGGCCACTTTTCTCATTCAGCAATACCTAAAGCCAGCTGGATGGCCTTCACTTCTTCAAATTGACTTGATTCACCTTCTCCTTCAGCAATTTCTGTGACTTGCCATATAGGATTCTATACGACAGCCTTCCACCTTTGATGCTTTCCCACAATGCCACAGGACCTATCAGTGAATAGGGCATATTGTTTCTCATTTTCTAGTAGTTTATTATACAGTGGGGCCTCCTCAGCACACATCACTCATCCTCTGATGATATTCCAAGTTCCAGCCCTCTGGCCAGTCCATGATCACTTCCAAGATTCCTGGGTGACTGGGGTTTCCTATTCGAGCCCACTGTGTGATCAATACGACACACTTACACCACATAGCAACAGTTGCATGATGTGTAGAGGAGACCTTCCCTTTGAACATCCAGCCCACCAGTGGTAGTGAGGGTGCCAAGAGGAGCTGTACTTCATAGAATCATAGAATCATAGAATCCTTAAGGCTGGAAAAGACCTTCAAGATCATCTGATCCAACCATCACCCTACTACCAACGTCACCCACTAAACCACATCACTAAGCACCAGGTTCAACCTTTCCTTGAACACCCCCAAGGGACAGTGACTCTAGCACTTCCCTGGGCAATCCTTTCCAATGCCTGACTACTCTTTCTGAGAAGAAATGTCTCCTAATTTCCAACCTAAACCTCAACCTCCCCTGGCACAACTTGAGGCCATTCAGTACCACTTCTGCAGTGGCTCGAACCCCTCTATATGCTGCCAATATCTCTGTTTCAGTTGGCGTATAGTACGCCTCGGATCCTCTGTTTCCCCAGCTCCAAGATCCAAAGAAGTGCAAGGAAGCTTGTGAAGGGTTTAAAGAACAAGTCTTATGAGGAGTGGTTGAAGTAACTGGAGTTATTCAGCTTAGAGAAAAGGAGGCTCAAGGGGGACCTTATCACTCTCTACAACTACCTCAAAGGAAGTTGTAGCTGGCTGTAGAGGTTTAAGTTGTATATCAGGAAAAATTTATTCACTGAAAGGGTTGTGAGGCGTTGGAACAGGCTGTCCAGGGAAGTAGTTGAAGGTATTCAAAAGATGTGTAGATGTTTTGCTTAGTGACATAGTTTAGTGGTAGACTTGGCAGTGCTAGGTTAATAGTTGGACTATATGATTTTAGAGGTCTTTTCCAACCTAAATGATTCTATGATTCTGTGATTCTGTGGATGGGGCTGGGGAGTCTTGGTTGGTGCAATATATCCGCCAGTGCACCGCTGTGGTAGCAATCAGCACCTGCCATTCTTTGACCCTCAGCAACCCCACAATGGAAGGGTTCTTCAAGAGACCAGGTAAGGTGGACAGCTGTTTCTTTTCCTCCATCTCCAAGGCAGCTATACCAAAAGCCCACTGGTGCCCTTTTATGTCCTTGAAATATCCTATTCTGAGATAATCTATGCCAAGGACGCATGGAGAGTCTGGGCCAGTCACAATGGGGTGGTTTTGCTACTCATTTACAGTTAGGCTCACTTAGGCCTCCAGTACAGTTAGCTTTTGGGATCCTCCTGTCACCCCAGAAACACAAATGAGTTCTGCCCCTTTATATCTTGATGTCATTAAAGTACACTGTGCACTGGTGTCCACTAGAGCCTTATACTCCTGTGGGTCTGATTTGCCAGACCCAATAAATATGCTTCTCCCTTTCCTCCATCTGGCTGGAGACAGGGCCCCTCTAGTCCAGATCATAGTATTTGATACTCACTTCTTGTAAACACATATCAGAATTCCCTTTGTTAAAATCAGAAGTAAGATCATCCCTTTAACTCTCTCTGGGGGACAGAGTAGACAGTTTTCCCACTGGAAACTGGAGCAGCAAATTTCCCAGACGAACCCCCTTTTTCCTTGCAACTCACATTCTCATGCCTCTAGGTTCAAGGTAGATTTTCCATACCATTTGCTCACGTCCTCTTCATGGTCACATAGCTAAATCAACAGGGTGGCATGTGATGTGTACCCACTATATCCCCTTTCTTAAGCAGCAGGATGGTTACGTTACTGCTGATAGCTAAGATACTGGTTTGTACAGGTGTGGAGGAAAATATATTCTCTTCAAGTTGTTAGACCTCTTGCGAAAGTTTCCCCACAGCCAAGATGCGTGCCTGTAGGGAAGAAGAGAGACTTTTTTCGTACTGCCAGAGTTGGCCAGCCCATTCATCCACTGTGGGTTCATCTAGGTCTTTCCAGGTCATTACTGCCAATGTACTGGCATACAGTGATGGTGTGCTCTGTACAAATTTCCACCACAGGGGTCATGGCCACTTGACTTCATTAGAATCTCTGGATAACTGGTTATTGTCCAGATCATTATAAACCAACCCCAGCATGGCTAATTCCCTCAGGTGCTGGATAACCTTAAGCCAAACCCCAGAGATCAACAGCAAAACACGGAGCACATACAGCATGTAAGGTGTTACACAACACAGCTCTGAGAACAAGCCATTAACCCTAACCCAGAAGGATAGGACACAGTTAATTTTAAATATTTTTGTAAGTTTAATTAAACTTATGTTTCCACATTAAACCGCATAATGTGGAATTCACAATATTTAAAGAAACTTCTACATTTCATCAGTCTCATTTCAAATATAGTTAATAAGTAGAAAGTCCTCTTCGGAAATTAAGACAACTTTTTCATTATCTTTATAATTAACACAGAATTAAATTAATAGTGGAAACATAATAAGACTTTAAATTGAAACTTTGAAATTACAAATAAATAACTGATCGAAATAAAAATACAGATGGAAGAAAGGAGAGAGAGGTTCACCTCAGGGGAAAGTAACATGGAACCATGTCAGTGGACTTTATATATATATATGCACATAATTTCAAAGAGATTCCAAGCTACTGTTAATTCAGATTATGCATATATTGTATTACACTCATAATCTGTATTGCCAAACAAATTGAGAATTGTACTTAACTTCTAACAAAATCTGCTGTGAGCAGATGGACATCTAATGTCCCACATGAAGCATCTTCTAATGCTTTCTGTTCAGGCAGACTAAAAGTTTAATCTTCAGATAGTCTCAATTAGATGATTTATACTATGGCTGAGTGTATGCCATAGAGCATTCAACAGTCCTAGTCCCTGAAGCAGAAAGATCAGGGAACTGTTGGAGTCTCCTCTGATCCTCATATGCAGATTTTGCTCCAGCTGAGATCAGGGCAGAAGGCTGTAGAAGAAGGGAATGACACGCTCCCTGGATTTGTTGCACTGCAATACTGGAACATGATGGCTGTTGTGTGTATCCAGATGGGAACCAGGATGCCAGGTTCTTCAAAAATGGACACCATCTTCAGTTCTGTCCCTACCCCTCCTACTGCTGCAATTAGACTCCTTATACTATATGGGATTAGTGACCAAAGGATCAGAATCAGCTTGCATTTCTACAGGACCTTTCTAACACTGACACATTTATTTCACAGTGCTCTCAAAGCAGCATTCACAGTACTAGAATCAATACTGTTAAAATGTCAGTGGGTAATTTTTACAACAAAACTTCTCTTAACCTTCGTTTGCCAATACTGCAATAGTTGTAATACTGAGATATTGTCTAGGTTTCAAACAATCAAGTTCAATTTTATATTTCTCCTTCGGTATGTCAATAAAGCTGGAATAATTTTCAGATCTTGTCTAGGCAAAATGCTAATTCAAACTTTGAAAGGAGCTAAGTTGCATAAGAGGCAAACCTGCATCATATGCCAGAGAGAATTAATTTAGTTCTTTCCAAAGGGAATAAACAAATTTGTACATATAAAAATGTATTGCTAAGTGAAAAGTCAGAAAATGAAAACACAACCTATCAGAAGCAATTAATCCAAAAAGCTCAACTGTGAATGGAAATTACACGCACAGTAGCAATACTTCTCAAATCTACACCAATTATTTCCATTTAATTCATACAAGCCTTATATTTTTCCCTCTTTCCAAGTGACATCAGTCCCATAAACTTTACTTTTAAATGGGATGAACTTAAAAATGAAAGGAAAGCATCATTTGAGGATTTAAATACATTTCCAAGGGATGCTTCTCATACTTGAAAGACTTTGTACAATTATGTTTAAATAAGTTAACATAAACAGCATGTGATTGGAAAGTAAAGATTTTAACAATGTGCATTTGCCATTGACAAATTATCAGAAATTGGCCAGAATAATTTGTCTAAAGACTTAAGTTTTAAATTATGATTATCAATAATTATTATAATGATTGATAGCTTTTATTACGAGACACCATAAAATAATAATAAAAAAGATTGTTTTATATTTTTATATTTTATTATAGTTTATTTGTTTATATTATATTTTATTATTTTATATTTTTATTTATATTTTATATTTAGATTATCTTAGAATGGGCTTTGCAGAAGCTGTTAGCAATCAAACATCACCCCAACTGACTTTTTGTACCTAGGTCCCTTGGTAATTCCTTCTTTAAATATGGTTTCTTCTGATATAAAATTCATATTTTTCAAATAATATTTTACAATGCAAAAATGCATAGAAGCCTCACAAGGGCTTGTCCTTTACCATATAGTTCCTGTTGCAAAGGAAGTAAAACCTAAGACAAAAGACAATTATCAAGGTAAAAAGAGGATCAAATATGGGAGGGTATCTTACACACACTGGTTTAGCTTAACCTCACCTAAATTTAGACCTAATGTGCTCAAGATCAGAAAGAAGTTGCTGTGAGCTCCCTCCATGTTCAGTGGGAAGAGACACAGACACAGACACAGATTTTCTAGGTTGGAAGAGACCTCAAGATCATCGAGTCCAACCTCCGACCTAACACTAAGTACTCCACTAAACCATATCGCTAAGCTCTACATCTAAACGTCTTTTAAAGACCTCCAGGGATGGTGACTCCACCACCTCCCTGGGCAGCCCGTTCCAATGCTTAATAACCCTTTCGGTAAAGAAGTACTTCCTAACATCCAACCTAAAACTCCCCTGTCGCAACTTTCGCCCATTCCCCCTCGTCCTGTCACCAGGCACGTGGGAGAACAGACCAACCCCCACCTCACTACAGCCTCCTTTAAGGTAACTGTAGAGAGCGATAAGGTCGCCCCTGAGCCTCCAGCTCCCTCAGCCGCTCCTCGTAAGACTTGTTCTCCAGACCCCTCACCAGCTTGGTCGCCCTTCTCTGGACTCGCTCGAGCACGTCCATGTCCTTCCTGTAGCGAGGGGCCCAAAACTGAACACAGTACTCGAGGTGCGGCCTCACCAGAGCCGAGTACAGGGGGACAATCACCTCCCTAGACCTGCTGGCCACACTGCTTCTTATACAGGCCAGGATGCTGTTGGCCTTCTTGGCCACCTGAGCACACTGCTGGCTCATATTCAGCCGACTATCAACCAATACTCCCAGGTCCTTCTCGGCCAGGCAGCTTTCCAACCACTCATCTCCCAGCCTGTAGCTCTGCTTGGGGTTGTTGCGCCCCAGGTGCAGGACCCGGCACTTGGCCTTGTTGAACTTCATACAGTTGACCTCAGCCCATCGCTCCAGCCTATCCAGATCCTCCTGCAGAGCCTTCCTGCCCTCGAGCAGATCGACACACGCACTTAGCTTGGTGTCATCTGCAAACTTACTGAGGGTGCACTGGACGCCCTCATCCAGATCATCGATAAAGATATTAAAGAGGACCGGCCCCAGTACCGAGCCCTGGGGGACACCACTTGTGACCAGCCTCCAACCAGATTTGACTCCATTCACCACAACTCTCTGGGCCCGGCTATCCAGCCAGTTTCTAACCCAGCGAAGCGTACGCCAGTCCAAGCCCCGAGCAGCCAGTTTCTTGAGGAGAATGTTGTGGGGAACGGTGTCAAAAGCCTTACTGAGGTCAAGGTAAACCACATCCACAGCCCTTCCCTCATCCACCAAGCGCGTCACTTTGTCATAGAAGGAGATCAGGTTCGTCAAGCAGGACCTGCCTTTCATAAACCCATGCTGACTGGGCCTGATCGCCTGCTTGCCCTGCAAGTGCCGCGTGATGACCCTCAAGATAATCTGCTCCATGAGCTTTCCTGGCACTGAGGTCAAACTGACAGGCCTATAGTTCCCCGGGTCTGCCCTCCGGCCCTTCTTATAGATGGGCGTCACATTGGCTAGCCGCCAGTCAACTGGGACCTCCCCCGATAGCCAGGACTGCCGATAAATGATGGAAAGCGGCTCGGCCAGCTCCTCCGCCAGTTCTTTCAGTACCCTCGGGTGCATCCCATCCGGCCCCATCGACTTGCGCACATCCAAGCTCCTTAGCAGGTCGCCAACCATTTCCTCATGAATAGCGAAGGCCACATCCTGCTCCCCATCCCCTTCCGCCAGCTCAGGGCACTGGGTATCCAGAGAACAACCGGTATTGCCGCTAAAGACTGAGGCAAAGGCGGCATTAAGCACCTCAGCCTTTTCCTCATCCTTAGTAACTAGGTTTCCCCTCGCATCCAGTAAAGGATGGAGATTCTCCTTAGTCCTCCGTTTCGCATTGATATATTTGTAAAAGGATTTTTTGTTGTCTTTAACGGCAGTAGCCAGGTTGAGCTCCAGATGAGCTTTGGCCTTTCTAATTTTCTCCCTGCACAGCCTCGCTACATCCTTGTAGTCCTCCTCAGCGGCCCGCCCTTTTTTCCAAAGATTATAAACCCTCTTTTTTCTGCTAAGCACAAGCCGCAACAGATAGCTGGGTCTGATCTGGGCTGCTGCACCCTCAGATGCCACAAGACTACATGGGGGAACATAGGGGAATTAGTGCCTGAGTGGGTTTCTTTATTAAGATCAGCATGTTTAAGTTTTACTTATGTCATATTGTGTGCATGCATTAATAAATGTAGTTTTGGGATTATTTATGATAATTATTCCAGTGCAAGTGGAGTCTGAAGACAGAGGAGCTGGTCCTTGTTATCATCTCTATGCTAAGTAAAAGGTACCTTGTATACCCTAAGCCACTCACAGGACATAAAATGAAATTCAGACACCTCTCATAAAGTGATGACAAAAAAGGTGCCATACTAAAACTGGAAAAGGAAGTAAAAACAGAAATATAGGGAACCATGAAGTATGAGTGGGTGGATTTAAAACAGGGAATAATGTAGTTCAGACGGCAAGACAAAGACACAATCTTATTATATTTCATAGCTGCTATTAAAAAAAAAAAAAAAAAAAAAAAAAGACCACCAGAAACCAGACGGGAACAAAATGTCATAGCTGAAAATAAAAACTACATGATATAATTTTGTAAATTTATTTAAAAATGTCAGTGAAGTCATTACCATACCATTAATTTGCAGTTGTCAGGCAGTCATTAGAAGGCTACTATATTGTAATTTTTTTTGGTTTAACTCTACCATAACAATTTTTTTGATACAATGTTAACTGTGATGTTCTCCTTCAAGAGAAAATATTGGTTTCAGTAAACCACAAAGAAGATCATAGAATTATAGAATCACAAAATCATAGAATTATAGAATGGTTTGGGTTGGAAGGGACCTTAAGGATCATCTGATTCCAACACCCCTGCCATGTGCAGGGACACCTTCTACTAGATCAGGTTGCTCAAAGCCCCATCCAACCTGGATGGGAGAATCACCTCCCTTGACCTGCTGGCCATACTTCTTTTGATGCAGCCCAGAATACAGTTGGCTTTCTGGGCTGTAAGTGCACATTGCCGGCTCATGTTGGATTTCTCATAAACCAACACCTGCAGGTTCTTCTTCTTCCCTTCTCCACGCAGTCTATATTTGTGCTTGGGATTGCACCAGCCCAGAAGCAGGATCTTGCACTTGGCCACATTGAACTTCATGAGATTCACACAGGGCTACCTCTCCAGCCTGTCCAGGTCCCTCTGGCACCCCTTCCCTCCAGTGTGTCAAATGCACCACACAACTTGGTGTCATTGGCAAACTTGCTGAGGATACACTCATTCCCACTGTCCATGTCACCAACAAAAATGTTAAGCAGCACTGGTCCCAATATTGACACCTGAGGAAGACCACTTGTCATTGATCTCCACTTGGGCATTGAGCTGATGACTGCAACTCTTTGAGTACAGTCATCCAGCCAATTCCTTACCCACTGAGTGATCCATACATCAAATCCATGTCTTTCCAATTTAGAGACAAGGATATAGGGGACAGTGTCAAATGTTTTGCACAAGTCCAGGTACATGATGTCAGTTGCTCTTCCCCTGTCCACCAATGCTGTAACCCCACCATAGAACGCCACCAGATTTGTCAGGCACAATCTGCCCTTAGTGAAGCCATGCTGACTGTCACCGATTACCTGCTTCTTTTCCATGTGCCTTAGCACAATTTCCAGGAGGATCTGCTCCATGACCTTGCTGGGCACAGAGGTGAGACTGACTGGCCTGTAGTTCCTTAGGTCTTTCTTTTTTCCTTTTTAAAAATGAGGATTATGTTTCCCCTCTTCCAGTCAGTGGAAACTTCAACAGACTGCCACAACTTCTCAAATGTGATAGATAGTGGCTTAGCAACTACAACCACCAGTTCCCTCAGGACCCTTGGATATATCTCTTCAGGTCCTATGGACTTTCCAGGCTGGATGGAGCCCTGGCAAACCTGATCTAGTGGGTGGCATCCCTGCCTGTGGCAGGGGGGTTGAAACTAGATGATCTTTAAGGTCCCTTCCAACCAAAGCCATTCTATGATTCTATGATTCTATGATTCTATGATTCGACTTGTGCACCTTTAGGTTCCTTAGCTGGTCTCGTACGTGATCTCCTCTGACAGTGGGTGGTTCTTCATTCTTCTAGTACCTGCCTTTCCTTCCTGGGGCCCAGGTATGTGGCTAGAACTCTTACTAGTGAAGACTGAGGCAAAAAAGTCATTGAGTACCTCAGCCTTCTCCATTTCTTGGGTGACTAGGTCTCCTGTTTCAGAGGGCCCACAATTTCCCTAGTCTTCTTTTTATCACCGATGTACATATAGAAGCCTGCTATAACAAGATGCTGGAGAATACAGTATATGCAGATTGAAATTCTGATGGTGATAAATGTTTTCTTTGTATGACAGAACCATGTAGAGAATTAGATATATGTAAAATGATGATATTATCAAAGAGTACAAAAACAGAATGTCTTGTTTGGGAAAGAGATCTAGAAAGCTCCTACAGAAATTAATGCTTCATTTTGGCAGAAATGAAAACAAAACAAAACAAAACAAAACAAATAAAAAATAGATTGAACAGTGTATGATATTTTCTGTTTTGTAAATCTAAAGTATTTATCACGAAGCCATACAGCTGGCATTCATACTGATAGTGGTTGATAACTTCTAGAATGAAAATGCTCATAAACACAGGGTGTAAATAAGTATGTAGTAGTCGTTCCTATAGCCAAAGTAAATGAAAAGAAAAATCATTCAGTGAAGGATGAATTTACACAAACCATTTGAAATAACATTGACACATTTTCAGGATGTTTTGATATAAAGACTACAGTCCTCTGCTTGACAGCTTACATGTATTTAAAAGGGTCAATGGCAATGCTAGGAGATTTTGTTCAGAAAATAAGTTAGTCAGTGAAAAATAGAGTTTTGATTGATCTGAAAGAACTGGTGAAGTTTGGGTCAAATTCAGCAAAAATTTACAGGTTGGATTTTTTGCAAGAACAGATAAATAATGAAATCAATACAGGAGTGAATATGAGAAAGCAGAAAGTGGGTATTTTCTATTTCTATGACTGTGTGTCTTTGAATTGGAACTATGTGGAAGTAATAGGAATGACTAAAGAAATAACATTTATCAGCCTTTAATGTCCTGAAATTTCAGCTTACAATGCACTGTTTCAGTAAATAACCATGACTGTAAATTCATTTGCAAGAAAAGACAAGGACCACAATGTAGTCATCTAAAAAACAGAAGTAAAAGAGTGAATTCATTAAAAATGACTGCCCATAAACCATTGTGCTTTTTGTCCGCAGCTCCAGAAAGAAGGAAGCAAGAGCACTACTGCCTTTGGGTATGTTTTTAGCTTCCAGTAGTGACAATCCCATGTTCAAATACCAAAAAATTGAAATTGCATAGTTGTATTGCCATTAATTTTAGTGGGTACAATATTTTATACTTTGATTGATCTATATAAGCAAGAAGTGAGGTGTCATTACACATAAATTAGCTTCCATTCAACAAGAAGAATCATAGAATCGTAGAATGGCTTGGGTTGGAAAGGACCTTAAAGATCATCTAAGTACAACCCCCCTGCCATAGGCAGGGACACCTTCCACTAGGCCAGGTTGGCCAAGGCCCCATCTAGCCTGGCCTTGAATGCCTCCAGGGATGGGGCATCCTCAAGTTCTCTTGGCAACCTGTTCCAGTGCCTCACTACCCTTACAGTGAAGAATTTCCTCCTCATGTCTAGTTTAAATCTCTCCTCTTTTAGTTTAAGACCATTCCCCCTTGTCCTGTCGTTATCTGAGTGAAGAGTCCTTCTCCATCTTTTTTATAAGTCCCCTTTAAATATTGAAAGGCCAGAAGGAGGTCTCCCTGGAGCCTTGTCCCAGTCAAATATCCCCAGCTCTCTCAGCCTTTCTTTATAGGAGAGGTGCTCCAACCCTCTGATCATCTTTGTAGCCTTCCTCTGGACCTGCTCTAACAGGTTCACATCTTTCTTGTGCTGAGGGCCCCAAAACTGGACACAGTACTCCAGGTGTGGCCTGATAAGGGCAGAGTAGAGGGGGACAATCACCTCCCTAAGAAAATACATATAAAAATGTTTCTTGTTTATTAGCTTCAGTGTCTTTCATTTCAATCAGCTACTGGTTTTTCTTCTGATATACACTTACGAAATGTACTGGGTGACACTTGCCAGTTGACAATCTGAAAACTACACTTGCATATCTTTACATTTTCACGTAATACATTTACAAAGTCCACAGAAATTAAGACAACTCAGAAATGAATAATAGTAGATCCTACAATATGTGGTAGTAAAATACACTTTTCAAAACTAAGAGAAGTTATTTGAGTGTTTGGTATGTGGTCTTGCAAAGTGAAATATTAATGATTTATCTATATCTCCTCCTTCTAACCATGCTGATCAAATAATTGTTGAATTTTGCTTAATCATTATTTTTCTTTGATAAATAATAAATATAATGAATTGCAGTGCTCTTTTCCTGCATGTATATTTCAATAAAAAGTTTAAAGTCAGATACTTTACACCTTTGTGAATTTGTTTGTGTTGTCCTGGCTGTACAATTGTATGTCTCATATCAATTGTGATTCTATGGATGACGTTTTGGGCAACCTGATCTAGTAGAAGGCATCCTTGCCCATGGCAGGGGGATGGAAATAGATGATCTTTAAGATCCCTTCCAACCTAAACTATCCTATGATTCTATGATTCTGTTAGTTACTATGAAAATAGAATGACATCAAAACTGAAGTTTGATTGCTAAAGTTAGACTAAATAGCATGGCATAGCATGGCATAACATAGCATGGCATAGAATGGCATAACATAACATGGCATAGGATAGGATAGGATAGGAATAGAATAGAATAGAATAGAATAGAACAGAACAGAACAGAACAGAACAGAATAGAATAGATAGAATAGAATAGAAAAGTAGAATAGTTCAATTGGAAGGGACCTACAAAGATCATCAAATCCAACTGCCTAACCAGTTCAAGGGCTAAACAAAAGTTAAAGCATGTTAATGAGGGCATTATTCAAATGCCTCTTGAACACTGACAAACATGGGGCAGCAATCACCTCTCTAGGAAGTCTGTTCCGGTATTTGACCACCCTCACAATAAAGAAAATTTTCCTAATACGTAGTCTGAACCTCCCCTGGCACAGCTTTGTACCATTTCCACATGTCCTATTTTGGTTACCAGGGAGAAAAGATGAGCACCTCCCTTTCCACTTCCCCTCCACAGGAATATGTAGAGAGCAATAAGGTTGCCTCTCAGCCTCTTTTTTTCCAAACTAGAAAATCCAACTGTCTTCAGCCTCTCCTCATAAGACATGCCCTTCTCTGGACACTTTCAAATAGCTTAATATCCTTTTTTGATGTTGCAGAGCTCAGAACTGTACATAATATTCAAGGTGAGGCCACGCCAACACTAAGCATAGCACCAGAATCACCTCTTTTGACCGACTGGTTACGCTGTGCTTAATGCATCCCAAAATGCAGCTTGCCCTCTTGGCTGACAAGGAACACTGCTGACTCACATTGAGCCTGTCAACCAGCACTCCCAGATTCCTTTCTGCTGAGGTGCTCTCCAGCCACTCACCTCCACAGAGTGTACCCGTGTCTGGTATTACTCTGTCCCAGGTGCAGAGCCCAGCATTTACCCTTGTTGAATTTCATGCCATTGCTCCAATGTATCTGGTCCCTCTGCAAGGCCTGTTGTCCCTCCATAGAGTCAACAGCACCTCCTAGTTTAGTATCACCACCAACTTGCTGAGGATGCATCCTCTCATTCCTCCAGAGTGTGTCAATGGCACCTCCCACTTTAGTATCATCAGAGGACTTTCTAAGGGTGCATACAGATCACTGGTGAAAATGTTGAACAGAACTGGACCTAGAATTGAGCCCAGGGGATAATCACTAGTGACCAGACGCCAGCCGGATGCAGCCCCATTGACTACAACCTTTTGAACTATGCCATTCAGCCAGTTCATCACCCAGCTGTTCATCTCTTGGACAATCTGTCCAGAAATATAGTGTGAGGGATGGTGCCAAAGGCCTTACTAAAATCCAGAAAGATTACATCCACCGCCTTCACTTCATCCACTAAGTGCTGGACCCGACTGTAGAAGGAGATAAAATTACTAAGATCAGACTTCCCGTGTGTGAGCCCATGTTGACTGTGTCTGATAATAGCTTTGTTCTTTAAATGCCTTTCAATTGAAGGATAATCTTCTTCTTTCCAGGATCTATGATTAGACTAACAGGTCTGTAGTTTCCTATGTCTTTTCTTGTGCCTTTCTTATAGATGGGTATAACATTGTCTAGCTTCCAGTCAGCAGGGACCTCCCCAGACTCCTAAGACCTTTGGTAAATTGTTGAGAGGAGTCCAGGTATGACATTTACTAGCTCCTTCACTACTCTGGGGTGAATCACTTCAGGCCTCTTGGACTTATGAACATTCAGCTCACGCAAATGGTCCCTTACAATTTCAGGGGCCTGGTGATCTTCCCTATGAAGTTTTTACTAATATCTGTAACCACGAGATATCATTATACCTATGCTAAACAAAAATGACTGTTTGGCAGTTGAAGACCTTGCAGATGTGCATATGAATAGTTTCTGATAAATGACGATATTTTCATTAAAATAATTAGTAGAGTGACTATAGGGCTGACTGATCTGGTATGTACTTGCTCCAGTGTGCTAATAGGGGCATTTCAGAGCTGCCTGAACTTCTCCTAGCAAACTCTCAACTGCTTAATAAGAACTGATTTCTAGTGTGAGACCACAGAAAGACCTAGCAATTTCACCTCTAACTCAAGCAGCAACAACATCCAAGAGTTAAGGAAGCATGATCAGCTGAGGATTAGTCCTAGAGCCCAGCAATAATTTTTGCCTCAGCTGGCCCTGCTGAAGTCATTTGTGCTGTTTATCCACTTAGCAGGCATATGTAGCCCACTTATCTTTATATTCCTGAAAACAGTGTTGAAAAATATCTTATTTGTACCTATTTTATTGGTCTTTTTTTCCTTCAGAAACAAAGCTTAAGAGATCACATGATCTGTGACTTGTGTTCATCATTCTCTAATTATCAATTGTTTTATTTCTATGAAATAGGTTGGAGGAGTGGATGTCTTCCAGATAATTACTACTTTTAAGTGAAGGAAAAAGAAAAAAGAAAAAAGAAAAAAGAAAAAAGAAAAAGAGAAAGAGAAAGAGAAAGAGAAAGAGAAAGAGAAAGAGAAAGAGAAAGAGAAAGAGAAAGAGAAAGAGAAAGAGAAAGAGAAAGAAAGAGAAAGAGAAAGAGAAAGAGAAAGAGAAAGAGAAAGAGAAAGAAAAAAAAGAAAAAGAAAAAGAAAAAGAAAAAGAAAAAGAAAAGAAAAAGAAAAAGAAAAAGAAAAAGAAAAAGAAAAAGAAAAAGAAAAAGAAAAAGAAAAAAAAGAAAAAGAAAAAGAAAAAGAAAAAGAAAAAGAAAAGAAAAGAAAAAGAAAAGAAAAAAAAAGAAATGAAAGAACAACAACAAAAACAAACAAAAACCCTACAGACCTACAGGACTAGAGGGAGATTGGAGGAGTATTCACAGTTTTTCCCTTAACAACTTTTGATGCCAGTCTGCTAATTTCTGCAGGTCACAATTCACCATCAAACTGTTATGCTGGAGCAGGTAATAAATGCATGGAAGACAGAAAAGAAAATTTTAGTATAATTCTATTGAAGAATGAATAAAACAAGACACAAATCTGGGGAAAAAAATGCTCTGTCACTACCAGGGCTCATCAGCATACTTACTTTAAATAGTATTATTTTTCTGGAGGAATAGAGAACAGTCACTTGCTGAGGCAATCAGCTCAAGTGCTGGCATGTTCTGTGGTGAAGCAAGGGATTGTGGTGTGCAGAAGGGTTCCTGTATAAAAAACGCGCCAGGACATGGAGGGGACCCGCCAGTACCCATCAGCCTTTGCAAGGGCAGCCTATGAGGCTTAGGCAGGGCCAGGAGCTGTGTTGGCCACCCCTACACATACACAGGCAGCACCTAGGGAGCGCAGTGGCCAGGAGTGCAGTGACCAATGCAGGAAAACAGGGTGTGGTGCGTCAGCCTGGGTGTGGCAAACAGCGTGGCAGTTTGTGTGGCAAGCGAAAGGCAGACCCCTTGCTTCTATTCTGTAAGCAGCAAGAAGCGGCCTTTCACTGAGATGAAAATGGTGTCTGCCCAGTGCAACTGCTGGTCTGAGGCTGAAACACAGGCAGAGGGGCCACGATCCCCCCACAGAGACCTGTACACCTAAACAGACCTCCCAAGGACCAAAAGAGTTGCCCAGACCCTCAGCTGCAGGGATCTCTAGAATCTGGAAGCCCCCTGGGGCCTGAAGACAGAGGTGGGTGTTGTGGGTGCAAGGGTGCCCAGCTGGATGAACTTTTAGAGCACATTGCCGTGTTGCGAGAGGAGCTCACTGGGCAGTATAGTATCCAGGAGTCTGAGTGAGAGATTGATGCATGGTATCGTGCGCTGACATGGGCTGAGCAACAGCCAGGCCTCAAGTCCTGGCAAGGGGTAGGTAAGCTGGCTTCCAACCCTGAACTGACAGACCTGACTAACTCACAAGACCAGGAAGACTGACCCTCATCTCTGCTTGGAGCAGGAAGAGGAGTCCTCCTCCTTGCCCCCGAGTGCCCCTGCACAACGGATACGATGCTCTGGGGCTGGAAAAAGGAGAGTGTGTAGGTAATCATCATGCCCCAAGAAAGGACAACCGCACAAAGTTGGACCGACCAACCACCTGTATTTGAACCAATGCCGCCAAAAAAAAAAAGCACAAAGGGTAGTTGTTGGAGATTCCTAACTGAGAGTCACTAAAGTACCCATTTGCCATCTGGACAAACTCTCTAGAGATGTTTGGTACCTGCCGGGGGGGCTGCATGCATCATATCATGAAGAGGCTACCAAGGCTGATAAAGCCAGAGGACTACCACCCATTTCTACTCTTTTATGTAGGGTCAAATGAGGCTACAGTAAGGAGACTCCACAATACCAAAAGGGACTTTATGTCCCTTGGAAAGATGTTGAAGTGGTCAGGAGCATTGGCAGTGTTCTGCTCTACCCTAACAGTTGGAGACTGGGACCCAAGGAGGTGAATGAATAACTGTGTGACTGGTGCCACGCTCAGGTTTTTGGGTTCTATGATCTTGAATGAACCTTTGAGAGACCAGGCATATTGACACCAGAGGGGGTGCACCTGACGAGGTGGGGCAAAGCTTTAAATTGGATTCACTGGGAGAAGGGGATGCACTTCTGAATGACAGAAGACAACCTGGGAATACTGACACTTTATGAAGCATCAGGAAAATACTTGTCAATTGTCCAAAGGAAATTAGGAGAGGAAATTAGGGAAGGTTCCTCCAAAAAGGTGATGAGACCAGTAGCCCAGCTGAAGTGCCTCTATACCAACACAGCATGGGAAACAAGGAGGAGGAGTTGGAAACCACGGTGTAATTAGAAAACTGACATTAATCAGTCAGTTGTGTGATGAAACAACTGGAACACTGCAACTGAGGGCTACAAGCTTTTCAGAAGAGATACCCAGGGAAGGAGGGGCTGGGGGGTGTTGCCCCCTATGTTAAGAAACAGATAGATTGGAAAGAGCTGCCTATGAGAAACATCCATGAGAGCTTGGGGTAAAAATTAAGGACTGGATCAATAAAGGACACTTTGTGGTCAGAGTCTACTACAGGCTGCCTGATCAAAGGGAGACTATTGATATGACCTTCTTGCTTCAGCTAAAAGAAGTGTCATGCTTACAGGCTCTCATCCCAATGGGGGATTTCAACCACCTGGATTTCTGCTGGAAAGCTACACAGCAGGCTGTAAGCAATCCAGAAGACTCCTGGAGTACATCAAGGATAACTGCCTGGTCCAGGTATTAGACGAACCAACCAGAGGAGAAGCATTACTGGACCTGGTGCTCACCAATGTGAGTGAACTCATTAAAGAGGTATAGATTGGAGGCAGTCTAGGCCTCCGTGACCACACCCAGGTTGAGTTTGTGATCTCAAGGAATATGGGCCTGGCAAAGAACAAAGGGAGGATCCCGAACTTTAGAAAACTTCCAGATGTTTAAAGAATTAGTGGATGAGATCCCTTGGGAAACAGTCCTTAGGGACAGAGGAACTGATCAGAGCTGTCAACTCTTTGAGGACATTTCTCTTAGAGTGCAAGAGCTTTACATCCCCATGTCAGTCAGGGAAGGCAGGAAACCAGCATGGCTGGAAACTGAGCAAGGACTTATTAAATTAAAATGTATGGGGTTCTCTGGCCTGCACCTGCAAATATACATGAGAATTCTAATGTTTTTGAAACTATGGCAGTTATTTGGTCTGTAAATTGAACTAAAACATAAACCTCACCACATTTTTCCATGTTAATCAGTTTACCTGCTTTTCCTTTAAACCTTTTCACAGAATCACAGAATTTAAGGGGTTGAAATGACCTCGAAAGATCATTGGATCCAACCCCTCTGCCAAAGCAGGTTCCTTAGAGCAGGCTGCCCAGGTAGGCATCCAGATGGGCCTTGAATATTTCCAGAGAAGGAGACTCCACAACCTCCCTGGGCAGCCTGTTCCAGTGCTCCATCACCCTCACCATGAAGAAGTTCTTTCTCATGTTGGTGCAGAACTTTCTGTGCTCTATCTTGTGGCCATTACCCCTTGTCCTATCCCCACAAGGCACTGAAAAGAGGTTGGCCAAATCCCTCCGTCTCCCACACCTCAGGTATTTATACACATTGATGAGATCCCCTCTCAGTCTTCTCTTCTCAAGGCTGAACAGACCCAGGTCTCTCAGCCTTTCTTCATAGGGAAGATGCTCCAGGCCCCGTATCATCTTTGTGGCCCTCCGCTGGACTCTTTCCAGGAGATCCCTGTCTTTTTTTGTACGGGGTAGCCCAGAACTGGACACAGTACTCCGGGTGAGGCCTGACCAGGGCAGAGTAGAGGGGGAGGATCACCTCCCTTGACCTGCTGGCCACGTTCCTTTTAATGCACGCCAGGATCCCATTGGCCCTCTTGGCCACGAGGGCACACTGCTGGCTCATGGTCAACCTGTTGTCCACCAGGACCCCCAGGTCCTTCTCCGCAGAGCTCTTCTCCGGCAGGTCGTCCCCCAGCCTGTACTGAGACGTGCAGTTGTTCCTTCCCAGATGCAGGACTCTACACTTGCTCTTGTTAAACTTCGTTTGGTTTCTTCCTGCCCATCTCTCCAGCCAGTCCAGGTCTCGCTGAATGGCAGCACAGCCTTCTGGTGTGTCAGGCACTCCTCCCAGTTTCGTGTCATTGGCGTACTTGCTGAGGGCAGACACTATTCCCTCATCAAGGTCATCGATGAAGATGTTGAACAAGAGTGGACCCAGCACTGACCCCTGGGGAATGCCGCTAGTCACAGGTCTCCAGCCAGACTCTGTGCCACCAATCACCACCCTCTGAGCTTGGCCAGTCAGCCAGTTCTCAACCCACCTTACTGTCCACTCCTCTATCCCACACTTTCTCACCTTTGCTATCAGGATGTCATGGGAGACAGTATCGAAAGCCTTGCTAAAGTCAAGGTAGATTACATCCACTGGTCTCCCCCCATCTACCCAGCTGGTGATGCCATCATAGAAGGCAGCGAGGTTGGTCGAGCACGACTTCCCCTTGGTGAATCCATGCTGACTACTCCTCATAACCTTCTTCTCTTCCAATTGCTTGGAGATGGCATCCAGAACAAGCTGTTCCAACACCTTTCCAGGGACAGAGGTGAGACTGACTGGCCTGTAGTTTCCTGGATCCTCCTTCTTGCCCTTCTTGACGACCGGAGTGACATTGGCTATCCTCCAATCTTCAGGCACCTCTCCTGTTCTCCAGGACCTTTCAAAGATGATAGAGTGGTGCGGCGATCACCTCTGCCAACTCCCTTAGCACACATGGATGCATCCCGTTGGGACCCATGGATTTGTGTGCACTGAGCCCACTCAGATGCTCTCGAACCACTCTCTCATCAGCCAGGGGGGAGCACTCCAATTCCCAGCCCCTTTCTCCTCCCGCCAGGGTTGAGGAGTCCTGGGGGGGAGTCCTTGAAGCAAAGACTGAAGCAAAGAAAGCATTCAGTATCTCCACCTTCTCGGCGTCTCCCATTACCAGGACACCCCCCTTGTTCAGCAAGGGACCCACATTATCCCTAGTCTTCCTTTTACTGTTTACATACTCAAAAAAAAACCCTTCTTATTATCTTTTATCTCTTTTGCGAGCCTCATCTCTAGGTGGGCTTTAGCCTTCCTCGTCACGTCCCTGCAGGCCCTGAGAACACTTCTATACTCCTCCCAAGAGGACAGACCCTTTTTCCAGATTTCATAGACCTTCCTCTTCTTTTCGATCTTATCGATGAGCTCCTTGCTCATCCACGCAGGTTTCCTGCCCCCCTTCCCCGATTTCCTACTCTTAGGGATGCACCGATCCTGAGCTTGGAAGAAGTGCTGTTTAAATGTAGCCCAGCTCTCACAAGCACTCTTGCCATCTAGCTACCTAGCCCATGAGATACTCCCAAGCAGGTCCCGGAAGAGGTCGAAGTTGGCTCTTGAAAAGTCCAGGGTAGCAATCCTGCTACTAGCCTTACTTCTTCCACCAAGTTCCATCTTGAACTCCACCATCTCATGGTCGCTGCATCCCAAGATGCCCCCAACCTTCATATCCCTAACAAGCCCATCCCTGTCGGTAAGGACAAGGTTCAGAAGCACCCCCTGCCTCGTTGGCTCCTCCACCACCTGCATCAGAAAATTGTTTTCAACTCATTGTAGGAACCGTTTGGACTGCACATGCCTGGCCGAGTTGCTTACCCAACAGATGTCTGGATAATTGAAGTCCCCCATGAGAACCAGCTCCCAGGATCATGAGGCTACTACCAGCTGCTTGTAGAAGGCCTCATGGACCTCCTCCTCCTGATCTGGTGACCTGTAGTACACCCCCCCAACAGTGTCCCCCATACCAGCCCACCCCTTAATTCTCACCCACAAGCTCTCCACTTGTCCTTCACCCACCCCCAGGTGGAGCTGGGTGCACTCTAGTTGCTCCCTCACATAAAGGGCTACCCCACCCCCTCGCTTCCCCAGCCTGTCTTTCCTAAAAAGGACATAGCCCCCCATGACAGCGTTCCAGTCATGGGAGCTGTCCCACCACGTCTCTGTGATTGCAACGAGATCGTGGCCCTGTGACTGAAAACAGATCTCAAGCTCATCCTGTTTATTTCCCATGCTCCATGCATTGGTATACAGGCACTTTAGGGAAGCAGCAGGTGCAGTTACCCCTGGAGGGATGCAAGAAGATTCTGGATGGGGTATCAGGATCATTACCTTCTGTGAGGAGCCCTCAGACAATCCTATGGGACAACTCAGAGGTTTTTCCCTATTATCTTCAACAGCGACAGCAGTGACAACTTCCCCCAGCCCTTCTCTGTCACTTTTAGCTCCCCTCCCTTCCCCCGTCAAACCTAGTTTAAAGCCCTGGTAATCAGCCCAGAGAGCTTGCTCCCCAACACACTTGTGCCCCACTTGCTGAGTTGGAGTCGGTCAGCAGTCCACACACCCGGCTTCTCAAAGGACTGCCCAAGTTCGAAATACCCAAATCCTTGGTCCAGACACCACCCCGTCAGCCAGTCGTTCACCTGTCCCGTTCTCCTTCTTCTTTCTGGGTCCCGGTCACCCAGCGGGAGGACAGAGGAGAACACTACCTGCACCCCCGATCCCTTCAACATCCTTCCCAGGGATGCAAAGTCCTTTTTAATAGTCCTCATTTTTCTAGTTGCAGCTTCCCGGGATCCAACCTGAATGACAACAACAGGATAGTAGTCATCCGGTTTAACGAGCTGTGGCAGAGCCTTCCTAACATCTCTGACATGTGCCCCAGGAAGACAGCACACATCTCTGGATAGGTTATCTGGGCGACAAATGGGAGCCTCAGTGCCCCTCAGCAAGGAGTCTGCGATCACTAAGACTCTCTGCTCTTTTTTTGTGACACTGGTTGTGATGCAGAGCCCTGTCCGGCCCCTATCCCTATGCTCAGTACTTCTCCCAATCTTGACACGCTTCTCAGGGTTGCTTCCCAGGTTCAGACTACTGTCCAGACCCTCAGCCTCTTCATTTTCCTGCCTGAGAGCCTCAAATCTATTACCCAGGGACACCGTGGGGGTTGGTGGCACTGTGCGTGTCGGGGGCAGACGTCTCTTTCTGCTTCCAGCTGAGATGAGGGTCCAGCCCCTTTTCTCTTGTGGGCTGTCAAGTCCTCTGTCCTGCATGTGATAAGCGGGGTCAGCTTCTACCCCTTGCAGGGACTTAGGAGGGGGCTGCTGGGCATCAACAGGGGAAGGTTGACACCTCCTATCTGTCACCCTCAGAGACTCCCAGGAGCCCCTCAGGCTGCGGATTTCTTGCTGCAGCCCAGCCACCTGCTCGAGGAGTTCCTTAAGCAGGGCACACCTACACCCATGACAGCCCTCTCTTCCCTCAGGACCCATGTGGGTCTCCAGATTCCGGAGCTCCCTGCAGTCTCCTGTCTGGACTGCCACTTCCCCCCTCAGGGCATCCACCTGAGTGCCCGCATGAGCCCAGAGAGACAGCATCTCCTCCGTTTGGGTTGCCGCCTCGGACCGGCCGCTGCGACGGGTGCCCATCATGGTGAATTCTAGGTGCAAAGAGGTGGAGGTCGCCGAGGAGAGGAGGGGAAGAGAAAGGGAGGTGGGAAAGGGGGGAGAGGATCCTCCTCGCACTCCTCCCTGCCCCGCCTGAACTGCCCCCAAAGACTGCATAGCTCACATACAACCTATGAACAGCACACTTGTCAAATGTTGCTTACAGACATTATGTTGCCACTGTATTTGTCCCAGATATTACCATTACAAAAATTATTCAATCTAGTGTATGTTATATGAATTTAGATTTTTCTTATCCTACTGATTTAAAATGGAAATAAAACCCTGTTGTTGCCGTATCTTTCCAATTGATTTATTTTCCTTTTTTCAAGGATTAATTTTAAAGTGTCTTTTGTCCATTACAGTGATATCCTATAATTCATTTAGTGGTAAGAGAGAAATTACAATGACAGAAAAAATCACTAAGATATAGTGTTTAGATCTGACTCATTGCCAGCTGTGAGTGTCTTGATCAAATGCCTTAAATTTAATATTTAATGAATAAAGGCTAAAAAAAAGAAACTAAATTACCTCAGAAAAGAGCAAATGCAAACCACTCAGGAGAGCTTGCATGTAAGAAGGAAAAATGGATTAGAGATGACTTTGAAAGTCTCACTTGTTTTTCCTACATGAGTTGCTTGAAACACTGACACATGCTGTCTTCATCATGACACCAAGCACAGCACAGGCCCACCATGGTATAAACTTCAGAGCTGGTATTGCTAACCCTGGAGTGTAGGCTTCCTCTACTGTCAAAAAATGTATAAAAATGCCCTTTTGAATCTAAATACGTAAGCCCTTGAGGAAAAAAAAAAAAAGGAAAAAAAAAAAAAAAAGGAGATCATTGGGTCTTTCATCATGCAACAGGGGTGAATGACTCATTTCATTGCGTTCTAATTATGAGTATAAAGAAATTTTACGTCATTTTCACTCTGTCATTTGCACCCTGTAACTTTCCAAAGGTCTTTCCTAATTTCCAGACAGGATATACTATCTCTCCTATTAAAAAGCTAAGTAATTGTGAAGTCAGGACTGTAGAGGGGATATATGACTGGTGTAATGTATTAGGCCCTTCCACAGTAAAGTATCTAGATAAGAGCATATATGCAGATGCCTAGGAATTTTTTAGACCAAGCAAGTTATACCTGGTAAGCTTTGTCAGCTGATGAGGTTGAGTGCTGACATGGGAGTGTGAGCTTTCTACACTTCCTTGTTGCTATTCTTCAGATCTAAGACATCTCATAGGAGCAGTGTGAATTCTACTGGTGAAACAAATATTAACCTCCTCAGCGAATTCAAATGTTTCAGAAATTGGCTGGATCTGAACGTGCTCCTGCAATTAAGATCTTGCAGCTTCAAGGGCAGCTAATTAGGAAATTACTTCCATGGCTGCCCATCCAGGCTGTCTGTAGGAGATTACCAGTTCTGAAGAAGGTGTAGCAGAAAGCAGTATGTTTTTTCTCATCAGCACTATTCATAGCTCAGAGCTTGCTGAAACAGACAACGAAGGTCAGTTTCTTGTCATCTGCTGTGCTCTGCTGCTCAGTCCTTACGCAGCTCCTGCTATTTCTAACAAGAAAAAGAGCAGGAATGTTTAGGCTAAGAAAACTGAAAGGTTTATATAACACCACCTTTTAGGAACCAGAGGAGGACTTTGGATCTCAGATTACAGAATAAAGCTTAGTGTTAAGGTTATCTCCATATGTGTTATAGTTCCTATCTAAAAGGAATGAAGTATTCAGCTCCTTGATATAAAGAAGGTAGCCTAGGACCTTCTCTGTTCCGTACAAATGATGCAACAAGTCATAACAGAGGAGGACTCAAAGATTTGATGCAACACACAGAATTTGTCTGGACCTTATTTTTACACTGAATTTGTAAATGCAAAAAGTTGGAGGCTACAGCTTGGTATAATCTAGTACCTCCACTTTGACATGAGTGTTCCTTTCCTGTTACAATTCTTTTGTTGCTCTGTTTACAAATGAAAACAGTTGGATGTCAGGAAAAATTCTGTTTAGTTGACAAGCTAGTCTGTCAGTGGTCTGACAGAATGCTTCAGTTTCCTCATTGAGTGCTATATGGAGCTCTGATACTCTTTGCCTGAAGTCAGAATTTAGATAGCTATAATATGGTGTGTGGAATTGCAGTCAAGACTATGATATAGAAAATTTCACAAGAATGCAGACAGTGCTTCTATGAACAGCACACTATGCAGAAACATAAATTTACCAGTCTCTATAGAGATAGGCACCCTTCTAAATATTTTACCCTTTACATGTATTTTTGCAGCTAGATATTCTAGAAGTAACCATATATTTACTGCATAGTACATATTTGAAAATACATGTAATGATTTTTAATGCTCACATTTCAAATAGGTACACATAAATCTTCAGAATTCTCCTCTGTGACAATACCACAACATTAATATATATATATATATATATAATGAAAATATATTGATTTGATGTTCTCATTGGTTTATATACATTTTAGTTAAAGAAAACAGAAAACTGCTAAAGTTAAATTTTCAGTATAGGCTGGGGAGACTATAATACCAGGTACTTCTTCTCAGCTGGATTTGTTTCATCAATGTTCCCAGTGCATGAAGGAAATCACAGAATCACAGAATGGTTTAGGTTGGAAGGAACCTCTGAAGATCATCTAGTCCAACCACCCTGCCAAGCAGGATCACCTAGAGCACATTGCGCAGGATAGCATCCAAGCAGATTTTGAATCAATGTTAGTTGCAGCAGGACAATACACAGAAATGTCATAGAACAGCAGGACAGAGCCACCCTAGTCATCTTTCTAGCCACCTAGGAAGACGACTTTTAGGTACCAACTGCTAAGGAGAGGAAACTGCTTTGGCACCAATGCAGCAGTATTTAGCTGTTCACTTGCCATATGAACATGCCTATGAGTGTAGCTAGCCAACCCCCAAATATACTAAAGTGTTTAGGATCTTTACATTAATGATGCTTTTGCTGAAAAAGTGAACTGGATGCCTGGTATGTCTTTATTTCAACAAGGTTCTCATTGCAGAGCTAATATTACACAGTCAGTGATTTGCTTTGCAAGAGCTGAATCTGAAACCTACAGACCCAGTGAATTATTCCAGTGTTTCAGGATCCAATAGTAAAAAGAGAGAGTGCTGCTGGAACATTCATTCTTTCCCTGTTCGTTCTGGTTCAGATGATAGAAGCATCATATGCTACAGTGACTTGTGAGAGGATTTGGAAACACAACTGCAAAAAAACAGTTTATTTTGCTAGCCATAAAGCTGATTGAAACAACAGAAACTTAAACCAATGACATATTCTTATACTTTCAATGCTTTCTCAAGATATTACTGTCTAAAAAATTAAATTGTTAAACAAACAAAAAAAACAGACACGTTGGGTCACACAACATTCACAATACATACAAAAATATAACCACCAAATAGCTTTCTGTGTGAAACAGACCCAGTAGCCACTAAGTATGTATTACTTTATAACGAGCCTTTGTTTGCACATTTCACCTGGGAAAACTTTTAATCTACTAGCTAAACTGTCCTAATGCAATTACAAGTGTGCAGCCTTTACACCAAACTATTATCTGAAGTATTAGTCTAGAAACCAAACTGTTTTGTCCTTTATCTTTTGCTAAATAAAACTGGAAGCATGCCTTCAGGGACATGTCTTCAGGGGTGAGGATGGGAAGGCACAAGGAGCAGTATATTCTTGATCAATTTTTTATTTGAATAGAAGTGGCAATATTTTACACTACAATACATAGGTGAACTCTGTGAAGAAAAGTGAACCCAGTCAAGTTCCAGTAATGTCAAAAACCTAAATCAAGATAGAAAACCTTCCCAAAATTTTATACTGAGTAGATAATAACTATGATGCAGGCAGTTCAAAAAGATAAATTAATCTAAAATATTCTCTATGTAGGAAGAACAGATTTTTTTTTTTTTTAACTTTGCTTAAAATATCTACCCAAAAATTAAGCATAGGGATATCACCAAACCTTTGAAGTACTGCTCAGTTACATTACATCTACACAAAACATTACTAAACTTTCAGGATCTTTTTCTTCCTCTCCATCTACTTCTTTGCTTGGTGATTTTCAGATGAGAAAGTCTTTGTTTTAGTTTGTTAAAATAAAGTTGAAGAGAACAGGGTTTATTTTTTACACACAGATGACATTGCATTTATTACAAGTATTCATTATATGGCATGGATAAAAAAAGTTATTAAAGAATACAGTTTATTCAAAGGATATCAGACTGATATAGAACTCACTGAAACATATGTATGTATTTATTCAGAGAAGAACTCAACAGTATAACAAGTGGTACTTCAGGTGCTGGCAGAATATGCAGTAATGTGAGACTTGATCACAACAATATTATCTGCATTATTATTGCAGCCATTCAGAGAGAGAGATTTTTTTTTCATTGACTATCATTTTGAGACCCAATATCTCATCTTAATATGAGTAGCTTCCATGCAAGGACTGGAAAATTAGCTCTTTCCGTCAAAGCATTTGGGTGAAAGAGGAATCGCTTCTGTTTAGTGTTACAAGTCTAGACAGGACAAATGCTTTGTAACAATACTAATACTAAAAAATAATTATTTGGGGGGAATTACCATATCTCTTTATGATAAATGAACCTATATTATTTTATTTTACTGGGGGAGGGGGGCGGGGCAGCAAGGATCTCTGATAAACTGTGAAAAAAGGCTGTCTGAAGAGATGAAGATGTAAAGAGGCTATTCACAGTTAACTAAAGTCAACTGTCTTAAGTGCACAAGCTCCCAGTGAATGAGGTGTCCTGGAAAGACTTGTCTGGAAGACACTGAAATGTCCTAATTTAGGAAGTAGTTAGACATCTAGTAGTTGGTCTCTGAATTGCTCTCTGAAGGCATGGATTCTTTTCATGTAATTTTAAGTAGTTTATTAAGTTTTTAAGCTAGTAAGGGTTGGATCCGGTCTAAACTAGTTCCATGAACTACATAACTGGATTAGCCATGTAGGCAGTCAGAATTAACAAACCCATGCGTCCTTATAGTCAGGGAGATAAATTAATTTTGGAGTACAAATCACCTGACATAGTAAAATGAGCACATCAAAAAGTGCCTGATTTCAGTATTGACGATAGAGTCCAAGTCGCAGGATGATTTCATTGGGTCAGACATTAACTGGATCTTTATGATATAACAGACAATTTGGGCAATCCAGATCTTTTCCATTTATCATGGTGCAAAGGGAAAGGAAAAATAGTGCCTGCAAATTCCATAGCCCTGACTGGAGCACCATCTCTCAAGAAAATGCATTACTGACTAACACCGACAGTGAGCTTATTAATGAGTGCATAATTACTGCTGTGTGCTCGTTGACCAAATCATTGTCTGCCGTCTAAATCACTGCCTCAGAACACCCTGTGCATGTAATATATACAGTCCACATTACTGCTTTACTCCTCAGCCTACTTGTGATGGGGCTTTTATCTGCTGTTTCAGACTTTAACTAACAGGCTTAAGAGTGTTCCTTTTCTTCTTCGTCTTCTTCGTCTTTTTCCTTTTCTTCTTCGTCTTGTTGTTTAATTTTTTATGTGTCTGAAGTAGAAATAGTTAAAGTATTTACAGAAAGTCTTGCACAACCTGAAATGCTTTCTTCTTGCAGTGGATTGCTATTACACAAGCCCCTAGAGTGAGTGAATATTCAAGTAAAGGGAATGCAACAGTAAATAATCTATATCTTTGTCACTGAACAAAGATGAATCAGCTGAAATACTATCCAGAAGATTATAAGCCTAGAGCAATGGTTATCATTAGTAAAGTTAAAAGTTTCATTGCCTGATTTGTGTACTCTAACTCTCAAATCTCATGAAACTGCTTACAATTGAGCTCTTTGGGGTCCAGTTCATAATTCTGACTGTCTCACTGTCTTGTTGACACTTCTTGCTGAAGGTCATATTCTCATAAAGTGGATCATTTTAAATACTTCTTTAACCTTTTGAGACATAATCTAAAAAGGTGGGAAAAAATGCTCTAGTGCCCACTTCTCTTTATATCTACTTTTGAGAACCTATATACATAAACTAACATTATTTCCTCCCTGAAGTTACCCCAGGTATTGGACAACCTGAGGGTAGCTGCATGAATCTTGGCCAGATAAACTTCACTAGACTTAACAGAAATATGTATCAGTGTGCACTTGCAATTTTTGCTATGCCTTCTATTTGTACTGCTGTCATATATAATTATAGTGGCCTTTCAGTAGCTAAACAAGGGCCTACAAGAAACCTGAAGGGAGACTATCAGTGACTGTAGTGATAGGACGAGAGGTAACGGCTTTAAACTGAAAAAAAAAAAATAGATTGAGGTTAGACATTGGGAAGAAAAGCCTTCACCATGAGGGTTGTGAGGCACTGGATGAGGCTGCCCAGAGCAGCTGTGGATGCCCCATTCCTGGAAGTCATCAGGACCTGGTTGGATGGGGCTTTTAGCAACCTGGTCTAGTGGAAAGTGTCCCTGACAATGGCAGGGGGTTGGGTTCAAGGGCAAAGGCTTGGGTTGAAAGGAACCTTAAAGATCATCTAGTTCCAACCTCCCTGTCATGGGCAGGGATGCCACCCACTAGATCAGGTTGCCCAGGGACCCATCCAACCTGCCCTTGAACACATCCAGGGATGGGGCATCCACCACCTCTCTACACAACCTGTTCCAGTACCTCACCACCCTCTGAGGGAAGAATTTTCTCCTAATCTCTAATCTAAATCTCCCCTCTTTTAGTTTAAAACCATTTTCCCTTGTCCTGTCGTTATTCAATTGAGCAAAGAGTCGTTCTCCATCTTTTTTGTAAGTCCCCTTTAAGTACTGAAAATCTGCAATGAGGTCACCCTGGAGGCTTCTCTTCTCCAGGCTGAACAGCCCCAGCCCTCTCAGCCTTTCTTCACAGGAGAGCTGCTCCAGCCCTCTGATCATCTTCGTGGCCCTCCTCTGGACCCGCTCTAACAGGTCCACATCTTTGTTGTGCTGGGGTCCCTAGACCTGGATGCAGCACTCCAAGTGGGGCCTCACAAGGGCAGAATAGAGGGGGACAATCACCTCCCTCGACCTGCAGGTCACTTCTCTTTTCATGCAGCCCAGGATGCAGTTGGACTTCTGGAATGCGAACACACACTGCTGGCTCACATCAAGCTTTTCGTCTACCACAACTCCCAAGTCTTTCTCAGCAGGGCTGCTCTCAGTGAGTTCTCCCATTTTGTACTCATGTCTGGGATTGTCTTGACCCAGGTGCTGCACCTTGCACTTAGACTTGTTGAACCTCATTAGGTTCACATGGGCCCACTTCTCCAGCCTGTCCAGGTCCCCTTGGATAGCCTCCTTTCCTTCTGTTGTATCAAGAGCACCACTCTGCTTAGTGTCATCTTGCAAACTTGCTGAGGGTACTCTTGATCCCACTGTCTATATCACTGATAAAGGTATTATACATCAGCAGTCCCAGGACAGACCCCTGAGGGACATCGCTCATCACTGGACTCCACCTGGACATAGAGCCATTGACCACCACTCTCTGGGTGTGACCTTCAAGCCAACTCCTTATCCACACTATGGGTCACCCATCAACTCCATATCTCTCCAATTTAGATATCAGGATGGCATGTGGAACCATGTCAAAGGCCTTTCGGAAGTCCAGGTAGATGATATTGGTCAATCTTACCTTGCCAAATGATGTAGTCACTCCATCAATAGAAGGCCACCAGAATGGTCAAGCACAATTTGCCCTTGGTGAAGCCATGCTGGCTATCTCGGATTACCTCCTTGTCTTGCATGTGCCTTAACATTACTTCCAGGAGGATCTTTTCCATTATCTTCCCAGGTACAGAAGTGAGGCTCACAGGTCTGTAGTTCCCCAGGTCCTCCTTTCTACCCTTTTTAAAATTGGGAATGATATTTCCCTTTTTCCAGTCACCAGGGACTTCACTTGACTGCCAGGACTTTTCAAATATAATGGAGAATGGCTTGGCAACTCCATCAGCCAATTCCTTCAGGACCCTGGGATGCATGTCATTGGGCTCCATAGACTTGTACCTGTTTAGTTTCATCAGGTGGTCTTAAACCTGCACTTTGCTTACAGCAGGAGTCACTTTGCCGCCCCAGCCCTCATCCACAGGTTCAGGGAAACAAGCAATGTGGGAAGCCTGACTGGCAGTGAAGACTCAGGCAAAGAAGTTGTTGAGTACCTCAGCCTTCTCCATGTTTGTTACCAGTTCTCCATTCTCATTTATCAGAGGGAGTACACTCTTCTTGGCCTTTCTTTTCTGACCAACGTACCTATAAAATCCTTTCTTGCTATCATAGAATCATAGAATATCCCGAGTTGGAAGGGACCCATAAGGATCATCAAGTCCAACTCCTGGCACCGCACAGGTCTACCCAAAATTTTAGACCATGTGACTAAGTGCACAGTCCAATCACTTTTTAAATTCGGACAGGCTTGGTGCAGCGACTACTTCACTGGGGAGCCTGTTCCAGTGTGCAACCACCCTCTCGGTGAAGAACCTCTTCCTGATGTCCAGCCTAAACTTCCCCTGCCTCAGCTTAACACCATTCCCGCGGGTCCTACCACTGGTGATTATGGAGAATAGGTCCCCTGCCCCTCCACTCCCCCTTGTGAGGAAGTTGTAGACTGCGATGAGGTCCCCCCTCAGCCTCCTCTTCTCCAGGCTGACCAGGCCAAGTGACCTGAGCCGCTCCTCATATGTCTTTCCCTCTAGGCCCTTCACCATCTTTGTTGCCCTCCTCTGGACACTCTCCAACAGTTTAATGTCCTTTTTGTACTGTGGTGCCCAGAACTGCACACAGTACTCGAGGTGAGGCCGCACCAGCGCACAGTAGAGCGGGACAATCACCTCCCTCGACCGACTAGCAATGCCATGCTTGATGCATCCCAGGATACGGTTGGCCCTCCTGGCTGCCAGGGCGCACTGCTGGCTCATATTCAACTTGCTGTCAACCACAACCCCCAGATCCCTCTCTACGGGGCTGCTCTCCAGCGTCTCATCGCTCAGTCTGTACGTATAGCCAAGGTTTCCCTGTCCCAGGTGCAGGACCCGGCACTTGCTTTTGTTAAACTTCATGTGGTTGGTGATTGCCCAGCTCTCCAATCTGTCCAGATCTCTCTGCAAGGCCTTTCCACCCTCATCCAAGTCCACAACTCCTCCAAGTTTGGTGTCGTCAGCCAATTTGCTCAAAACACCTTCTAGTCCTACATCCAAATTATCATTTGCAGCACTTGCCAAGTTCAGTTCCATCTGCACCTTTGCTTTCCTGATCCCATCCCTGCACATAAGACAGCATCCCTGTACTCTTCCCAGGCGACATGTTCCTGCTTCCACTGCTTGTGCATTTCCTTCTTGCACCTCAGTCTGACCAACAAGTCCTTGCTCAGCTATCCTGTTTTTCTGCCCTTCTTGCCCACTTTCTTACACAGGTAGAAGGAGAGTTCTTGTGCTCTAAGGAAAACATCCTTAAAGAGTCACCAGCTCTGTTCAGCTCCTTTGTCACTGAGGACAGTGTTCCAGGGGATCTCATCCACTAGGTCTTTAAATATTTAGAAGTTTACTCTTTGGGAGTGTGCATGGGCTTTCCATGGGCTGCAGCTTCCTTCAGGGCACTTCCAGTTTATATGGCATGGTCTCCATAGGCTGTGGTGTAGATATCTGCTCTGGCATGGTCCTCCATGGGCTGCTGGAGAACAACCTGCTTCACCATGGTCTTCTCCATGGGCTGCAGGAGAACTTCTGCACCTGGAGCACATCCTTGCCTTCCTCTTGCACTTTTAGGTGCTTTTAGTTTGTTTTTTAGTTTCTCAGTACTCTAGCTTATTAGTAATAGGTAATAAATTATATTAATCTCCCTATGCTGAGTCTGTTTTGCCCATGACAATAACTGTTGAGTGACCTCCCTGTCCTTAGCCCTTAACCCTTGAACCCTCTTCATCATATTTTCTCCCCCTTTCCCTTTGAGGAGAGGGAGTGAGAGAGCAGTTATAGTAGAGTTCAGCAGCCCAGCTGAGTAAAACACCCACTTGGAGACACTTGCAGACACCCACTTGGTGTCTGCAGGGTTGTATTTTTTTTTTCTCATTTCAGTTCTACACCCTGCCTTTGAAGTGTTTTGTGCTTTCCGAAATATAGTTTTGCAGAGGTGCAGCCATCTTGGCTGATGACCCCAGACATGTCCTGAGGTGGAGCCATTGGAGCTGGCTGGAACTGGCTGCATCTGGCTCGGGGCAGCCCCTGCCTCTCCTTCCTACAGCCCACTGCTACCAACATCTGGTCATAGACAACCAATATGAGTTTTAAAGCAAACACAAATCTGGATAACAGGTTTGCATGTGAGTGTTAGGGAGGTTTGACCTAAAAGTCACCAAAGACCTTGGGCAATAATACCATGAAGAGATATCCTGACAGGCAAATGTAGTTCTCAGTAATTAGCATTACTCTGACCGATAAGCAGTCCTTTCCCTCTCCGTCTCAGTGCTTACAAGGACAGCTCATCCAGCTTTAGATTTCAGGTTATATAGCTTACCCTGCCGCACCTCTTTCTGCAACATGCAATTGTTCTCATTTTAGATTCCATAAATTCAGCACCTGGAACTACACTGTCTTTGGATCATTATTATTATCCCTCAAAATTGATCTGAACATCAAATCTACTCATAGGGATAGAATGGGATATAGAACAACACTTACAAAGATGGGTAAGACCTGGCATTTCAAAACAGTGGAGTTGCCAGCTCTTAGAAAATCAGAAAATCATGGTTTGTAGGACTATACAAACAGCAACTCTAGGAAACTTTCCTTACAAAATAAACAATTCAGAATCTAAACATGACTGGATAGCGTGTGATTACATGGGAGTTACATGTTCTTAGCATCATCTGGCCTACAAATAACACAGAACAATTTGGTGTAAGTAATTGGAAATTAAAACAATATCAACTATATAATTTTGAGGAATATCAGCAATATAATAGTACAGCATATCTTGAGTAGGACAGAATTTCTTATAATCCCAGAATTGGGACTTGTGTGACACCAGACTCTTGTATGGTGTCAATTGTACTATACATCTTTTCATCATCTAATAACAGAATAATATCAATAAAGCTCCTTACAATATTCATATACTGGGTGGTGGGGTGTTATCACACCTAGGTGCTTTCATTTCAGTATAACAGATCATGTATATTTTCTTAAGAGTCCATATAAAAATGACTGAAAAGGTATTTGACAAGTCAGACAAAGCACTGTAAGGTTTCTCTCTTATAAGTTTGTTTATCATTCCTTTGGTCTATTGAATCTTTCAGAAAAGAAGAATTTGTTATTTTTAATGTCTTTTAAAACTTGCAAAGGAAACAGTGACTTTGAATACTGAATATGAAAAAGAGGTATGTGTTCTTTGTGCTTACTTGCTTTGGCATTGCTACTTAAATATTTACAGAGTATATTTTTAAAGATGAATGAAAAGCAGTGGACTGATGTCAACTAAACCATCAAAATATTTAGGGTTCTGGAGACAAACAGGATGAATACATTGATCTGAGAGACAGTAGGCCTGGATTTCATGAAGGATTCCAAAAAAAGTAAATGAATTAGAAAATAGAATTTATGAACTGTGAAGTTAATTCTTGAAAAATTTACATTAATGTTTTTGCGAAGGGATATTTATTTTTATATTTCATAACCTTACATTGGAGTTTGATTTTGTAATTTAAAGCATACAGCAAAACTGAAGATTTAAATTTAAGAATTTTTTTTTTAAAACAATGAAGGGCACTAAAGTCTGTCTATTTTTGACCTGTGCCCTACATTGCATAGGCACATGCAGGTGACGCACTCAGTTGGGTGACATGGGAAATTGTTGTTGCTTTCAAGTACTCAAAACAGTATATGGTGGGATGTGGGAAGAATGTATTTCTGTGCTCCTTTTCTCCTCTCAATTATTGTATCATATCCTTTCCCATGCTTTTCATGCTTTGCTGGAGTTCTAGCAGACATTATACCTCCTGAGCTGAAAAATCACTCTATATTTTGTAGTATATTAAAGAAGGTAACATAGTTTAAGTGCATTTAAAATGCATATTAAACCTAGTTAGAGTTTGGAATCATACCTTAATTCATTTTCTCACCCAGCAATATTCATCATGTCTCAAAGGTGAGAGGCAAATCATCCTTCCCAATCAAAATTTTCATTTGAATGGATGCCATTTTAAACTTAAAAAGTAGTTTAGAAAGTTATTCCTGAAATATTTAAGCTGTTAGCTTCTGTCTCCCTTCAGAGTCTAGAGCCAGTTTAGGAATAAAGTGCCCTTCTCTGGTATGTTCCTTAGAGCAGCAAAACAGATGATTCCCAGGAAGATACTCAGACAGCTGCAGTTAATATTTATCTGTTCATGTAAGAGATTGGAAATTATTTTCCCACTAACATTCCACAGAGGGAGGTTCTGGTGTCACTTGAATGACAACTTTTATTGTCATTTTTCAAACCTTCTCTAGCCTTATCTGCTCCCCAGCTACAGACGGAGATGGGAGAGTAATTAATCCATAAAATTACAAGACATCACAAAATCTCTCAGCATTCAGCTGTTCTCCCCAGTATCATCCTCTACTGATTTAAGGAAGAGTTTATTTGTCTAATGCAGCTACTGGATCCTCCTTCCCTGCTTCACTTCACAAACACAAAAAGTTAAGATCTTTCTCAAAGGATGCCCTCATTTTGCTTCTGTGATTTAAGAAAAAATTCTTGCTTGTTTATTGTGATTAGATTTTGATATTATGTGGCACTCAGATTATGTTCCTTTTGTACTTCCTAACTGAGATTCTTTAATTTAATTTTCTATATCTTAATTAGCACATTCCAGGTTCTAGCCTACATGTCTCTTTAACAGGTTTTTGATGGTAAAAGTTTATATATATAATAAGAAATAATAAATTCACAGTTTTCTTACTTGATTTGTGATTGGTTTTCTCTTGAAAACATTAACACATAACATTCCATCATGAGTGCTCAAACTTTCCACCACTAAATTGCATCACATCCCTTTTTGTACATGCTATTTAATTTTACAGGTTGTAATGGTTTCCTATTGGTATGGTAAAAATGGTATTAACCGTTCTATGATTCTAAGTGTCCCAATTTATGTAAATTTATGTAAAACATAACAGTATATGACCCCTCAAACTGGGGTTAAGATCAGATATCACAACAATTAGGAGAGAAAGAAATACCTCCTTGGGGTTCTTTTGCAACCTTGAGGACTCTGATGATATAACAGTGTCCTGGACACCATCCTAAACATCCCAAAGAAGATGCCAAAATCCAGATTGCAAACCCAGGCTTAGTACACGGTGTAAACACAGGCTGTATAAATTTCTTTCAACTATCGGGGAAAAGGAACATAAATGCTACAGCAAGTTTAAGGATTTTTATAGAAATGGATGCAGATCTGAAGACTTTCAGTTTAGTAGTCTGCACAGGAGACAGATCTTCCTATTAATTTGGCAATGTGTATCATAGAATGTAAGAGTGAGAAGATTTATATTTCAATAATAAAGTGTGTCAAATTAATACAGATCATTAAGGAACATTTTTCACTTATCAGTAGGGATTGAATTCAACCGGAGGTAGGATTATTGAGTAATTCTTCAAACCAGGTTATCCCATTATCCTTGTTCAGAATACTTTCTTGAATACAAGAGATTAAATTCAAATTTCTGTTCTAGATCAGACATGGGATTTGAGTCTCAATATCACTTACCTAATGTATAGCCTATCAGCTGAGGGATTTCTTTTAGGAATAGCTTATCTTTTCTGGCATAATATTTTGCAAGTGATTCGGGACACTCCAATATAACAAAAAGCATTTCATTTCTGATTGACAGAAATGTTTACCAAACTCCCACCATTTTTCCTGATTTTATACATTTCTGAAAAATGTTGGCTAGAATAAGTCTTTCCCTCATTCTTTGTTTTTGTTTGTTTGTTTCCAAACCAAAGACCCAAGTTGCACAGCTGTGCTGTTAGATCCTCTGCAATGTGTCACCTAATATGACTAATAACCCATGTCCAAAGAAGGGCAACAAAGCTGATGAGAGGTCTAGAGAACAAGTCTTATGACAAGTGGTTGAGGGAACTGGGGTTATTTAGCCTAGAGAAAAGAAGGCTTGGGGGAGACCTTATTGATATCTAAGACTACCTCAAAGGAAGTTGTTGCAGAGTGGATATCATTCTCTTCTCCCAAGCAACAAGAGAGAGGACAAGAGGAAATCATAGAATCATAAAATGGTTTGGGTTGGAAGGGACCCTAGAGATCATCTAATTCCAATCCCCCTGCCATACACAGAGACACCTTCCACTAGACCAGGTTGCTCAAAGACCCATCCAGCCTGGCCTTGAACACTTCCAGGGATGGAGTATCCACAACAGACACAGACACAGACACAGACACAGATTTCTAGGTTGGAAGAGACCTCAAGATCATCGAGTCCAACCTCCGACCTAACACTAAGTACTCCACTAAACCATATCACTAAGCTCTACATCTAAACGTCTTTTAAAGACCTCCAGGGATGGCGACTCCACCACCTCCCTGGGCAGCCCGTTCCAATGCTTAATAACCCTTTCGGTAAAGAAGTACTTCCTAACATCCAACCTAAAACTCCCCTGTCGCAACTTTCGCCCATTCCCCCTCGTCCTGTCACCAGGCACGTGGGAGAACAGACCAACCCCCACCTCACTACAGCTTCCTTTAAGGTAACTGTAGAGAGCGATAAGGTCGCCCCTGAGCCTCCTCTTCTCCAGGCTGAACAAGCCCAGCTCCCTCAGCTGCTCCTCATAAGACTTGTTCTCCAGACCCCTCACCAGCTTGGTCGCCCTTCTCTGGACTCGCTCGAGCACGTCCATGTCCTTCCTGTAGCGAGGGGCCCAAAACTGAACACAGTACTCGAGGTGCGGCCTCACCAGAGCCGAGTACAGGGGGACAATCACCTCCCTAGACCTGCTGGCCACACTGCTTCTTATACAGGCCAGGATGTTGTTGGCCTTCTTGGCCACCTGAGCACACTGCTGGCTCATATTCAGCCGACTATCAACCAATACTCCCAGGTCCTTCTCGGCCAGGCAGCTTTCCAACCACTCATCTCCCAGCCTGTAGCTCTGCTTGGGGTTGTTGTCTACCTGCACTCCCGCTCCCTCCACCAATCGTCCCAGCCCCCTATAGTCCTGTTTGATAGCCTTGAGGCTTCTCTTTTCAAGATCATCACTGCCAGCCTGGACTATCAAAAGCGGGTAATAGTCAGAGGGGCGAACCAGGTTTGGAAGCTTCCTGGTAACGTCTCTGACCCTGGCCCCAGGGAGGCAGCAGACTTCCCTATGCGTGGGGTCAGGCCGACAAATAGGGCCCTCCGTTCCCCTGAGTAGGGAGTCGCCCACAACAATCACCCTTCTTTCTTTCTTGGTGGAGGCAGTCCTGAGGCATGGAGTCAACTTCCTCACCTCAGGCATCCTCCTGGGCAGGCTTCCTACATCGTCCTCACCCACCGGTCTCTCAAGCTCCAGGGCCTCAAACCTATTGTTCAAGGGCACCTGGGAAGGCAGCGCCGGAAGGGGAGGGCATCTCCTGCGAGGTCGAGAGGGGACCCGTCTCCATTCCTCCTCAACTCGCAGGTCCCCTCCCTCTGCCCGATGGCAACAGGGCAGGGGGTCCACCCCCCTTTGGGGCGTCTCACCCCGGTCCCTCTCCCTCCGGTCCTGCAGGGAGTTGCTCCACCAGTCTATCTCCCGCTCGCACTCCCTGATATCCCTCAACCTCTGCACCTCCTCCTTGAGTTCCGCCACCATGCGGACCAGGTCGTCCACCTGCTCGCACCTCACGCAAGCAGTCCCTCTGCCTCCCGCCGATGGCAGCAAGAGGCTCAGACACTCCCCGCACCCGGAGACCTGAACTGCCGCATGTTTGGACGGGCAGTCGGTCTGGGTGTGTACTGACTTCCTAGAGAAAGCACCGTGCCTGGTGGAGACCATTGCAGCCCAGCTGACGGGAGAGTGCCGTTAGAGGAGGAAAATAATAAACAATGGCAGACTGCCCCATGCAGTGCCTCACTTGGATGTGTCTGCAGTCTTGGAAGCTTGACTACCCTACGTTCTCCTACAAATGGACCTTGAGCTTGTTTGGAGGTTCTAGCAGGGGAGCGCAGCTACCGTATACCCTTGAGCGATGAACGGTACGCCTCTATCGGGGAAGGTCGTCCTCTTCGACCGAGCGCGCAGCTTCGGGAGGGACGCACATGGAGCGGTGAGGGAGGAAGGGGACACCCGCCTAGCCAGCCAGATCAGCCGAATCAACCCTGGCGATCAATGGGGTGACAGATGTCGCAGCCAGATCGCCCTCACATCCAACTTCTCTGTGCAACCTGTTGTAGTGCCTCACCATCTTCTGAGTAAAGAATTTCTTCCTTATATCTAATTTAAATCTACCTTCTTTTAGTTTAAAGCCATTACCCCTTGACCTATTACTACTCTCCCAATAAAGAGTCCCTCTCCAGCTTCCCTGTAGGCCACCTATTGGAAGGCTGTTATAAGGTCTTCCCAGACAAAATTCCCTCAGCCTCTTTGAAGGAGAAGTGCTTCATCCCTCTGATCATCTTTGTCACCATCCTTTGAACTCATTCTAATATTTCCATAACCTTCTTGTGCCGGAAGCCCCAAAGCTGATCACAGTACTCCAGGTGGGGTCTCATGAGAGCAGAGTAGAGAGGGAGAATGACCTCTCTTGCCCTGCTGGCCATGCTTTTTTTGATGCAGCTCTGGATACAGTTGGCTTTCTGGGCTGCAAGCACACATTGCTGGTTCATGTTGAGCTTCTTGTTAACCACCACCACAAGGTCCTTCTCATCAGGGCTGATTTCAGACCATTCTCTGCCCAGCCTGTATTTGTGCTTGAGATTGCCCCAGGCCCACATGCAGGACCTTGCACTTGGAAATGTACTCAAGTTGCACCAGGGGATGTTTAGGGTGGATATTAGGAAAACTTTTTCACTGAAAGGGTTGTGAAGCATTAGAACAGGGTGCTCAGTAAAGTAGTTGAGTCACTATCCCTGAAGGTATTCGAAAGACTGGTAGATGTGGTACTTAAGCACGTGGTCTAATGGTAGATTTGTCATGGGTTAGGTTAATGGTTGGACTTGATGATCTTAGAGGTCTTTTCCAACCTAAATGATTCTGTGATACTATTCAATGAATCTATGACTTACTGTGATTTCTTTTCAATGATGTTTTTCTATTGGGGGGATTTTTTTGTAAGTCTGGGACTGAAGACAATAGTGTAAGGATGATGCTTTCCATCACAGCTTAGAAATTTAGACAAAACTAATGTCAGCTTTCTGTCTGCATCTGATTAAATGCAGTCATTGGAACTATGATTATAGAGCTTTGATGGTTAACCACAAAAAGTGATAAATAACCCTGGTAAGAAGGGCAAAAATTAGTGTCCAACTGATTATAAAGGTACTTCAGTTCATGTAGTTAGTAATGAGAAAAACAATCAGCTATGGTGAAGTGATAGGCACAAATAGTGAGGAAATAATGACCTCTAATTAGACAACAGAGTGTTTGTTGAATAAATTATGAAAATTCTGGTCTTTGATCATTATTAGCTGCTCTTAAAAAGAAAAGTTGCAATCAATAAGAAATAAACAAACGTCATAGATAAATAGCATAAGGAGAAAAATATATTTATATGGAAAACATACTTTTGTACTCTTAATATTGTTTTAAGACCTACTTTTTGACTAATATCTTACATTTCATCCAATTGTTTTGTAACTTAACCGTAGTATACGTCTTCTGCTGGCTTGTGAGTATAGTTCTCAGCTTTTTACTATTCTTCAACATTTTATTTAGACCTCTCATCTAAACAGCATTCATTTTGCTTCTCCTTGCTAATGTGTATGTCTTCTTTGTTCGTTATGGGTTATTTTTTTCATACATTCCCATTTCCAAAACTATCTACTATTATATTCAATATCTTCACATTAAATGTCCTTTATTAACTTTTTTTTTTCTTATTTTTAGTCTTTTTTGTCCTATATCTACAGACATCTTTTCAGAATCTTTTAAATGTAATTTCATCATCTGTCTTTTAGGGGAAAGAAGAATCTCTGCCCAGACAGGGGAGGACTGCAGTAAGCTCTTTACTTATTTTTCCTTATTTATTTTTTTGTTTGTTTGTTTATTTCGTTTTTATCTCCAGGGCATATGGCAATGCCCATCTCTTAAGTTGAAGATCTGAGTTGAAGAGCAGTTAATAATATGGATCCTGATATGATAATGTGTGTATATCTTTAGGCCAGGAATAGCGTAGACATAGGTCATTACTATGAAGAATCAGCAAAGTATTATATAAAGAAAAATTAGAGGATAGATGAATGCATTTATGTCTCAAAAAGATTCTTTTAAAAGTCTAGAAAGTAATAAAGAAATTAATTAGCCTTAGAATTATCAGTAAATAATATGCATTAAAAAAATCCTGTGAGAGCCAATGACAGAGTAGAATTAAATGTATGTCATGCTGTGGCAGTAGGACAGTAGCAAGACAAGGTCTGCAGGAAGAAGAAATATATTTTATTTTAACAAGCCATGTAGCTGAGGAGGGAAAAAAAAACAAAACAAAACAAAATAAAACAAAACAAAAAAAACCTCCACAGATACATAAGATTTTCTTCGATATCATTTTTCAGAAGAATAGAGTGGAAAAATATTATATGCCCCCTATAGATGTTTCATATCATGCTTGTGTGCCAGAAAGCATGACTGCATTTTCTAGTTGGACTTTAACTCTGTTTGTAGAACTTGTTTCAATTTTTATCATGGCATAATACAAATCCTTGGATAACTCAAGTTTCTGTAAAAGATCCTAGGTAATTTATTTTATTTATAGATGACATGGAAAAGGAAGCAGACTAAGATGTGGCATGATATTTTAGTTATTCAAAAGCAGTAGAAAACTGATAAAACAGTGACAGCTTTACAAGTATTTTGAAAAAGAAATCATTTGTCAAATGAAAAGGGATGCAAGAAGAAAATACACTTGCTCAAAAAAAAAGGGGGGAGGGTGTCTATACAGAAGCAACATTTACTAATAAATATCTTAGAGAATAGAAAGTTTAAAAAAATAACAAAGGAAAGAACATGGACATCACTTTGTATATCCTTGTTGTCATAAATGACTTCTTCCCCTTGTTTCATAGCAAAATGAACATTTAAAGAGATTTGTCACTGTCCTGTAAACAAATTCCATATCACATTGAGTGTGGTTTTGTTTTGAAAAACACTGCCACAGTTCCTGAGGTCAACAACTTTCCTGATCACTGTATATATGCTGTACAGTGTGTCATTTCCATATGCCTTTAATGTGACAATAGCAATACCTTAAGAACGTGTTACCTCCTGTGCTTCAAGTCTTATACAAAACTCTATTAATTAGGAGAAGTCTTAAGATGAAAGGGAGAATATTCTAACTCTGTCTACTGTGTATGTACTTTTCTCAGAAGAGGATGTCTGGGTAACTTTTAGACATGATACCCAACCAAACATATGAGAGAACTGTTATGCCATGAGAATTCTTGCAAATTAAGAGATGAAATAGAGTTCAAAGCACTTACTTAACATCTCTTCTGCCCTTGCCGTCTTGCTGACTGCGAATGCTTTCATACATTCAGATGCATGCAATCAGCATTACCTTCCCCTCTCTACCTCCTTAGAACATAAGTTGCCTATTAATTTTCCAGATCCTTTTGTACTTCAATCCCTTATGAAAATATTTTTCTCTTCTTATCATGATATTTCTGCTAATATTATCAGGTCTTCTCTGCTTCCAAGCTCACTGTATTTCCAGTTAATATTATCATCTTGTTATTATCTGTCAATATTTTACTGATTTTCTTGATTGTTTCTATTTCTGTGACCTTACATCAACTTTTCTTTAAATTTTCTATCAATATTTACATATAAATTTAAAAAAGTAATAATAATAAAAAACTAATCCTTATAAAAACTGCAGAATCTCTTTAGTTGCACTCTCAGACATTCAGAATGCAGAAAGTGAATGAAAGAAAACATTCAGACATTCTGAGAGTTTCATTGTTTCCTTACAGTGACTTTCTGCATATGTATAATGTTAGATGCTGACCATTAGATTTCTAACTGCATACTCTTTTTTTTTTTTCTTTTCTGTTCATTTCTATGAAATATGTAATATTTATTTTTCTACAAAGGACATGGTAGAAGCTGAGAGTTGAAAATCCCTGTTTTAGTCTATGATTCTATGATTCTTTTTTGGAATAGTTCTGTTAAGTCTGTGTCATAACAGATTCTAGACAGATCTGCCTAGAATCTGCTCTAAAATAGTCTTCTGTGACGTGTTAGATGGGCATAAGTGCATACTAACAGCATGGAACAGCATCTACTGGAAAACTATTTTATATTACCCATACTTCAACTGAATTCTCAAGTCAGTCAGCTACATGCAGTGCATCAAATGGTCCACTGAAGCCAGTCAATAAATTTTCGACATGATATTTTTCCACTGGAAAATGCTGATTTCTTGATGTCAAAGCAAGCAGTACTATCTGCTACATAGTTGTCTCCATGTTAGAGCTACAAGACTCACAGCTTTTTATGTACTACAGAACTTCATCTTAAGAAAGTGTATATTTCAAGGAGAAAGGGATCTGAAATTTGCAAACTCTCAGGGCTTCAGATTTCTTGTACTTGTAACTCATTAGACTGGCAAACAGAGAGCTAGGCAGCCAGGGCAATTCATATTTATTAATTAAAACTTTCCATTTGGGGCAATAAAATGTTTGAATACCTCCTAATATTCAAAATATTTCAAACTTACAAATTTTCATTTTAGTGCCTAATGATGTTGAATTACATCTATATGTAAAAAAAGAATATTCCCAAAGTGAAAATTTCAGTTTTCATGCAGTCCTATGTTCTTTCAGAACATAATTTCTTACTCAAATTAACTATTTCACAATATTAACATGGTAGAAAAGTAGAAGAAGCAAACAACTACTGTCTCTGCTAACAGCTTCTGACCTATTCTTCTAATCCTTGTTTATATAGGAGATGCATTAGAAATCTCATTTGGACAAGAGTAGAATAAGGATTATTTTTTTTTTTTTCTTGATTTTCAGAATGTGTATGAGTTAGGAATGGAAGTTAACTGCTTTTGATTACAGCCAATATCTATCTACTTACTGAAAACGTAAGAGTTATTGGAGACCAACAAAGGTATTAAACAGTACCAGTTCCAACATGGACTCCTGAGGCATGTTACTCATCATTGGCCTCCATCTGCATATTAAACAGATGGACCACAATGCTTTGGATGCAGCCATGCAGCCAACTCCTTATCAACCATACAGTCCAACCATCAAAGCCATGTCTCCACAATTTAGAGACAAGAATATTGGGTGGGACTGTCATTTCAAATCTACTCATACGTTACATATTAGCAACATGGACATTAGATCATTTTTAGTTATGCGTAGGGTTGCATGGAACCGAAAATAAAACAACGCCCACACCCACACACAACAGCTGAGTTAACACAGTAAGTTCTGAAGAATTTTCAGGTAACAGTAATGTATGGCTTTGCTACAGGATAAAAAGCTGCACAAAATAAATACTCATGCAAGAGATCTGAGTGTTCTAGAAAAACACTGAAAAGTACCTAAAAACAGATGCCTGAAAATATATAAGCATACGTCTCATATTTATTTATTTATTTATTTATTTTTAAGAACTTTTACAGTAGGAATATTGGCCAAGGCTCAGAGGGATTTTTTTATGGATTAATGATATTCTGCATTCATTAGTCCCTTGGAGATGCATCAGTTAGGCACACAGTGGTATCACTGTACCTCACACATCTCCCAAAGGTCATTATGTGTTTTCTTCTGTGTTATTCTATAGAGAAGGCAAGTAAGCAAAAATAATTCATTTGGGTAGGATCGCAGAAGAATGTTGTAATGCATCATACAAAAGCAGACTGAAAAAATGAGCAATACCAGATTCTAATTACGTTAAGAATGGCCTCTTAAAGATTCTCAACAAATTGAATGTGAGAGCCTCTCTAATAGCTAATTACAGCATTTATATCAAATTTGGATACTTGTAGATATGTCAGTATTTGGTCTTTTAACCTGCTATAGTCCTTGACCTTCTCCAGTATGAAGCCATGGACTGTGTTGCACTGTCAGCTGCAAGATGAACAGTCATGAATGAAGCATGATGCCACTGGAGCAGCTTGTGTGAAAGGAAATGTGACCAATGCCTCACATTTTGATCAGCATCCCAGTACAAGATCATACTACTGTTGCAGAATTTTATGCATTCACTAAGCCAACTCTAATTCATTGTGAATCTAAAGTAATTCCAAGAAATTCAGTGGAATTGAATTTCTCTAAATTAATACCTGATATAACTACAAGCAAAAAATAAGTATATTTGGTATATCTATCCTATATAGATCTAGTTGTCTTGTCCTCCTATTTATTGTTTAACTGTTAACAGAAAGAAATACATTCTCAGTAAGTTTTAGAGTGTCAGACTTCTTATCATTTCCGCACAAGACAAATATCTCTGTTGAGAAAGGTGCTTTGCATTTCAAAGGTTCAACAGCCCCTCACTTTTGTGTGCTGTAGAAAGTATCTAACGGCTTCCAGTGGGAAACAATATTCATTCTACTTTAAATGAAAAGCGCCTTTGGTATTTTAATGTATTTATGAAACTATGAATATAGAGCTGTGCTTACCATTTCACAGTAATCCACTAAAGGATTATACTGAGGCATAAGATAAGTACAAGTGCCTGAAGTAATCTGGGTGCACGAAATAAAAACAGCTAGAGGAAAATGAAAATAGGAATAAGTAGCTCCTATTTTTCTATTTTTCCCTTTCAATTTTGAATAACTGTACAGTTTGCCTAACAAATAGTCTTTTCTGAATTTTGATAAGAAATATTTGGATCAAAAAAAAAAAACATAAAACCTCATACTTTGTAATTGTTGTTGTATTTTTGAGCACTGAATTTTTGAGCACTGAAAGGTGTTAGTAATATTTATTCTTTATTGGTAGCTCTACTTATTTTTATTTTCATACAATAGCAATGAACAATTTAAAACTAAAACAGGTGGCTATGAGGAAAGCATCCAAGCAGAATTTTGGATGTTTCTATTATATTTCCTCTTGGAAGCCCTACAAATTATGAGGTTTGTCCCTTTCACGTAAACAAATTATTTGAAGATAGGTTTAACTTCCTATTTACTTACTGATTTTAAGTGGTGTTGTGTCAAGACTGTTCATTCTAAGATTGTCTCACAAACACTCTAGATATGTGTAAATTTCTCACTCTTTGTGGTAGCTATGGAACGGAACGGAACGGAACGGAATGGAACGGAACGGAACGGAACGGAACAGAACAGAACAGAACAGAACAGAGTAGAATAGAATAGAATAGAATAGAATAGAATAGAATAGAATAGAATAGAATAGAATAGAACAGAACAGAACAGAACAGAACAGAATGCCTCTTGATTACTGACAGGCATGGGGCATCAACCATCTCTCTAGGAAGCCTGTTCCAGTGTTTGACCACCCTCACAACAAATAAATAGCAAATAAATTTTTCCTAATACCTAGTCTGAACCTCCCCTGGTGCAGCTTTGTGCCATTCCTGTGTGTCCTGTCATTGTTTATCAGGGAGAAGGGACCAGCACCTCCCTTTCCATTCTCCTCCTCAAGGAAGTTATAGAGAGCAAAGAGGTCACCTCTCAGCCTCCTTTTCTCCAAACTAGACAACCCAAGTTTCCTCAGCCTCTCCTCATAGGATATGCCTTTCAGCAATTTTACCATGTTGAATTCCTCTGGACGCTTTCAAGTATCTTAATATCCTTTTTATATTTTGAAGCCCAGAACCATGCAAAATATTCAAGGTAAGGCTGCACCAATGCTAAATATAGTGGGAGAATCACCTCTTTTGATCAGCTGACTATGCTGAGTTTAATGTATCCCAAAATTTGGTTTGCCTTCTTGGCTGCCAGGGCACACTGCTGGCACATGCTGAGCCTGCTGTCAACTAGCACCTTCAGATTCCTTTCTACCAGACTGCTCTCCAACTACTCATGTTCCAGTCTGTACTTGTGTCGAGCATTATTCTGTCCCAGATACAGCACCTGGCATTTTCCTTTGTTGAATTTCATGCCACTGATGACTGCTCCCAATGCTCCAATCTATCCAGTCGATCTTGATCCCTCTGTGAGGCCTCTTGTCCCTCCAGGAGTGAACAATACATTCCAGTTTAGCGCAATCAGTAAACTTGTTGAGGCATGCTTCTACTCCTCCATCCAGATCATTGATCAAACTGTTGAACAGGACTGGCCCTACAACTTAGCCCTGGGGAATATTACTGGTGACTGTCCAGCCAACCAGATATAGCTTCATTCACTACAACCCTTTGAATTCTACCATTGAGCCAGTTCATCAGCCAGCATAGGGTGAACCAGTTTATCTCACAGCTGGCAATTTGTCCAGAAGGATACGGTGAGCAACAGTATCAAAGACTTTGCTAAAATCCCTGAAGATTATGTACACCACCTTCCCTTCACCGACCGAAGGTATGGTACGCTTATTGTAGGAGGTAAAATTACTAAGATCGGACTTTCCATTTGTGAACCCATGTTGACTGTGCCTGATAATAGCTTTGTTCTTTAAATGGCTTTCAGTTGTACCTAGGACAATCTTCTCCAAAACTTTTACAGGGATTGTGGTTAGACTAACAGATCTGTAGGTTCCTAGGTTTTCTGTCATGCCCTTTTTGTAGATGGGTGTAGCATTGGCTAGTTTCTAAATGAAAGATGATTTGAATACATTTGAATATATATATATATATTTAATTTTTAGTTAAATGTGACTTAATTTCTCTTTAAAGTATCACTGCTGATTTCAGGGAACAATTAAATGTACCAGAGTAAAGTAAACTTTCAAGACCATGCACAACCATAACAGTTATGGTTTGTCTGTGTGGTCATATAAAGAAAGTAGACGAGAGGAACCAGAGGAAAGGAAGCCTTTTCATCATATAATGGAGAAAATGAAAGATGGAATAGTGGGCATATAGAAATATATTTTCCCCAGAGTAAGAGGGAAAAAATTAAACCTGTTTTACTGATAAAACAGCAACACCTTTCTGCATATTCTAATGAAGCATGGAGTATGTCATAAAAATATCAAATTTACTGGTCCTGTTCAACTGTTTTCTTTTATGGTGGACAACCACGGAAAAAACACCACATGAATGTCACATTGCCTTTAGGGTTGCTAGTTTAGTTGCTAGTTCATTTTTAATGCAAAAGAGACCCCAAAACTGGGGAACACAACATGTAACTTGCAATGATGAGTGACTAGCTCTGCCAAACAGGGAATCACAGAATTACAGAATCACAGAAATGAAGGGGTTGGAAGGGACCTCAAGAGATCATCGGGTCCAACCCTCCTGACAAAGTAGATTCCCTAGAGCAGGTTGCCCAGGTAGGCGTCCAAACGGGCCTTGATTATCTCCAGAGAAGGAGACTCCACGACATCCCTGGGCAGCCTGTTCCAGTGCTCCGTCACCCTCACTGTGAAGAAGATCTTTTGCATGTTGGCACAGAACTTCCTGTGCTCCATTTTTTGGCCATTGCCCCTTGTCCTGTCCCCACAAACTACTGAAAAGAGGTTGGCCAAACCCCACTGTCTCCCAAACTTAATGTATTTGTAAACAATGATAAGATCCCCTCTCAGTCTTCTCTTCTCAAGGCTGAACAGACCCAGGTCACTCAGTCTTTCCTCATAGGGAAGATGCTCCAGGCCCCGTATCATCTTTGTGGCCCTCCACTGGACTCTTTCCAGGAGATCCCTGTCTTTTTTGTACCGGGGAGCCCAGAACTGGACACAGTACTCCAGGTGAGGCCTGACCAGGGCAGAGTAGAGGGGGAGTCCCTTGACCTGCTGGCCACGCTCTTTTTAATGCACGCCAGGATCCTATTGGCCCTCTTGGCCACCAGGGCACACTGCTGGCTCATGGTCAACCTGTCATCCACCAGGGCCCCCAGGTCCTTCTCCGCAGAGCTCTTCTCCAGCAGGTCATCCCCCAGCCTGTACTGAGACGTGCAGTTGTTCCTTCCCAGATGCAGGACTCTACACTTGCTCTTGTTAAACTTCGTTTGGTTTCTTCCTGCCCAAAGGGCAGGAAGACAACAAAATGTATGGAGTCACTAGTACCATTACCCTAGAGATAAAAACCTCCATGATCCAGGACACACCACAAAAGATAGCAGAGACTAGATGTGTGATGCCAACCATGAGGAATAAACAGTCCAGATGTATATACCACTGAAAATCTCCCTGAATAAAAATGAGTGATGTGGAAGCTTCCTCAGGAGTCCCTGAATGTTTCAAAATTCATTTCATGCAAATAAGACAAATGAAGGAAAATGTAACACAGTACATGTTGTTACCTTTGTATAAATTACCTCTTGTTACTTTAGAGGTTGTGCAACTTCCTTTTACATGCCCTTTTTCATAATACTTTCTACTCTGAAGATAAGATGGAATGCCTGCAGGTTGGAAGCAAAGGAACTGTCATTTGAAGTAGAATTCCAATATAACAATGTTCACTGTCTGTCAAAGGCACATTCACAAAAGGAGAAAAATATAAGCAACAAAATAATAATCCCAAATGCATGCTTTTTTACAGTACATACAGAAATTATAACAAAATTAATTAATGCATTGCAAACATAATTTATAAACTGTACACTGAATATCAAAGCTTTTGAAGACTGTGTACAGGAAATGTGAAGTGAACCATCTAGTCATCCAATTGGTCATCCAGACCATATGAATTTCGTTTAAAAAGTAATATGCTTTGATTTTGCAGTTGAAGATCCTGGCTGAGAAAAAAATATTTCCATAACTGTTTTTTTTTGTACTTAAATTCAGTGGTGCAAAAGTACAAAAGTGATCTGCTGCTGGCTAAGGATTCTTTTGGTTGTTATTTTGTTTTGTTTTGTTTTGTTTCTGTTTTGATTTTATTGTTTTGTTGTTCTTGTTTTTTCTTGGAACTGGACAGAAGTGAGGGTACAGATTCTGGTTATTCTTAATGTGGACTTCCATTTGCTGTCTGACATTCATGATCAAAGTCTCATTGCAACTCTGTACAACTTCATAAAATATTACATATAATTAATTACTTGTTCTGTATCCATAGGCACTGGAAGATATGGCTCTGCTTTTTCCTCTGCTCTGCAGCTGAAAAAAATAACAAAACATCTAAAGCCAAGTCAGATATCAAAGAAAACATCTGAATGAAGCCTTATCTTCTCTTCCTTTTTCGCATAATAATTCCTCCTGACAACTTAGAAAAAAGGTTTTATTCTTTTTGTTTGCAATTGATGTAAGGAAAAAGTTAATTAATGTATAAAATATGTATTTGTGTTATACATAACTTTTATATGAAAGATATTAACATATGTATTAGTTGTTCTTTGCTGCAATAATTACTTTCTTTGAGTACTTTCTCTTCATAATTCTTCACATTGTATCCATTACTCCTGAAAAAAATGTTTTATTTTGTGAATATTATGAATTGCTTTCTTTGTCTTGCAAGGCAGACACACACTCTTCCAAATCAATATCAGCACTGAGAACTATTTGTTTAAAATTTATGTAAGTATATTTATAGCATGACACGAAGCAATTCATTGTGTGATTATGACAAATCATCAAGATGTGTTTCTTTAAGCTACATCATGGCACACGATTCTCATAGCGGGAGCATACTCCCTCTTTGCTGTCACTAGCATTTTTCTTTGTAACTATTGTATAAAATAAAATGGACGGCTACAGCCATAAGAACAATCGGACCACTGAGATCCATCCAAGTCAAAAGGCATCTTTATTGCTCTTTTATTTTACCCAAACAGTATTTAACAGTGTTCCTGCAACTGCTCAAGAAATGCATAAATTATTTCTTGGTGTTGTATAGGCAGTGACTGCATTCATGAAGCAATTAAATAAGTTCTCTATATGGCAATGCAAAATGATCAGGATAACTGCATATTCAGACTGACTTCCTGCATTCTCATAGCACTTGGTCTGGCTTCCACATCCTTCCAAAGCATGCACTTTACAAAGGCTTTCTTTTACTAAGTTCAGAGACAAATCTTAACCTACAAACATACTACTAAAATAAAAGATTAAAGACATCCAAAAGATTAGAAAATGTTATTTCAATAGAGCTATTAAAAGACAAATATTATTCTTATTTGTTAATACGCAATTAATATTTCAATAACTGTAAGTTTTTAGGGAATTTACTGCACATTCTCTAAGAATACAAGATGTTTTAAATTGCAAATAAGCATTACATACTGAGTAAAGAAATGCTCATTGTTGAACTGGGAAGCAGTTGAGAGAGAAGACAAAATATATAGCCTGGGAGAATAAATACAAAATTTATCATGTAAAAGATAAAGATACACCTTATAAAATGAAAAATAAATAATAATAATTAAAGGTAATTCAGGTGCTTCTAGAAACTGTTGACTAAAGGAATAGTAATAAACACCTTCAATTATGAAAAATGAACCACAGAAAAATTTAAGTGATTTATTCATACTTTCACTGAATATACCAAAACTAGTATTAGTTCAGCCCAGTTGTTTTTACTTGGTAGACAAAAGAATTAATTATGATATTATTTTTTAATAAAGATTTAAAACTCATATTGAAATCTTTAGTAAAAGTCATCAGTTTCACAAGAATAAGACGTTTTAAACTGGAAAAGCTGATAGAAAATATTAATTAAACCTGTTATTAGGAATGAAGGAACTACTGTAATTTACTGAGATAACAAATAGATCGTTACATCAGTTCACAATACTCATGGTAACTATACAAATAATTTATATATAGCAAAAAAAAAAAAGTCTATATATTTATTTATTTGGAGGCAGTAAATGAATAAATAAATAACTCATCAAAAGTTGTCAATATCAAATTATTTTTCAATATCAAAAGTTATATTGAATGTAATCCAGGATGTTGAAACTGTTGGTTCAACGTGAAGCTCTATTACAACACTACAGATGACAGTAGTGTCTGAGACAAGGAACCCTTAAAAGCCTTAAGCAATTATGCATAGATGAGAATAAAACCTCCTTCAAGCTAAGTGTTTTAAACCTTCCTCATTACCCATTCCAAGAAGCTTGCCCAATACTACAGACTGTAAACCCAAACTAAGATAAGCAGGTGATTCCATCCTGCCATGTGGTAATTATCAACAAGCTTTTCCAATCTTTTCCTGGGTTTTAGTACATGTACAGAATCTGAAAAGGGAAAGAGAGAGAGAAGGAAAGAAGAGAGAAAGAGAGAAAGAAGAGAGAAAGAGAGAAAGAGAAAGAGAGAAAGAGAGAAGGGGGCGAGAGAGAGAGTAAGGGATGGGGGAGAGAAAGGGGAAGAGGGAAAAGGGAGGAGAGAAAGGGGAAGAGGGGGGAAAGGGAGGTGGGGGACAGAACAAGGGAGTGAGGAGAGGAGAGAGAGAGAGTGGGGGGGGAAAGGGGGGAGGAAGAGAGAAGGAAAGGGAGGATGAGAGCAAGGGAAAGAAAGAGAGGAAGAGGCAGGGTAAAGAGGGGGAAGAGGGGAGAGAGAGGGTGTGGGAGGGAGGGAGCGAGGGACAGACCCCATGTGACGCTGCAGGCTTGGGGCAGACTGGATGGAAAGCTGTGTAGAGGAAAAGGATCTGGGTGTGTTGGTCGATGCTTGCCTGAACACCAGCTGGCAGTGTGCCCAGGTGGCCAAGAAGGCCAATGACATCCTGCCTTGTATCAGGAATAGTGTAGCCAGCAGGACCAAGGAGGTGATCGTCCCCCTGAACTCTGACCTGGTGAGGCCATACCTTGAGTACTGTGTTCAGCTTTGGGCCCCTCACTACAGTAAAGACATTGAGGCCCTGGAACGTGTCCAGAGAAGGGCTGTGAAGCTGGTGAAGGGCCTGGAACACAAGTCCTGTTAGGAGCAGCTGACGGAACTGGGATTGTCTAGTCTGGAGAAGAGGAGGATCGGGGAGACCTTATTGCTCTCTACAACTACCTGAAAGGAAGTGGTGGGGAGCTGGGGTTTGGCCTTTTCTCACAGATAACCAGTGATAGGACTAGAGGGAATGTCCTCAAGCTGTGCCAGGGGAGGTTTAGGTTGGAAATTAGGAGACATTTCTTCTCAGAAAGAGTAGTCAGGCATTGGGTTACCCAGGAAGCTGGTGGAGTCACCATCCCTGGGGGTGTTTAAGGAAAGGTTGGACGTGGTGCTTAGGGACACAGTTTAGTAGGTGATATTGATGGTAGGTGTATGGTTGGACCAGATGATCTTGGAGGCCTTTTCCAACCTTAGTGATTATATGATTCTAAGGGAGGGAGGAAGAGGGGGAAGAATAAAGAGAGGGAGAGAGAAAGGGAGGAGGGAGAGGGAGTGAGGGAAGGAAGGAGAGAGGGGGGAAAGGGAAGAAGAGAGAGGAGAAGGGCGGGGGAAGAGAGAGGGGGCAAAAGAAGAATGGGAAGAATGGGGGGGCAAGGAAGAGGGAGGGGAAGGGAGAAGAGAGTGAAGGAACGAGGGAGAGAGAAAGGGAGAGGGGGGAGAGGGAAGAAAAGGGAGGGGAGAGAGTAAGGGGAAGAGGGGAGGAGAGAGAAAGAGGTGGAAAAGGAGAAAGTTATTGAGGGGGAGAAACGGTGAGGGAGAGGGAGAGGGAGAGGGAGAGGGAGAGGGACAGGGACAGGGACAGGGACAGGGACAGGGACAGGGACAGGGAAGAGAGAAAGAGGGAGGGGTAGAGAAAGGGAGAGAGGAGGGGGGGAGGGAAAGGAGGAGAAAGAGGGTGAAAGGAAGGGAGAGGAGGGGAACGAGGGAGATTAAGGGAGAAGGAAGGGGAGGGAGAGAGAAAGAGAGAAGGAGAAGGGAGAGAAAAAGAAAGGGGAGAAGAAAGAAACTGAAAGAAAAAAAAAAGCTGTAGAACCTAGAAATTGTCTAATTTTTTATAGACAATAGAAAGAAAAGTAGTACTAAATCGGGCACTGTGGGGAATATTCTGATCTTAGATGTGAAAGACAGAGCTTGATTGTTGAAGTTTTCATTTTTTGTATGTACAGGACTTCCTTTAATATCTTTTGTAATTGTATCTCTGTATTTTAAAATAAAATCCTTAAAATGGATTTCTAAGCAGCAGAAAAAAAATGTATTACAGGAAATAAGTTTCAGAAGAGCAGTATTAATTTGTAGAAAACACTGAATAGTTTTGGTATGAAAAGAGAAGTGCTGTATATGCAAAAATGGGAAAGAGATGTAGGGAAAAAATGGCAGAGAGAAACAGAAGCAGATAAGCAAATATCTCACCTTCAATAGATTCCAAAAGAAAGGAACAATACAGCACATTGTGGTAGGTCAAATTCAGGTATTTACACTGAGAGTTGGCCTATATGAGAAAGCTACACTAAATTTGTTTGCAAATCCATAACATATTGTTTACTCCACATTAAGTAGATTAAAGACAGTTCAGATACACAAGCAGCAGTTATTATCACAGCCATACCACCGTTAAATGTTGGATGTTTTCAAACTTCTGTTTGTACTGCTGAGCATGGGACTCTTCTTTCTATTACATCTGAACTATCCCCTAGACACAAGCCCATGTTGCCTAATGTGCCAACCTAAATTTTCATTTAAAAAAAAATATAATAATAATAATAAAAAAATCTCCTTTTGTTCCTTTTCCTTTCTTTGTTACTATCCAGTTTCTTCATGTGTGAGCATCTGAGTACTTCCAACAATTCTATGTTTTAAAATGACTGTCTTGTTTTCTCATCTTTAATCTCCCGTGTGCTAACCAGTCTTCTGCTGGTTCTGTGTTGTTTCTTGCCATCCAGGAATGAGCTAATTGAAAGGAAAACTTTTATTCTTATAAAATGTTGAAAAAGCTTTAAGTTTTTTTTTTCTTCCTTAAAAATTCCTTTTAATTTTTATAGTCCCATTTTATGAAGACCAGAAATATGAATTAAGGTTAACCTGCCAATGAATCTATTTTACATCAACGTCCAAGTTTTGGAATCTGTTAAATTAAATTTCAGTTAATCAGAGATATTGATTATTTCAATTCTACCAGAAATGCAGATGCTGCAAAATCTCATTTTTGCTGTGATCATTCCTTTTCAGATACGTTAGTTATATCCACAAAATGTGAATATAAAGGAAGCCTTTCTGTTTATCTTCTATTTAGTGACATCTTATCTTCTATTTAGTAGTGACAGTTAATTGCAATATCAACATTGTTGCCTTATTATAAAAATCATTGATTAAAAAGACTTTGAGAAAAAAATATGTTGTTACAATTAATTTAAAAATTAGCAGTTTCTGAAAAATATGATACGACATATTATAGCTTTTTTTTTTTTTAATTGAAAAAAAAAACAGGAGGAAACAGAGGGAAACACTTCCTGCCAGGTAAGATCTGTGTATCCCCCTTCCCCTCCTCTTCCATCTCCCTCTCTTTCTCTCTCTCTCTCTCCAGTCTTCTTTCACATCTAGTTGCCTTATTTAAAGATGTCTTTCAGCAGAACAAAAGAAATGGGTTCTTGAGCAGAAATCAAATTTGAGAGCCTCCAGACATCTTGAACTTACTGCTTATGCTTCTGAATGGTACAGCACTGTGGAACACACATTGAGTTTTCTCGTGAGTATAATTCATCCTGTAGTGCACTTGGCTTAATAAAAGATTGAATGAGGTGCTTTTTCACTGCGAAGTCAGACAAACCTGCCAAAACCATAATTTTGCTCAGAGACTACTAGGTTTTCTCTCTTTGTTCATGCTTTGTTTCCAGAGAAATCCACATTACTTTGTCTCACAAAGCTGGGCAGTTAGTAATACCTAGACTTTTGGTGCTCCTTCTTTTTCTCATATACAAAAGTTTATATGCTATGGAAACACATAAATCCTCAGCTTGTGTACTTCCTGGATTGGGGCTACAGTCTTACCCTCTCTCATGTGCACAATACAAGGTAGAATGAGAGCAAGAGCCTTAGACTCTGGGGAAGAGCAGAGCTCTGTTAACACATGGGAAAAGAGTAGAACCAAGAAGTCAGGACATGCCACCACAAGGGGTTAGCCTGGACAAACATGAGTGAGACAGCATTTGCAGTCTACTGATACAAGGTATATGATCACTTAGCAATTGCAGTCTGACTCTGTTTTCTATATCTGAGAAGAATTCCTTATTGATGTAAGCAACACTATAATATGTGAAGAGTATTTATTTATCTTTTTTTGTTGTTGCTGTTTTTATTCCCAAATGCTGGCAACTAGCTTAGCACAAACTAAAATTTCACATCCTGGAAGTGCTGAAGTAGTGAGTAGTTTTGGAAGTTTATGAAAATAGAGCAGTGTGAACAGATTTTTTTGTATGCCCTGTATTACAGTGATACTAATAATGAAAAAGAAAACATACTCCTAATTATATTATACTACTTGTGCTCATGATTTTTTTATTTGCCTCAGGTGGCTGGGGAAGTAGAATTTCACAGATCTTTGTGAGATTTATTCTTCCAGTACTCTGTTTGCAATGGGGCCTATAAACAGAATTGCTACAAAGCCCTATAAAAAATGCTTTTCTGTGTGAGATTTCCTATTTAATTTTTTATAGGAAAAATTTAATTTTCTAGATAAAAACTTTGGTGTTAGTCTGAATCCTAAACTTTTTGATGATTGCATCATTTCTTTCAGAAAACAACAGCAACATGTTCCATAAAATACTAACTACTTTTTACTAAGTTTTGTTCTCCTTTGTTCTTCCTTTTTTTCCCAATCATCTATATAAAACAAAGACACACACACACACACAAAAAAAAAATCTCTAAAAGTAAGCAATGTTACCTTGGGTCAACTAATGTTGTCAAAGTTTGTTTTACACATTGCAAGTTTTGTGAAACAATTTAGAAAAGTATTTCTATGCCTTGTTATTTGGGCAAGAAGAGAGCTCCCCTAAGCTTATCATCAAATGTTGGCAGATGAATAATCTTATCCGAGTGATTCTACTAACTACTATCATTCAAGCATCTCTAAAGGAACAAGGACATTCTTTTCCTGATAAGGCGGCTCAAAGTAAGTTATTCTTCATTTCTTTATTGTCAATAAACAAATAAATAAACAATTTTCTTCATCTAAAAATATTTTAATTATGCTGTACTTTCATTTTAACCTATTAAACAAGCTCCTCAACATAACTAATACAAACATTTTTAAATATCATTCCAAACTATATTTTTTTTTTTACTTTTGTACATGTTCATCCAGATTTTTACTTAACTGCATACATATTATTATAATTACTGTTATTCTACTTGTATTTCAGTGAATTATTTCTGGATGGGGAGAACAAGAAGTATTTTATCAGAGAGCTAAGGGAACTGTACTTTCTCCCTGACCTTTGTGAGATGGATACAGTGTGGCATGCAGACTCCTTGTTTCCCACCGCACCCACATCACAACTGGTTTAGTAGGACAAGCCAGTTTTCAGTGTCAGAAGCAGCCTGCAGTGAGCAGACTTCCAGGAGCCAGCACTTTTTGCTGACTAATACAACTGTGTCCAAATTCTGACAAACAGTAGGTGAGGAACATTCAAGTCAGGAGCCGGTTCAGCCCTTAGTACTACTGACACTGTTAAATTAATGTATGATTTAATTGACTATGAAAATAGGATATGTTATTGGCATGACTTCTCTCTCAAACATTGCAACAGCAAAAGTATCCAGACACAGATTTATACAATGAGTTAGGCACAAGGTAGAACAGAAGAACTAAATCAGTTTCTGCACTCAACTATACACTGAAAGAATTTCTAGGTACCCTTTAGTTAACTTCTTTAATTAACTTTAATAACTTTTAATTAACTTTAATAAACTTCTTAATATTGTTATGAAAACACAGAATTAAACATCTACTGTTGGAGTACTGCGTTCAGCTCTGGGGCCCCCAATATAAGAAGGACATGAACCTATTAGAACAAATCCAGAGAAGAGCCACAAGGATGATCAGGGGACTGGAGGACTTCTCCTATAAAAGCAGGCTGAGAGAGTTGGGATTGTTCAGCCCAGAGAGAAGGATCTGGGTAGACCTTACAGCAGCCTTCCAGTACCTAAAGGGGGCTTACAAGAAAGCTGGGGAGGGACTCCGTCAGGGCATGTAGTGATAGGACAAGGAGTCATGGCTTTAAACTGAAAGAATGTAGATTTAGATTAGATATAAGGAATTCTTTACTCAGAGGGTGGTGAGGCGCTGGAACAGGTGGCCCACAGAACCTGTGGTTGCCCTGCCCCAGGAAGCGTTCAAAGCCGGGTTGGATGGGGCTTTGAGAAACCTGGTCTAGTGGAAGGTGTGTCTGTCCATGGGAGAGGGTTGGAATTAGATGATCTTTAACATGCTTTCCAACCCAAACCATTCTATGATTCTATGATTCTACGATCAAAAACACAACATTATAGCTATCATACTTACCCATGACGTGAGAAATACAAGCTAAGCTCTCTACTCAACTTCAGGGTTTCCAATCTACACCTTTACAATTGGAATATTCTTAATTTGAAAATTTGAAACTAACTGTATATAGTAGTGAAGGGAGGTAGACAGTGATGCTTGCTACCCACTCTTCTTCTGATGAAGTTGTGTCAGATAGTGAAAGGGAGTTCTAATGGAAGAATCTTTCTTCTGTCATCATCTTTATTTATTTAGGTAAAAATGCTGTACTTTCTTATAGGGCTCTTTCTGGGTTACATAATAAACACTCACACCTGAAAATATAATTGCTGGGCACTGATAGGGCAGGCAGCCAGCCTCACCTGGTATGCCTGGTTCATTTTTTTTTTTTTTTCGGACAAGACCTTTCAGGAAACACAGTTTCTCTTAAAACTAAACTCTGTTAAGCAACACAGAAAAGGATTTGTCTCCTAAATAGACAGATATTCCCTTGAGTCAGAGAGTACAGTTCCAGAGATGACCTGAAGAACAGAGAAACCACTATATCACTATATTTAGCAGTTTTTAAGAGTAAGCTCTGAACTTTTAACAAATACTTTTGCAGACTAGGATTCCTTCTGAATGACAAGCCTCCACAACTTCAGTGCTGTGATTTGTAGCATTTCTAAACTTCATTCCTCTGTATCATACACAAAAATGTACAAGCATACAGATTTGGGTCTGAGGTTTTGGGGTTCAGGATTGATTTTTAGAAGGGACATGAAGAGACAGTAGCCTCAAATTTGAGATAATTCTAGGTTTAATTTCTGCAACTGATTGACAGATATCAGATTGTCTAAAGAACAGTTAATGCTCAACTATCATACAAAATGGATGTGTTGTGGGATTTGGAGCAAAAATTGGGGTTTGAGTCTATTATTATGTTTTACTAGTGGAAAGGAAACAAAATGAGCTGTTTAAAAGAAGTGACAGTGGAATCAATTCCAACTAAAACAATTTAAATTATACAATATACTTAACTAATGTAATAAATTATAGACTGGAAGCATTCAGTAATAGTATGTTAAATAGTATAAATGTTAATAGTTTAGATGACAAAATGATACCTCTTGTATTGGGGCTCTTGGAAATAATAGGATAAACTGTTATTCAGCTTATTACTGTTGACTTTCAAGAAAATATCATCATATCTATGTCATATATTTCGTTTTTTCCCCCTAAATGAATAAAATGAATGCTTCAGGAGACTATCTTCAGTGGAATAAAATTTTGATAACAGATCTAGTCAAGGTTATTTAATATCTGTCATGATCATTCTCTGTTACCAAACTGGTTGTGACTTGACAGCAATGTTCACTTGACAATTGTTCTTAGTTATTCCTTCAGTAGTTTCAAGAAAGAGTTTTCAGTGACAGGTTGGCTGTGAACGATTAGCTATATTTTTTATTTAGCTACCCAAGGTCTACGACAGTAGTTTTGCTCTTTGATTGATGGTTGAAGCATTTTAAATAGGAGAATAAGAAGCAGAGAATTATGTAGTTTATATATCTCTGTATGAGTTTTCAAATAAACAATAAAGTCATCTGTAATATGGTACATCTTCACAATTTGTAAACTTTTTATGCTAGTACTTGTTAGTTCTCTGCATACTTAGAAGAGAGTAGGGAACCCCCCAAATCAAAGCCAAAACAATTTAGTATGTATATTATCAGTAATATTGTCAACAATTTTAACTATTTCATTACCTCTTGTAAAGAAAAAAATAAGGATCTAATACTAGTAGTAAAGAAAATCCATCATGAAAGGACAAATCTTGTGAACACACAAGAGTCTACAGAAATATATTCAACTGATGTTCAAACAGGAGATCAGAAGTCTGTAAAAAGGATCAACTTTTCAAGGTAGTCTTTAAAACCTAACCTGTAAAGCACTTTGTCTATTAAAAATTAGAGTTCATGCCACTAGTTTTACATGGGAACATATTGACTGTACTGGAGTGGGGATGAAGATCAAAACATCTGATCTCACTTTTGATCTCTAAAAACTTGAGTTTTTGTCCAAAGACAATGCAAATAAATGGGAGCTGTTAATTTTCAAGAACCTTTGAGCAACCTTATATGTACCTGTAATGAAAAATAAAAATAATAATAAAAAAAATCAATCTAAATATCAGAAATTTCAGGAGTGATTTTATAAATTAATAATTTTGCAAATTTTTATGAAGAGGCAGAGAAAGTATATGAAAGTATTTCAAATAAAAGTTTAGTAGTAGCTGGCTTTGCTCTAAAAAGAGACATAGAGCTTGATCACCAGATAATAAGTAGAATAAAAGCATTGTAGGGTTAACTGTGATGTTTATTATCTTATGAATTGTTTTTGTGTCTTAGAAATGGCTGGAATGATTAATACAGGAAATTATGCTATTGATCTGAGGATCATATTGAGTGTTGAAGAACACATGCAATTCTAAATTAATGCCTTGTCTGAATACAGAATTACACTTTTAACATCAATAACAAAGCAAAAATATAGTTTTATATATTTATAATATATATATATCAATAACAAACAAAGCAAAAATATAGTTTTATATAATTATAAAATATATTTTTATATTTTAAATACATATATATTTATATATTATATATAATATATATTATATATATTATATATTTATATATAAATATATATTTTATATTATATATAAAATATAATTTTTTCTGTTGTTGTATGCAGTCTCTGTTATTATTATTATTTTTTTTCCACGCAGATCACACAGATTAAGTCAAGTAAACTGAAATTTCTTTAGGGATCTTCCTATTTTGAATTATTTTTAATTGTGTATTATATAAATAAAGTGATATTAAGTTAGACTGGATAATGTTAGTAATTTTTTGAAGTCATAAAAGATTTTTATTAATTAAATCAGTGACCTTTTCACACAAAATAGCCTGAACAAAATAAATATTCTCAAATGAATTATACTTTGTGCAGAAACATGATAGTCTAACAGAAATCAATCTAATCTTGCTACTTTTTCTTTATGGACATGGCAAAATATTTTTAATATTAATTCTTGTGTCAGACTATGCATTTATAATATTGCTGTTGCTTGGTGAACACAGAGTGAGGTTTTGCTCTATGTGATATAGAAATAATTCTTGAATAAATAGTTAAAATATTTTGGCTGAAGTTACATTTCAGCTCTAGAATATTTACCTTCAGATTGTTCATTCTCCCAAGATGCCATCTTGGGAGAAATTTGCAAAGTTCCTACCTGCAGCACCTTTCTGTACTTAACAAAAGTAAGAATATGGTTGGCATTGTTTATAATCGATAGCTGAGCATAGATCATTTGATTAGGTTACTTTGCAAACAATGTAACATCAGATAGAATAGATCAGATATTTTCTAAAAGTATTCATTAGAAACTAATGCAGTGTGTTTCATTTTCATAGAAATACTATGCTATTAAAACATTAAACAAGAAAGATAAGTTAGAAGCAGTATTTAAAAAGAAAATGTTACTCTAATGAACTTTTGTATATGACTGGATAAGGAACAATTTTTGCTTCACTGATTGCAAGGGCAACAGTACTACATTCATAATAATTGTCATTCATAGTTGCATATAACTTGTGCAAAGCACTACATCTAAAATGAAGTACATTGAAAATAAATTTTCAAAGACTTAAGTGGAAAATGGAATCGAGGCATTTAACAATTTCCACATCAAATGTCTCAGTTACAGAAATAAAGCATGTTTTTATCTTCCAGTCTAAGACAATTAGTAATTAAAACCCTAACCCAGAAGAAAATTGTTTTAGTGTCATATATATCTTCTCTGAGTATTCATTATAGTTGTCCATTAAATATATGAAATAAACTTAGTAAAAATGTATTTTTTATAATTTTTTTAATCTGAAATCTCAAGAAATTTGGAAGATAATTATTTATCTTTTTTTTTTTTTTTTTTTTTAGAAAACAGGTGAAAAAAAAAACTCAGATTTTCCTGGAGACTTACAAGTGGCAGAAACCATTTACAAAGCAGAAATTTCTCTTGACATTTCTTATTCAGGGAGGGAATTAGAGTGGATAGGCAGACACATTAAAATTTTGGTCATGTGCCAGTGTTGACATTTTATTAAAATGGAATATAGGTGCAATAAAACATTACCATCCCTGACACCTGAATGACAGAATAGCACTGGAAGTGCCTGAACTGAAGACACTTTAACTGTTACTACAGTCTAAATATGTGAGCCAAGAGAGAGTCCTGGTTAAGGAAAAACAAAATCAGAGAAAGGTGAAAGGTATTTTCTGAATTTCTCCCTTATAATGTGGTTTGGCTCTGACAACTTCTCTTAAGACTGAGATGACAAAAGAGGAGGTTCTGAGGCAATAGCAGACCTAAAATGAATGGTTCTAGAGGCTGAATCTAGACCAGCATCCTGCACCCAACACTTGCTGATAACCATGCACAGAGAAAGAGAAAAGTGAAACATGAGCGTGTTTCCTCAGGGAAACATTGCCTGTCCCCTGCTCTTTACCTTGAGGCTCTGCAGTGATGCCCAGCCAGGAGCCAGCCCCATGTCCCCTCATTGCAGAGGCTGGTCCTAGTCCCAGCCCTCCATGCTGCGTTACCTAACATCACTCAGCACTGAACTCTTTTTCCACTAGCCGTGTCATGGCCTTAATTCCAGCAGTTAATGGGTCAATGATTCCTGAGCCAGTGTAAATTGCTCAGGGGATACATCCTCAATATGTGTCTTGGAGACACTAAGAAGGGCTAGCATTTCTGGGAATGAAGTTTCAGATTTCAGTAGCCTATCCATGGGTCTCTCCGCCATCATAATAACAGTTTCTTTATCTAGAGTGGATGGGAGAGTCTGTCCAAAAGAGCACATGTTCAAAATCCTGATTCGTGTAACCACACAGAAAGCTGTGAGTGGGATATTATTGAGGGTAATAAGAATTACCTCATTAAGCACTCTGTACTGTAAGAATACAAATGAAGTTAAATTTGTTGCCAATACATACTTCGGAAATGGTACTGCGTATCCATAATTATTAATTTGGTTTATTTATTTTAAAAAGTATTTTTTTTCCTTATGTATCTACTGCAGAAGTTATTTTTCATTTAAGTCTTTAAACTCATAGCTTTCTAGTATGGAATTACAGATTACTAACTTCAGACACTTGGAAGTCTCATGTTCATAGGTCCTGTTCCTAGTGGATTTATAACTGCTATAAGGTCAAAGCAGCAGGGCACAAGAGATCCAGGAGGACACTGACACTGTGTCTGGGATAATTTTCTGAAGTGCTGGTAAAGGGAAGCACTGTTGTGGATCTGATTCTTACAAACAAGAAAGAAATGGATATGAAGGTTGGCGATCTTGACGTTCATTTTCTCCAAACTCAGGAATAGTCCATCCCAACTTGTAGGAAATCAAGCGAAGTCAGCAGGAGGCCTGGAAGGATAAACACAGAGCTCTGGGCAAAACTCCAACAAGAAAATGAAGCATACAGGAGGTGGAAGCAGGGACAGGTGACCCAAGAGGTATATAGATATATAGTCTGAGTGAGCAGGGAGAGAGTCAGCCAAGGACTATCTGGAGTTTAATATGCCAAGTGACATGAAGGACAGCAAGAAAAGCTTCATGGGTACAATGCAAGCAGCAAAAGACTTCTCAATGGGGCAGGATAGATGGTGTCAAAGGTTGTGTAAAAAGAAGAAGTACTAAATGCCTTCTTCACCTTGGTCTTTATTAATAAGAGCAAGAACAATGTCAAAGTCCAAAACAAGGAAGACTTTTTCTCAGTGAAGTATGAACAGGTTACGCAATACAAAGTCCATGGTACCTGATGGGATACATCCAGGAGTGTTGAAAGACCTGATTGATGTAATTGAGAGGTCATTCTGAATTACCTTTGAAGGCTGTGGCAATCAGGAGAGAAAACAAATGTCACCTGTATCTTCAGAAAGGTAAAAAGGAAGATCCAAGGAAAGACAGACCAGAACAGCCTCACATCATTCCCTGGGAAGGTGATGGAACAAAACATCCTAGAAGCCATTTCCAAAGCTATTAAGAACAAGAAGGTGACTGGCCATAGTCACTGTGAATTTGCAAAGGGGCAAATAATGCCATACCAACCTAATAGCCTTCTATGAAGAGATGACTAGCTCAGCAGGCAAGGAGAGAGCTGCATATGTTGTTTATTCCAACTTCAGCGAGACTTTCAACACTATCCCCATAACATCCCCCTAGACAAATTGATGAAGTACAGGTTATGTAAGCGGACTGTGAAATGGACTGAAAACTGGTTTGACTGCTGGGCTCAAGGGGCTGTAATCTGTGGCATGAAAGCTATCTGGAGACTAGTGACTCAATGTGCCCAAGGGGTCAGACTTGTTAAAACTTCATTAATGACTTCAGACAATGGGACAGAGTGCATCCTCAGCAAGTTCGCAATTGATACAATACTGGAAAGAGTGGCTGATACATCAGATAGGCATCTGAGCTCCACCACATCCGTTCTCTCACTTCTCCTTCTCAAGGGAAAAGGGAGAGAAAATATGATGAAAAGGGCTCAAGGGTTGAGAAAAGAGCAGGGAGATCAATTGCCAATTATTGTCACAGGCAAAACAGACTCAGCATAAGGGAGATTAATGTAATTCATTGCCTACCACTCACAGACTAGAGCCATGAGAAACTAAAAGCAAACAAAAAAAACCCTTCCCCCCTGTCCACCCTATTCTACCTCCTCCTCTATGAGCAGTGCAGGGGAACAGGGAATGGAGGCTGCGGTCCGTCCCTAATGCTTCATTTCCGCCACTCCTTCACGGTCACTCTCTTCCTCTGCTCCAACACAGGTTACCTCCTGTGGGATGCTGTCTTTCCAAAGCTGATCCTGCGTGGGTTTCCAATAGGCAGCAGTACTTCAAGAACTGCTCCAACATGGCTCCGTACCATAGGGTCCATCCCCCAGGAGCAAACTGCTCCAGCACGGGTCCCCCACGGGCGGCAGCTCCCCCCAGACCCCCTGCTCCTGCGTGGGCTCCTCTCCACGGGCTGCAGCTCCGGCCCGGGGCCTGCTCCTGCGGGGGGTCTCCATAGGCCGCAGCCTCCTCCAGGCCACATCCACATGCTCCACCGGGGCTCCTCCACGGGCTGCAGCGTGGAGATCTGCTCCACCATGGTACGTTGTGGGTTGCAGGGGGACAGCCTGCTCCACCAGGGGCCTCTCCACGGGCTGCAGGGGAACTTCTGCTCTGTGCCTGGAGCACCTCCTGCCCTCCTTCTGCACTGACCTTGGGGTCTTCAGGGCTGTTTCTCAGCTCACCCAGCTTCTTTTCTGCAGCAGTTTTTTTTCCTTTTCTTAAGTCTACTCTCACAGAGTTGCAAACAACCAATGTCACTCACTGGCTCGGCTCTGGCCAACAGCAGGTCCCTTTTTGAGCCATCTGTAAATGGCCCTTATCTAACATGGGGCAGCTTCTGGATTCTCCTCACCGTGGCCACCCCTGCAGTGCCCCTGCTACCAAGCCTTTTCCATGTAAAACCAATACAGACCTTGACAGGTTAGAGAAATGGACAGACAAGAAATTCAAGAAAGGGAAATGGCAAGTCCTGCACCTGAAGAGGAATGACCCCATCTACCAGTACAGTCCAGGTCTTAATGAATGGAAAGCAGCTTTGTATAAAAAGCCCTATGAGGGTTCTGGAGGATAACAGTTTGAATGTTAGCCAGTAATGTTCACTGTATGGCAAGTAAGGCCAACAGCCTCTCTTGGCCTGCATTAGAAACAGCATCACATCACCTGCCCGTCAAATGCATGTGATCCTTCCCTTCTCCTCAGCACTGGGAAGGCCATATCTGGAGTGCTGGGTCCAGTTCTGGGCTCCCCACTCTAAGAAAGACTAGATTAGACTAGAAAGACTAGATTTCCTAGAGCAATTCCAGTGAAGGTCCATGAAGAGGATGAAGGGTTTGGAGCATGTGAGCTACAGGGAAAGACTGAGAGAGATGAGATTGTTCAGCCCAGAGAACAGAAGGCACAGGGAGATCTTCTCCTTGTCTATAAATAACAGGGAAGGAGAAGGAAAGAGAGATGAGTCAGACTTTTCTCAGTGATGCTCAGTGACAGACCAAGAGGCAATGAGAACAAACTGAAGTAGACTTTCATTAATGTGAGCATAATAAAAAAGTCTCTTGTTCTAACTGTGGTCACATATTGCACCAGATTGCTCAGAGAGATTGTGGAGCTTCTGCACACCCACCTCTACACTGTCCTAAGAAAACTGCTATAGCTGGCCCTACTTTGAGCAGGGGAATTTGACTGAGTTATCTGCAGAGGTCCTTCCCAAAGCCAGCTATTCTATGATTCAGTTACAGTTTCAGTGAAGGGTTCATTACTGATTTATTTATTTATTTATTTATTTATTTATTTTAAAGTAAGAACCCCAAGGCAATGACTCATCCTGATCAATGACACCTATCAGGAGGATTATACATTGGTAATGAGAGCAAGCATAGTTTAGTTCATTCTCCCTTACACTTATTTTACCCTGTAAAAACTTTCATTCTGATTCCAGACAAGGAAAACTTGTGTGAAACAAAATAATTCCAAAGCCTGCATATGAAGATGTTGGCAGGGCTGCTGACTGCCAGCGAGATTTTTATTTTGACAAATCTGCACAATATTGAGAATATGTTATCCCCAGGCATTGAACATAACATTTGAAGAACACTTAGGCTGTCATGCCCCTCTTAGATATATATTTTTAATTTACTGAAAACCGTGTTTTGGATACTGTTGCAGTTCTTCCCATTAGTAGTACCTGAAAGTCAAATCTTGATGTCAAACTATTACCTTTATTTTGAATACAAGAGGAAAATTGTGTCACTAAATGAAATCAAACAATAAGGTTTGGTGGCTATATAAAATTCCTCTCTGACTTTCTAGGTAATGGCTAAGTTTGTGAAGGAGTCAAGAATCACATATTTTCAGAAGTAATATTTACAGGTGCATCATGAGTGAAATTCCTATCTACAAAGGGTTAAACAACATTCTTGGGGCATTAATATTTGAGCTCTGGTTCATTCTTTCATGCTTTTGTAAGGGTCAAAATGCAAAGTAGTAAACTGAGGTATCAAAAATAAAACTGCTACAGAGACACCTGTGTTCCATACAGCAAGGGGATTTAAGATACCATACTGAAGAGTCTTCAGCATCCATGAACATTTTTCTTCGATCTCTTATGCTCTCAATTCATGTTCTATCAGATTAATGTCACATAAATAGATAAAAACTACTCCAGCAGGATCCTCCAAAGTTTATCTGTGATAATCCCCTGCTCAAAGACAGTATCAGCAACAGCAGTGTTTTTTCTGACAAATAGTTACCTGTTCTGTGTTAGTAGCGGCCCAGAGGTAAGGTCTGGGAAATTTATTATCCATCTTCTTTTCCTTGCCTTTTCTCACACTTGCTGAATCCAGGATACAATCTGTCTTGGATATTTTACCATCATGACACAATTTGTTTGTTGTTGTTATAGTTTACCTTCATTTTTCTCAGATAGCAAGAATAAAATAATGTTATCATACATGCACCAGTCCAACTATCTATATCTCTTCCAGTTAGAAACTGCAGTAAGCAGTTCCACTTTGCTGATATTCAAGGCCTCCCACTGTACTTGTGTAACATATTTTGCTTCACTCCACTACATGACCTGGGAATGTTTGCTTCTTTTCAGAACATGCTGCCTTCACAGCAGCAGGAGAGACTTCCCAAGAAATCTGTTCTTCAGCTTCCTGGTTCCCTTCCTCTTTCCAGAAGTCTTTTATGCCTTTGAGAGATGGAATCATGTTGCTTCTTGATTTTAATTTCTCTTCAAATAAATCGAGTCCATTCAATCTTCCCCCGAAGTTCATGTTTTCTTGACATTAGGTCATGCTTTTTGTTCTCCACCAGACATTCTCCAGTCATTCCACATATTTTTGGAGACAGGAATTCAAAACTGGTTCAGGTCTTTGGGTGGATTTCCCTTTTATCTGTTTGCCAAGCTGAGAAATTTAGGCCAAGTGATGACATTGTCTTTTAATAGCTAGCACTTTAAATATTAGCATATGAACTGGTGCTTTGGCATAAATATATGTTTACGTTTATATATATTTATAGTTACATTTGGTCGAGTGAAAACAAAACAAAACAAAACAAACAAACAAAAAAAAATCAAAAAAACCTCCTGCTTTTATCTTCAGTTTTACTCTAACATAAACATCCAATACATTTGTACAGTACATTCTCCCAAACATCACAGTTATGTGGCCTTCAACAATCCATTTACAGCAGAAAGCTGGCGGTCAGTTAGTCTTTTACCCTAAGGAATAACACTTCAGCAGGTGACCCTGAACTTCTTCCAGTAGCACAGTAATATGTAGAGGAAAGAAAAAAGAAAAAAATAAAGAAAAAAAAAAAAAAGAAAAAAAAAAAACTGTCCAGAGCCCAGCTGTCAAACTTCAATTCAGGAGCAAAGAATTTCTAAGGCAGGAGTTATCTATCAAAAAATCTATCAAAAATGCAGTCCTATACTCAAGGAAATATATCTGATCTAAACCTGATAGAGTGTGAAATCAAAGGTTTTGAATGGCTACTCAAGGGAAACCGAATACATTTCTATTGGGCTGCAGTACAAATGGTATTAGTAATGGGTTGTGGCAGGACATAGGGCAACTGAATTAAATACCAAGATCCAACACGTTAACAATAGCTGATCAAAGAAGTTTAAGATAACACATTGACATCACTAAAATTATCCCTATAACTTTTCTGTATTAAGTCACTGATTATCACTTTACTTTGTCTCCATCTCATCAATTTATTTGATAGAAATAATTCATCCAAAAATACCATGAGGACCATAAAATATTTCTGGTTGAAGACTCTTTTCTAACATGTTAATACTGTGAAGGACACAGTCTTTACAGCTAATGCTGTCATCCAGGAAGCAGGTTAAGTACTGACAATTGTTTACTTTACCTGTCTTTCTGAGGAGCTAGAAGTTCAAACCGAGTGTCTTAAAATACTGAATGTAATGAGAAACAATTATATATAGCAGCTGTATGATTATTAATCAGCTTTCATAGGAATCTTTTAAGTGTGGTTTTAAATACACATGGATTTATATTTCTAGGATAGTGCTGAGTAAGGTTCTTTTCCTTTGCTTCTATGTGTTTTTAAGAGTACCCAGCTCACTAATCACATAATTCTGGACCAGAAATAGCAATTTCAAAAGTAATTAGTTTGGCTAAGCATATTAATGGTTAAGCATATGTGTATGCAGTTAAAGGATCTGCAATATCTGAATCACAGTGGAGAAAAAGATATCTAATTATATTTTATTCACTGTTATCATTCTTGTTAAACTGACATATTGTTACACTCAGGATAACTATATTGAAATATTTCTGTATTAGAGTTTTCAGGTATAAACAAGTCACTACTTATTTATACTAGAATTCACTTAAATATTCAATTTTAATATTATTAATACTATTTAGATATATAGACCTTTTTTTCAGCTCTGCAGTTAGAAAATATATTTTTAATAAGTATCTTTAAGGCAACTGAGGACATGTTTTAACACATGAATAACATTATGGAAAGCAGTTTCTGGAATGTTTGAGCTCCTGTTTGAAATTATTATTTGATATGTTCTAATTTAATATGCCATGAATTAACATTGTAGAAATATGTAGAACAGTGTATATATTTTATATTTTTTAGTATTATACCACATCTAATTAAATAGTGTCTTATGACACTTATAACTAAAAATTTATGGCTGAATATAGTAATAAGGACATTGTTTTAACAAATTTATTTCACTGGGACAGCAAAAGTGAAAGTTTTTTTTTTTTTTTTTTAAATGCTTTCAGTATTATTGTAATGACTGTGAAGAACCCTAGAAGGTAAAAGTACAGGATTAATACATAATGTTATTGCTATATAATATCTCAGAGAAAAATTAATATATTAATTGGTGGTTGGAATTTTACAACATATATATCATCCAGTGCACCACTGTTAATATTCAAAATCACTGCCAGAAAATGACCTGTATAATGGTGGAACAGAAGCTTTTACAATGAATACCCATTATTATTCCTTTTTTTTTTTTTTTCCACGCTACCAATTAAAATCAATATTACAAAATTAAAACAACATTAGGAGATTCATATAAGCTGATAATATGAATATTCCTGAATGAGATTTGGTTGTGCTTCCATTAAAGAAAATGGTAGCATTTTAATAATCCTTCCTGTAGTCATCTTTGAAATTTTTGGAAGGTGCAACAGCATCATCAGCTGGTTGCATGTTAGACCCTAACTTCTGAACAGTTGTATGGTATCATTCATTAGGTTACACTCCAATACTCTGAGACAAACATATCACAAATTAAAAGGTCTGTAGAGAGAGATGAGATACTAGTCTTGATAATTTCCTTAACTGAAAAACGTTTGGCAAATAAATAAATTAATAACTACATATCAAATTATTCCAATTCCTTTGTTCATTGGCTACTGAACAATAATGTCATCTGCAAAATCATGACAGTTTAAATTAGAATTCTAAATTACAATTCTAAATTAAATATTTAATTAACATTTTAAATTAAAATCTTTGAATGTTTAGCTCAGAAGTAAATAAATGTTTATAATGGATTTACTCAATTTTTCAGCTACCCCAACTTTTATGTAGTGAAATAAATTGGTTCGTTTCTGACCAAAAAAAATATTTTAGTCACTATCTGAATATTGTTTTTTCAATTTACCATTCACTGTTCATCGTCCTCCCAGCCCCCTTCTAACAACTAGAATGGAAAATAAAATAAAAATAGGAAGTCTCAAAATGATTTTGTCCAAGAAACTTAAGAACCGCTTAGTCCCATAGAATTTATGATATCTCTAATACTGAGAAACAAGTGCACAACTTGCTGAGCAGAACTTCATAAAGACTGTCTTCTAGCCTTGAACAGCTGACTTGCCTGAAGTCATGTAGGGGAGAAGTTATTTCATCTCTCTGTTTCTTTTGATTTTTGCTTGACTTTTCACTGAGATTTTAAAACTTCTCTGGGATGTGTTCTGAACACATCTTTTAAACATTCTGTGGAACAATTTGGCCCTTATATCAATTAATCTCTCTGTGTGCCACCTTTTTACATATAGCAGTATTAGTATCGTTACTGAATAGCTACTATCAATAGAGGCTGTTGTATATAAGAAGTATTCCTGCTTCAACCTTCCTCTTCCTTCTAGTGTTCTGTCTTTGTAATAACTTTTAAAATGATGGTTTCTGTAACATCTGTTAGGTCTTTGTAAAGGTGGCATGGAGATAAATCTTTTGGAAATAACTATTTTCTTGGTACTGCTGCATGAAAAGTAGTTTATTTTCTGAATGCTCAAATGCTTATTTTGTTGGTCTTCCTATTTTCAACTACACCCAACAGCTTAATTGAAAAGACTATTTATATCTACAGGTCAGTCAAGACATGTTTCCTATAACATGGCTGAATAGTTTACCTGCTTTCTGGAAGCTGGTTCTAAATTTTCCTCAGTCCATTACAGAATTTTTGGTGCTATTGGCATCTGCTGGTATGATAGATACTAAATGGTAAGCATTCCTTTTACACTCTTTAGTACTTGAAATGCAACAACTTCTGCTTATTCTTTGATGAATACTGCACCACTCTTTAGGTCTTCCATGACAAATGCTAATTCTTCTCCCCTCAAACACCACACACAACTATTTCACAAATATTTGCCTGTCTTCACGTCTCGGTATCCCTATTGTGTTAAAATGTTTGTCTTCTGAAGCTATTCCTTACTGAATAAAACTGGTGAGACTTCTAGACACAGTAGAATATCACTATGCAGTGGTTCTGATAGCCTTCATATTTTGAAGATAAACTTGGGACTAAAAGAAAGATGCAGAAAATTCAATCCCTAGAAATGTCAGAAACTGCATAACACTGAAAAATATATTCCCAGGTAAACAGCTAAAGAGAGTTCAGAGCTGCTTGGGACATGAGTTCTGGGAGTAATTCCTCAATGACACAGGTGAATTGCATTTCAAGAACTGAAGAGTTGATTTTGTATAATAAAAAAGATAATTTTTAATCATTCCATTACGATGCTTCCTGTCATAGGAATGCTGAATGTTTCCAAAATAAAAACAACTGTATGACATTATTGAAGACAGGAGATTGATAGTTCTTCTGAAATGGAAAACACAATAAACCTGAACAAGGATATAATTGTAGCAATATAAAGTGTGTTGAGGATATTAAATGTTTTTCAAGATTCTATTTATCCCTTTTAAGATGTTCAGTGATCCCAGAAAAAATCTAAATCACTAAAATTGCTTTTCAATAAATACCATCTTTGTTGAAAATCAGTACTGTGCAAGTTTATTCACAGATCAATCTGAAAACAAAGTGCAAGTTTTATTCAGTTCAGTTTTTTAATTATTTGAGACACTGAATTTTACTATACTAAAATTGGATGGTTGAGGTATACATTTTCATTCCAGAATAGATGTATTTTAGGGTAAAGGTGGTCCCTCCTCCCTCCTCCCCCCCTTTTTTTTTTCTTTTTGAGAGAGAAAATGTGCATATATAAATGCATGTATAAATGCTGATCATAGATATGTTTTCTGATTAAACATACATAATTTACACAGTGTTAGAACATGCGTTGTGAGACTGTTAACATAAAACATGTCCTGTTAACATAAAACAACTTTTTTGAGAATACATGATGGTACAGCATGATAACAAATGCGATTTTTTAATGCAGTTTCAGAAAAAAAGTAATGTTCTGGTACACTTAGATTGTGTTTGTCTATGTTTAAATAAGCTCATGAGTAAAATAGCTGAAAACCAATTTTAGAATCACTATTAGAATAAATGGGATTTCAGGTATCCAAAATTTAGATTCTAGATTAACTAAGTTGTAAACCTGGATGGTGAAGTTAATATTTTATTTTAATATTTATGCTACCATGTGCTTTGTGGAGACAGAAATATTTTTTAGTTTTTGTTTTTACTGTTTTATTGTATTGTATTATCATTCTTGGACATATGGCTCTTGTCCTACACTACACTCAACTGCTAAAAATTAGATTTCAGCCATCAAGTCATTGATTTGCCTTGCCTTGAAATATGTTTCTGGGAATCACCACTGTCCAGACACAGTACTTCTGGGAATTAAATCACAAAGCAGCAGGTCAGATAGGTACATATGAGTAGGGATAGAATACATACTCAGAGCTATGAATGTTTCTTCCTTGCTATGCAGAGAACACATATTCTGAAGACCTAACACAGTCAAGACATAGAAGGTTAAGCTTGCTCCTACAAGTGTACATGGCAAAATCTTAAGCTTCTTGTAAAGTATAAGTAAGTCAATCTATAAACTAATTTAATGAGGATTGTACATCATCAGCAGAAAATACATCACTTAGGACAAATGTATTTTAAATGAGGTTGCCAGAGTCCATGACCAGACACAGGAAGGATACACACATTGTCTGTTTCTAATCACTAACATGTCTGACTGTTTGCATAGGGATATTTTTCTTTGGTTATTACAAAGTGAATCATGTGTGCTGTCCAGACACACAGAATAAGAAATGCTTTGGGCTCTAGCTGGCAATACTGAGGACATATCCACTTACTATTTTGGGTGAGGAAAAAGGATATTAAGAGTAATTTTCCTGTGGCCAGGGTTAGCTCTGCTCCTTTCTGTATTCATTTTATTTCGTCTGGGTTCAGTATTTTTTCCTTCCACTATTTTGAATATGTATCTTATTTTATTCTCACATGTAATTATCTCTAACATTAATAATTTGTGTAATATGCTTTATATATACTCCCTTTATGTTTAGCTTTATAAAATCATAATTATGTCTTGGTTGCTATGTCATCATGCTGTGATATGCCTATATTATGTCTTCTCCTATCACTTCTGTAGCCTTTTAACTGTAATACCCTGCCACACTTTATCCTTAAATCAAATTACTAAAAAATGCTAGGAAAACAAAACAAAACAAAACAAAATCCAGATTTTCATTCTCCTGGAAAATTCTGTTTGGTGCTTTGTCTTGTAGTGTGTCTTAGTTTCTTAAAATCTTAGCATAACACATAGATTTTATAGCTTAGCTGTGTTTCTTGTATATAAAGCAGATGAAAAATCCTTCAATTCTGATTATTAATTTAGAGAAATACAAGTTAAGAATCCAAAAGAAAATCTTCTCGTAGGAAAAAGAATTAATTTGCTGTGCACTTTTATAATATTTGTGATTTATCATGTAAATAAATAAATAAGCTAAAAACTAATCACTTCCATGGTGTTTAGGATCTCAAACATTTTTATGTCACACTCATTAATAAGTACATCTCAAATTCAGTTCCCATGAAAGACTGGAAGTTTTAACATTTGCACTGAAATTACTATAAACTTCTCCCAACACATCTGCCAGGCACCAATTTTTATCTTTATCTAGCACTCTGGATGCTGGTATGAGACATTACATGAGACAAAAATTGCACATAGTAACAAAGAAATGTTAGAACAATATTAAAAAATCAAGAAGAATATATGTATACCGGTTTATGAGGGGAAATGTAGTGATGAAAGATAAGGTTGAGGTACATAATGCCTTTTTTCCCCTCAGTCTTTATTAGCAATGCTAATTGTTCTCAGGTCCCTTTAGTTGAAATATGATCATAGGGAGCTAGATGAAGCCCCTATAAACTCTATATCACCTCCTCCATGTTTTGAATGTTCCTAAATCTATGGTGCTGGATGGGATCCATCTAAGTGTACTGAAGGAGCCGGTGTAAGTGCTTGCTAAGCTACTTTCAATAATTTACCAGTAGTCATGGCTAACTGGGGAGGTCCCAAGTTGAATGGAGGTTAGCTAATGGGACTCCAATCTACAAGAAGGGCAGGAAGAAGGATCTAGGATATTACAGGTCTGTGAGTCTGACCTTGGTTCCAGGAAAGGTAATGGAGCAAATAATCTTGAATGCCATCATAGGTCAACTGCGTGATCAGAAGTGGCTAACATGGGTTGCTGATGGGCTGCTTGACTAATCTGATCTTCTATGACAAGATGATGTACCTAATAGATGAAGAAAATGTTGTGGATGTTGTTGGATCTTGACTTTAGTAAAGCAGTTGTCATCTTCTTCCACAGTATCCTTCTGGAGAAAATGGCTGCTCATGATTTCAACAGGTACATGGTTTACTGTGTGAAGAACTGGTTAGATGGCTGGGCTCAAAGAGTTGACTCCCTCGAGGGTAGAGAGTCCTTGCAGAGAGATCTTGACAAATTAGAGATCTGGGCAATCACCAACCACATGAAGCTCAACAAGAGCAAGTGCTGGATTCGCACCTAGGAAGAACCAACCCTAAACATATATGCAAACTTGAGGAGGAGAGGCTGGAGAGCAGCCCTGAGGAAAAGGGATCTGTGAGTTTTGGTTGATGGCGAGTTGAATATGTCAGCAGTGTACTCTGGCATCCAAAGAGGCTATTGATATCTTGGGGTGCATCAAGCATAGCATTGATAGCTGGTTGAGGGAAGTGATTGACCCATTGTTGGCACAGCTTCAGCTTGAGTATTGTGTGCAGTTTTGGGTACCACAATATAAAAGGACACAGAACCATTAGAGAGTGTCCAATGGAGAGCAACAAAGATAGTGAAGGGTCTAGGGGGGAAGACATATGAGGAGTGGCTGGTCACTTCGTTTGTTCAGCCTAGAGAAGAAAAGACTCGGATGACCTCATGGCAGACTACAGCTTCCTCATGAGGAGAAGCAGAGGGGCAGGCACTGATCCATTCTCTCTGGTGACCACTGACAGGACCCGAAGGAACAACATGAATCTGCATCAGGGGAGATTCAGACTCAGTGTTAGGAAAAGGTTCTTCAATGAGAGGGTGATCAGGCACTGGAACAGATTCCCCAGGGAAGTGATCACATCACTGAACCTGTCAAGCGTTCAAGAAGTGTTTGGACAATGCTCTCAGATACATGGTTTGATTTTGGGGTGGTCCTGTGTGGACCCAGGAGTTGGACTTGATGATTCTTGTCGGTCCCTTATAACTCAGTATATTCTATGATTCTATGATTCAATGATCTGGATGAGGGGATTGAGTGCACCCTCAGTAAGTTTGCAGGCAAAACAAAGTTAGGCAGGACTGTCAATTTGCTTGATGGTAGGAAGGCTCTACAGACGGATCTGGATAAGCTGGATCAATGAGCTGAGTCCAATTGCATCATTCAACAAGGTTAAGTGCTGGGTCCTGCTCTTGGGTCATAACAACCCAACAAGTGGTATAGGATTGGCAGGAAAGTTGCTTAACAGAAAAGAACCTGAAGGTGCTGGTTGACAGGTGGCTAAATGTGGGCCAGGTGTTTGCTCGGGTGGCTAAGAAGGCCAATGGCATTCCGACCTGCATCAGAACTACCGTGGCCAGCAGGACTAGGGAGGTGATGGTTCCCTTTAACACAGCACTAGTGAGACCACACCTTGAATAATGTGTTTAGTTTTGGGTCTCTCGCTAGAAGAAGGATATTGAGCTGCACCAGCAACAAATCTGGTGATAGGTCTAGAAAAGGAGTGTTATGAAGAGTATCTGAGTAAATTATGTTTGTTTATTCTGGAGAAGTGAGGCTAAGGGGAGACCTTATCACTCTCTAAAGCTACCTGAAATGAGGTTGCAGAGAGGACAGTGTTGGTTTCTTTTTGCAGATGACAAGTGATAGGATGCCAGGAAGCAGTCTCAAGTTGCACCGGGAGAGGTTAGATTGGACACCAGGAAGAATATCTTCACAGAGAGGGTGATCAAGCATTGGAATGGGCTGCCCTGTGAAGTGATGGAATCCCCATCCTTGGGGATAGTTAAGAGACGTGGACTAAGGGACATGATTTAGTAATGGAACTGAGTAGGTCAGGTTGATGGTTGGACTTAATAATCTTGAAAATCTTTTCTAACCTAGATTATTCTATTATTCTATGATAATATAGAATCAATACATGTTTTGCAAAATATTAGATGATTCAGGATGTACTAAAATGTGCTAAAATGAGACATTAGCACTGTGGGGTCTTCAGTTATTTCGACTACTTTCTTTTACTTCTTTTTTATCTAGGCAGTATTACTGCTTGATTTTCTTGTGTGTTTCAAATGCAAATTTAGATGCAAATTCTCTCAAAAACATGCCAAGATTAGCAATACCCCCACAAAGAATGTGCAATTTTCCCAAATTCATAAGCAAAATCACAAAAAAGGAAGCTTTCTCTTGGGTAAATTTGTATCCCAGCAGTGAATGCTAATGTCATTTGTAGTAGCTGATCAAAAGGTTTATCTGATTTCTGTTCCCTATCCTGAGTCCACCATCCCATTAAATATGAAAGTTGTTCTCAGTAATGCAGAGGATAGCATGAAGTTATTCCAGCTTCCATTACACGTTACACCATCTTTCTTCTTGGCTCTTATGAATGATAATCATCATTTAGTTACCTGATTTGAAGTCCCTTATGATATACAACACTGCAATGGATCTTTAATAATATGCAGTAGCTTTCACAGTACTGTCTGGCATCAGAGACTCCATTATTGCACTGCAGAGATTTGTATCATAAAGAAGTGTCACATGCAAGGCATTGTTTCCTTTTCTGTCTAACAATGTGAAGTTGCCAAACCAGAGACCTTTCACATCATAGTCCTGCCCATACCTTCATTCTCCTTGTTTTCAGTGTACCCACATGAATCCAAAAAGTGGCTCTTTAGTATCTGGAAGAAGGCTTATGAATGATTAAATGAAGGCAGAATGCCACAACATGAAAATGGTTTTGCATTTATTTGGCCAAACCCCTGAATTTTTGCTCCAGGCTGCTTACAGATGTAGATAACAAAGGCAACAAGAACTCTTAGCCAGATGGAGCCTTATGGAACACTAGCTCTATTTTATGTAATTTTTAGTTACGAAGAAAAAAACATATTTTTAATTATCCTGTTTCTTTTTGATGTGTTGTTGTTTAACCTTGAGAAGAGAATCAGAAAAGTAAAAGTGTGAGAACTTGTTGGTTGAGATAAGCAAAATTTACTAGGTAAAGCAAAAGCTGCACACACAAGCAAAGCATAACAAGAAATTCATTCACTACTTCCTATTGGCAGTTAGATGATCACACATTTCCAGGGAAGCAGGGCCAATCACACATAACTGTTTCTTGGGAAAACAAACAGCTCCACTCTGAACATCCTCCCTCCCCCTTCTTTACCCTCAGCTTATATTACTGAGCATGATGTCATACAGTATAGAATATCTCTTTGCTCTGTTTGGACTAGCTGTCCAGGGTGTCTCCCCTCCCAACTTCTTGTGCATCCCCCGCCTCCTTGCTGGCAGGGCAGCATGAGAATCAGAAAAGTCCATGAGTCTATGCAAGTACTCTTCAGCAACAACTAAAGCATCAGTGTATTATCATCACTATTTTAATCAAAAATCCAAAACACAGCATCGCATGAGCCTCTACGAAGAAAATTAACCATCTCAGCCAAAACCAGAACATTATGTTATTTTTCTTTATTCTTCCTTATTCTGCCACAACCCAGAAACAGTTACTAAGCATTTCTGAAAGTTGTTGCACATGAGAAATTTGGAAAATAAAAATTCTTCAGCAGAATGTTAAAGTTACAATACAGCAGTATTAGAGGTTATACAGCAATTTAAAACAAAACAGAAACTTGTTGCCCACAAGAGTTAAAGGATTAAGAGTTTAAGTATAGTTTCCTGTATAAAACTGAAAAATATGGTAACAGCTGGGGGATAATGACTGAGTACAAGTTTCTTTTATATGTTATTGAAGGATTTTCTATTTGAACTGCAATGATGTTTTTCCTGATGTTTGTACATGCATGAGTGCAACAGTAAGCGATTTGTGCTAATATGGATTTAGTTTTGTACATATAATAAATGCATGATTACTGCAAGCCAAACATTTGTTCATTGCTGTGGAAATTAAATAATTTAAATTTGATTGTATTGTGTAGACCTTTTTTTTTTTTTCCGTTAAAGTCAATAGAGGCAATAGTGGTTAAGTATGATAGTTGGATCTAGTTCAGCAATGTGAAGTTAATAGGGATGGAATACACTCCTCCAGTTTGGGGAGGCTGAGAACCTTCATTCGCAGTGCTCTCAATCACCTTTTTGGAAACTCCACAGTTCTGAGCACAAGGCCCTTGATAATTCATTTAGTTAGTGACAATATCTAACATGAACTACACAGGGATATAAGCTGTACCTCTTGGATCAAAATTTGCCTTACAATTACAAAGCACGTCTTCTCAAAATGAGCCAAAGTGCTCTTCTTAACCTGAGTATTCGTCTATCCAATCAAATCAACAAGATCATTTTTATAGGTCAAACATATTATTTTCTTTATATATATTATATATATATTTTGTACCTGCATGATCATTCTATTTTTCTTTTTTTTTTTTTTTTTTTTTTCCTACTCTCTCTACTTCTTCTGTTTCCTTGGTTCAGCTTCGTACCTTTTGAGCCATCTAACTTCTGCAATACTCTCCCCACATGGAAAGTTGAGTAAATGCATGGGAACCATAACTACTGATGCCCAGCAAAGTCAAAATGGATTGCGATATTGAAACAGCCCAATGGTTTGGGTTCAGATATTGACTTCTTTACCCTCTTAGGTTCTGGATATGTCATAACCTTATACAAAAAAATTTACTCCTCTCTTAAGCGTTTCAAGTAAGTATGAGTTCAATATCCTTCTTGATAATCCGTTCCAGTTGTGATTGCCCACTTATTTACATGTTATTGCAATGGTGAATTTGTGTCCATTCAGCTTCATGCCACTCCACGTTTTTATGACATTGTCAGCAATACTGAAATAGTCCATCAGATATCCTTTTCATCTGCAAGTACTAAAACACAAAAATCAAGTCATCTCTCAGCCTTACAATGAGTTGGGAAAAACAGACAAACAACAAACACTGTGCTTCTTAGAATTCAAGGTGACTCTATTTGTAATTCCTTAATCATTTTATGTCCATACCTATCACTAGGTTTACTAGTTCATATATCTTTTGAAATGAGGACATAATATTCAAGAAGACTGCTTTACAAAGTAGCAAAATCATTCTCTGGTTTCTGCCAGATATTCCTGTTATACATCTTCAAAGATTTCATTAGTTCTTTTTGCTACAGTACTGCACTAGAAGCTGCTCTTTGGAACAATAATAAACTGCGCTCTCTAGTTCTTTGTCTGAATCAGTGCTGTCCTACAATCTTCCACTTTGTATATCTAAACATGCATTCTTTGCTTCTGGATGAATTTTTCTAGATTTGGCTACATTATATTATATATTTTCAGGTTGAGTTTTGTTCTTCCTTCCTACATTATCTAGAATGAAGGGCTAGATCTTACACCTTTATTTGAAACACAGAATGTAATTATCTACTGGAATTTCTGAAGAGTTAATCATGTCCATCTGTGCTGTTTTCTATATATAATTAAAAGGACATCCTGGTAGGGTCAAGAACATGAATTTCAATCCCTTTGATAAATGAGATAAAATGCATATTTGGAATGAATAGTTCTGTTTTAATTATGAATATGTACACTATTTTATGGGCCTTGAAAGCAGAAGCAAAATGTCCTAGTTGCTTTACTATTTATCTGTGTAATCATTATCCCCATGGGGTGCACTGTAAAGTCTAAGGGTCCACCAAAGATGTAAAGCTGCTCACTAGAAGAGTCTGAAGAAGAGTTCAGGTCTCCCAATTTATATTTTCTATGGAATATGCATAAACTACATGGTGTAAGCATTTATCCTTGTGTTAAAAAGAGCAGTTAAGATACAAAGTGAACATACTTTTTGAATCTGATCAAACTGCTCTTACTTACAGTCCTAGAAATCAAATACATTCTTAGAAAAGGAATCCCATCACACACTTCAGTATTATCCTTGCAGTCTAATACATTAACAAGACCTTTAGAAGAACCCTTGTATTAGCCTCAGAATTTCCTGTTCTCTTCATACAATTTATTCAACTTGACACTTTTTTTTTCTTCCCTTTTCCTATAGCATTTTATTATTATTTTTTTTAAATAGAAAATGTAGATTTTTTTTAATTCTTCTTTTAATAGAAGAAATAAAATAGAAAGAGAGAAAAGTACGTGGAAACATGGGGAAGGAGAAAAATCTTTACTCCGTTCCATTTCTTATTGGTATTTACCTTGAAGGGATAGCTACAAGCCTGAGCTAAGCAGAGGGGTAGATCACCTAATTGTGTAGCCATCTTGTGACATTAAGAACATCCTCTATCATAGAAAACAGTGCTGTTAGGGGTACAACTCCCCCTCCCTGCTAAGTTCACCCCTATAATTTGTATATAACTATTTTTAAATCACAAAATAAACATTCAGCTGTGCAGCCCAGGCCTCCTCTAGGAAGGCTAGAGGAAGATGTGCACTGAGGAAGGTATAAAAGCTGACTCAGCCAGAAGTTCTTCAAGACACCTGGAAAGACATTCTCTATCAAGTAAATCTATTGGCCAGCAGACAGGCTAGATACTCTTGTCCCATGCTGGAGTTATCGACATTGGTAAGCTTTTGAAATGCGGTGGGTATGTTCCTTACCAACTCTGGTACTGTTAAAAATATCCCTTCCCCTCTGTGTTTTCTGACATATAAGGGCACAGATATAAGGGGTTGTAAGTAGAAGAGAGAAACATGGGCATCCTTCTGACTCTCTAGTCAGAAGGTTTTCCACTGAATACTATGCCAATTTTAACAACATCACAGAGAAAGTAAGGAAAGCATTGGTCACCTGGCTAGTTAATATTTTTATTCATCAGGTAAACTGTAAAGACAGTAAGAGAAATCACTGGAATGTCTAATGGTAAATTAGAAAATTATTATTAAATATATAGATATAAATATAATATATAAAAATATAGAAAATATATTATTAATAGCAGATTATATAAATTTTACATTTTAGCTAGTGCATGATTATTCTGCAACAGTCAAGGAAAGTACAGATATATCAAATGTCATCCTGGTTTTGAACTGCCAAAATATTGCTGCAGACCATATAATTTCTGCACAATCCATAGAAAACCCTGTCATGAAGAAAAATCCTTCTGAGATTTGTTTTTCTTCAGGCAAAAATATAATTGATTTACAACCCATTTAGAGAAAACATTCCAGAAATACTTCTTTCTTCCAAATGATCACAGCAAGTTTGATAGAAATATAGTCTCAAATAAGGAAATAACAGTTATTTAAGCAGCTTGCAAAGAACATATTAGTCATGTTTCAATAAAATCTATGTTTGATGCTTACTAATTTCCCAGTTCATTTTGGGATCTTAATGAAATTCTGTGGCATTTAATTTTAGTTTGAGAACTGAATTTTCAGAATTCTGCAGAATTTTCTGATGTGAAAAAGTTGGTTTTGTAAAACCTTTTTTCTGACTTTTAAAGTTTCAAGCAAGTACCACTTCTGGTAATATTTTAGTGTTTATTGACATGCTTTAAATAGCAAATACTACCCCTATAGTTCACAGCTGGTAATGGTCATTGTAAGACACTTTTTTCTATGATGAGATGTCACACTTAAGCAGAACAATTGTAGAATAAGACCTATTTTGAGTAATGGCATAAGACTCTTGGCCATAAATAATTAAGTAGGGACATTATTTTCTTGTTATCACTTGTGGAAGCAACTGAAATTCTTTGCTGTAAAAAGAAGTTATTTGCTATATGCTGCAAAACAAGTAGGACTGTAGTTTTGTGACCTGTAGCTTTGTGATGTCCCAAAATAAATAAATAAATAAATAAATAAATAAATTGCTCTGTTTATATCCAGCTGTTATGCAGCAATTCTCATTCATGAGAAATGAAGCATTGCTGTTTTGAAGCTTTTCTTTGGTAAAGTTTGTCCTGGTTTCAGGTAGGACAGAGTTAATTTTCCTCCTAGTAGCTGGCAGGGTGCTATGTTTTGGATTAGAATGAGAAGAGCGCTGATAGCATGCTGATGTTTTAATTGTTGTAGAGCAGTGCTTACACCAAGCCAAGGACTTTTCAGCTTCTCGCTCTGTCCTGCTAGCGAGCAGGCTAGGGATGCAGCAGGAGCTGGGAGGGGACAGACCCAGGACAGCTGACCCCAACTGGCCAAAGGGGTATTCCATACCATCTGACGTCATGCTGAACAATATATACGGGTGGCTAGCCGGGGTGGAGGCGGGGGGGGCCGGCTGCTCGGGGATAGGCTGGGCATCGGTCAACGGGTGGTGAGCAATTGCATTGTGCATCACTTATTTCGTACACATTATTACTATTAATACTATTATTATTATTATTATTATTATTGTTATTGTTATTGTTATTCTTTTTCCTGTCTTAATAAACTGTCTTTATCTCAACTCACAGGCTTCACTTTCCCGTTTCTCTCCCCCATCCCGGAGAGGGAGGGGGGAGGGTGAGCGAACGGCTGTGTGGTGTTTGACTGCCAGCCGGGCTAAACCACAACAAAGTTACATACATAGAATCATAGAATCACTCAGGTTAGAAAAGACCTCTATGATCATCTAGTCCAACCTTTAACCTAGCACTCCTAAATCCACCATTAAACCATATCACTTAAGTTCTACATCTACACATTTTTTGAAGACCTCCAGGGATGGTGACTCAAACACTTCCCCTGGCAGCCTATTCCAATGCTACACAACCCTTTCAGTAAAGAAATTTCTCCTAACACCCAACCTAAACCTCCCCTGGTGCAATTTAAGACCATTTCCCCTCATCGTATCACTTGGTGCTTGGGAGAAAAAACCTATTCCCAATTCATTGCAATCTCCTTAAAGTTAATTATAAAGTACATTAAATGTTCCACTGAGCCTTCTTTTCTCGAGGCAACTGCAAAACAAATCCAGCTCCCTCAACCACTCCTCATAACACTTGTTCTCTAGACCCTTCGCCAGCTTTGTTGCCCTTCTTTGGACATTCTCCATCACCTCCATCAGGACAGGCAGTCCTGGCTATCAGGGGAGATCCTGGTCAACTGATGGCTGGCAAATATGACGCCCATCTACAAGAAGGGTCAGAGGGTAGACCTGGGGAACTATAGGCCTGTTAGTTTGACATCAGTGCCAGGGAAGCTCATGCAGCAGATTATCTTGAGTGTCATCACGCGGCACCTGTAGGGCAACCAGGCGATCAGGCCCAGTTAGCATGGGTTTATGAAGGGCAGATCCTGCTTGATGAACCTGATCTTCTTCTATGACAAAGTGACACGCTTAGTTTTGGGCCCCTTGCTACAAGAAGGACGTTGAGGTGCTCGAGAGAGTCCAGAGAAGGGCAATGAGGCTGGTGAGGGGTCTGGAGAACAAGTCTTACGAGGAGCGGCTGAGGGAGCTGGGATTGTTCAGCCTGGAGAAGAGGAGGCTCAGGGGCGACCTTATCGCTCCCTACAGGTACCTTAAAGGAGGCTGTAGCGAGGTAGGGATTGGTCTATTCTCCCACGTGGCTGGTGACAGGACAAGGGGGAATGGGCTAAAGTTGTGCCAGGGGAGGTTTAGGTTGGATATTAGGAAGAACTTCTTTACTGAAAGGGTTGTTAGGCTTTGGAATAGGCTGCCCAGGGAAGTGGTTGAGTCACCATCCCTGGAGGTCTTTAAGAGACGTTTGGATGTTGAGCTTAGTGATATGGTTTAGTGGAGGACTTGTTAGTGCTAGGTCAGAGGTTGGACTAGGTGATCTTGGAGGTCTCTTCCAACCTAGACGATTCTGTGATTCTGTGACCTCAATATCCTTCTTGTAGTGAGGGGCCCAACACTGAACACAGTATTTGAGGTGCAGCCTCAACAGAGCCAAGTACAGAGGGACAATCACTTCCCTATTCCTGCTGGCCACACTATTTCTGATACAAGCCCAGATGCTGTTGGCCTTCTTGGCCACTTGAGCACACTGCTGGCTCAAACCAAATTGCTATCAACCAATACCCCCAGAGTCCTTCCTTCCGGGCATGTTTCCAGCCACTCTTCCCTCAGCATGTAGCATTGTATGGCATTGTTGTGTCTCATGTGCAGGACCCAGCACTTAGCCTTGTTGAAATTCATACAATTGGTCTCAGCCCATCAGTCCAGCCTATCCAGATCCCTCTGTAGTCCCCTCCTATCTTTGAGCAGACCAACACTCACACCTAACTTGGTGTCATCTGCAAACTTACTGAGGGTGCACTTGATCCCCTTGTCCAAAACATCGATAAAGATATTGAAGAGAACTGGTCCCACTGCTGAGCCCTTGGGGGACACCACTAGTGACCAGCCTCCAACTGGATTTAACTCTCTTCACCACTACTCTTTGGACCTGGCCACCCAACCAGTTTTTAATACAACGAAGCAAACACCCATCCAAGCCTTAAGCAGACAGCTCCTGCAGGAGAATGCTATGGGAAATGGTGTCAAAAGCCTTACTGAAGTCTAGGTAGACCACATCCACAGCCTTTCCTGTGTCTACTGAGCACATCACCTTGTCAAAGAAGGAGATCAGGTTTGTCAAGCACGACCTGCCTTTTATAAACCCATGCTGACTGGTTGTCCTATAAGACCGGAGGGATGGCAAGCTCTTAAGATAATCTGCTCCATGATCTTTCCAGGGACCAAAGTGATACTGGCAGGCCTGTAGTTTCCCAGATTGTCCTTCTGGCCCTTCTTGTAGATGGGCACCACATTTGCTAGCTACTAGTCAACTGGGACCTACCCTGATAGCCAGGACTGCTGAAAAATGATGGAAAAAGGCTAGGCAAACACTTCCACCAGCTCCCTCAGAACCCTTGGGTGGATGCCCTCTGGCCCAAGGCTTACGTACATCTAAGAAGAGTGTCACTAAACATTTCCTCATAGATTATGAGGGCTTCATTCTGCTCCTTGCCCCTATCTACCAGCTCAGGGCGCTTTGTGCCTGGAGAACAACTGGTCTTGCTGCTAAAGACTGAGGCAAAGAAGGCATTAAATACCTCAGCCTTTTCCTCATCTCTTGTCACTATATTTCCCCCCACATCCAGTAAAGGATGGAGATTCTCCTTAGTCCTCCTTTTCTTGTTTATGCATTTTAAAAATCATTTTTATTGTCTTTAACAGCAATAGCCACATTAAGCTCAAGTTGGGCTTTGGCCCTTCTAATTTTGTCCCTGCACAGCCTCACGACACCTTTGCAGTCCTCCTGAGTGACACGCCCCTTTTTCCAAAGGTCATAAACTCTCTTTTCCTTCCTGAGCTCTAACCACAGCTCTCTGTTCAGTTATGCCAGTCTTCTTCAGCACTGGCTCATCTTTCGGTATGTGGGGACAGCCTGTTCCTGTGCCTTTAGCATTTCTTTCTTGAAGAGTGTTCAGCCTTCCTGGACCGCTCTGCCCTTCTGACTCCCTTGAGAGTCAGTCTTGAAGGACAGAGCAGTCCAGGAAGGCTGGACGCTCCTCAAGAAGGATGTCTTAAAGGCACAGGAACAGGCTGTCCCTGTGTGCTGTAAGATGAGCCAGCAGGGAAGAAGACATTTGTGGCTGAGCAGGGAACTTTTGATGAGTCTCCACAAGAAAAAGAGAGTTTATGTCCAGTGAAAGATGGGACAGGCAACTCAGGGAGAGTACAAGGAAGTTGCCAGCATATGCGGAGAGAAAATGACAAAGGCTAAAGCCCAGCATGAGCTCAACTTGGACACTATGGTAAAGGAGAACAAAAAATGTTTTTACAAGTATATTAGCTGCAAGAGAAGGGCCAAGGAGAATCTTCATCCTTTACTGGACACGGGGAAACATAGCCATATTTTCTTCTCAGAAAGAGTAGTTAGGCATCGGAACGGCTTGCCCAGGGAGGCGGTGGAGTCACCGTCACTGGGGGTGTTTAAGGAAAGGTTGTACGTGGTGCTTAGGGACATGGTTTAGTCGGTGATATTGGTGGTAGGGTGAAGGTTGGACCAGAAGATCTTGGAGGCCTTTTCCAACCTTAATGATTCTATGATTCTATTCCATGATTCAGGAATACCTCCCAAGGAACTCCACCAACCAGTCTCCTTAACAGGTCAGTCTGCCCTCCAGAAGTCCAGCGTGACAGTTCTGCTAACACCCCTCATTACTTTTCCAAGAATCAAAAACGCTGTGCCCAAGACAGCCTCCAACCTTCATATCACCTACAAGTCCTTCCCTATTTACAAGCAAAAGGTCCAGCAGGCACCATCCCTAGTTGTCTCACTCATCAGCTGTGTCAGGAAGTTATCATCCACACACTCCAGAAACCTCCTAGACTGTTTCCTCTCTGCTGTGTTGTATTTCCAGCAGACATCTGGGAAGTGGAAGTCCTGACGGGGAGTCAGGACACAGTTTCCCAAACTGTGAAATCAGACTTTTGAGCCCATGTATTTTGGGAAGGTATTTGTTGTTATTGTTATTTTTTGTTGTTTGTTTTGTTTCATTTTTTATCACAAAAGGAAAACAAAAACAAACAAACAAAAACAAGTATAAGAAGAAACAAAAATATTTTGGCTTTTATTCATCTATGTCATTCTGTCATTAGGAGTTGCCTGCTAGCCCATAACAACTACACGTTCTGGTGGTGAGGGTAAATTTAGCTCTTAGTGTGTGTGGTATTTTCATGGGTCTGGGCACTTGAAGAAATCAGGTAAAATCCTTACATTTCTTCCCCAGAACAGTGCACTGACCACAGGAGTGGAGGGGAAAGAACATATCAGAACAGGAAAGTGCACCGCTTTGCCTTCCTCCCTCATCTCAACTAATCTCCTAAGAACTACAACTGCAACACTGTAGTCTCCTGCACACTTAATTCATATATTCTTCAGTTTTACCAGAGGTCTACAACAGCATATATCTATCATGAGGGATGACCTGTGATTGCCTAAAATATCCGTGACACTGATATATTTAGTTGTTAATTTTTGTGCTGTGGATATCCAGCATCCAAAGATTTCTTTGAAATCTTGGGATGTGAGTCTCTCTTCTTTTTAAAAAAAAGTAAAATCCGAGCTATCCTTTTTCCACATGACTTCCAAGGCAAGATTTAGAATGGAAAAATAAAATAAAATAAAATAAAATAAAATAAAATAAAATAAAATAAAAAATAAAATAAAATAAAATAAAAAATAAAATAAAATAAAATAAAAAATAAAATAAAATAATAAAAGATTAACGGTATGTAAAAAGAGAGATTAACAGTAAAACTCTGTGTTATCTACACTGTTAGAGGACTCTAACTTCCTTGGCTAAGATATGTGAGTAAGTTTCAGATCCAATATCTATCACTGTTTAATATGATAGTGATTTTAAAATTGAAAAGCTGCATTTTTTTAATTTATTTTTATTTTTGATTTTGTTACTCAAAAGAAAAAAAAAAGCTGCAAAGAAGGTTATCTTACTTTCCATGGTTTTGAGCTCAGAAGAGTTCATCTCTTTTCTCTTGTCTCATGAGTTTATTTCCATAAAACCAAGCAGAATCAGCTGTGTTAAGTGGTTAAAAACAAAACAAAAATATAAAGGAACAGCTGTACTTTTTAATACTGAACAAGAAATACTAAGCAATAAGTCTTAAACTGGATCTTGCTCTCTGTTTTCTGAAGTCTCTATATCAGTGAAGAAGGTGTTTTTATTTTTATTTTATTTTAGTTTTTTCTTCAGAACTTACGGAGTCAACTTTTCTCTGGCTTCAATTGTACTTGTAATCGAGCCATTGGTAAAGAATCTACAGTGAAAAGGCTCAAGAAAATTTTGGATTCTAAGGTATATATGCAGGAAAACTGCATGAGTGATTTCAGTTATCTTCCAATATCAGACATGTCTGTTATACAATATACAATATATATAAGTATACAGTATAGTTGTATCCAAACTGGTAAGTCCAGAGTTTCTGGTCAGTTGAAAAATGTGGATTCAGCTGCCTTGGTACGCTATTACAGTGTAAGGTCATACTGTGATTCCTACACAGCTTGTGGTTCTCTGTCCTAAGCAACAAGGAGAGAAGCTGCTGAGGACTTGTAATGGGCAAATTAGAGGCAGGAGGAATAGCTCTCGTATCCATTTGGTTTTGACTGTTTCATATCCTGTGATGTACTGTGAAACCCAGCTGTTGCTTATAGCCCGTTAACAGTGCTTTTATTTCATTGCCTGCCTGGTCAAACAAATATTGGTTTAATATTTTTATATGTTGATTTTATTTAGAGAACAGGGAGCAGTAGTAACTAAGTTAACGTAACCTTGGGATGATACTTGCACATGCTGCTGTATTTGACAGCCTTTTTTTACACATGTCCATCCTCCCTTTCCAATCTATTCCTGCCCTAAGAATCTTTAAAAAAGTGTGATTTGTGAACATTGATTCTAGACAGCGGTAAAATAGTTAGCTGACTGAGTAAAATGCTGGAATAATTGTCTTTTCAGACAATTAGCCTTCTTCAGGTGGGTGAATGAACTTACCTAACTCCAGTGTAAAATAGCCTGTTGTCATAATCATAGTTTTGAAGTGCTCAGATGTTGCAGACTGCTGTATACTAACAAATCCTAATGGAAGCAAGATGAATTGAAATATATTAGAGAACTCAAAAATACAAAATTTAGGATAGGTTTTATTTCTGAATATTGAAATATACAACCTCAGTACTACCGGAGTACAGATGATTTTTTAATACTCCACAGCTGGCTCCATCTATACCAGTGAGGGTATATCCTCCTGTGGATCAGCTACATTCCTGCTATGCACAATCACATATATCAGTGTGAAGAACAGAATCATTCCTTGCATATTTTAGATGTAATTTAATTCTCCTGCCAATAGCCTATAAAAGTCTTTTTCACAGACTCTGATTTACTGCTGTTGGGAAGTTTTCAGCTTTATTATAACAAGGTAATACAACTCTTAACATTTTGTGGTTTGAGAAATATGAAAGCATTGTGTTTTTCAAATGTAAAATAAGCTTCAGAAACTATATATCCATTTATTAAAAAATCAAGCAAAGAGCACACAGAGGAAATATTACTCTTTAACGAAGATTAAGTTCTTTAACTAATGTCTTTTCTTTTACTATTTTTTTACTGTCCTAACTTTTTTTTTTCCTGAAGTTCTTCCAGGCAAGAACAACAGTTTATATACAAGAAAAGAGCTCAGATCCTGAACACAAAGCCAGTCTTGCATTCTGTGTTGGCATAAGATGACAAATTCTGTGAAGAAATGACACAGCATCCTTTGTTGAATAGGAAACATAGCCTTCAAACTTAGTGCAAGCCATGCTTTCCAGAGTGGGAGGATTCTACGTAAGAATGGGGAAATAATCAAGATTACTGCCTTATGCCAAACCTTTCAAAAATGTTCTTCAAAACCTTTTTATTCATACTGTGTGTTTGTATTGCAGTGGATTTTTAGGCAAGGAGTGTCTCTCCTCAGGTATTAAATGCCTTTTTATTGTTAATTGGTTATGAGTATTTATGTTTTCTTTCATTCCCTCATGTTTATCCTGTCATATATTTTATCATTCCAATGAAAGAGTTTGCAAGTTCCACGTAAAACTTATATTTAACTACTAGGTAAACATTTCATCCCAGCGTATCGATTACTTGGACTATATTACAATGCATAAATTCATATATACATAAATATATACGCACACGTGTTCTAGTCTAATGGTCATTTCTTGACAGTGTCACACCTGCATGTTTGCAGGCAGTCCTATCATTTTTTGATAGGACCTGCTGGCAGGACCATATCAGCATACCGAGAAGCCCATGAGAAAACGAAGCCCCCTCTGATGGCGTGCAGGTAGGATGCCACTTTATATTTTATGTTTACATATGATAATACAGACTTATATACAACATATTCAAGAAATGGCCACTACAGAGCAGTAAGAAAACAGCTCAGTTTAACAAAATATTAACTCTTTGGTCATAAAAAGTTAATCAACACAAAATGGTACCCCATGTGTATGTATAGGAAGGGTTTCCTGGGTCTTATATTGTTCTGGGTAAACCAGTAGTGGTTACTAGCCCTGCCAGGCAATCACAACAGATCACCTGACTAGAAGTGGGAAAGTGACTTCTGGGGAAAATGGCCCATGAGACTCCTGGGAGGGGGTGGGACCTTTAATATCAGCAGTACTGGTAGTATTGGTCCATCAGTCCAGACTGTCCTCTGAAGAGAGCCTTCCTACCCTCAAGTCTCAGTAGTGATGCCAAAATCTTCTTATTCTTAGGGAAAAAAAAAAAAAAAAAGACCAAACCAACCAACCAACCAAAAACTAAGAGATGAGTGAGGAAAAGGAAAGAGATTCAGATCCTTAGTACAGAACTTCCTGGAGTGGGCATATATCTGGGATTGCATCGGTTTTTGTTCTATATCATTCAGGCAAGCAGGACTGTATGTACCAATCAAGTGCAATCAGCAATTTACTATTTTTTTTTCTATTCCAATATAAATATATCAAGAGGAAGAACATGTCACCAACCTATTTCTGATCACTTCAGGATTTTTTTACATTGTCTAGCTCAAATTAAGCTAATAGAAAAACAAACAAACAAACAAGCAAAAGTGCTATAAAAGAAATAGTTTTAAAAGCCTTTTTCATATGCAGAAAAAAAAAAAGAAAAGAAATGCATTCAACATGATTTTTAAAATAAAAAGTTAATCAATTGTTTACAAATATATATATATATATATATAAAATCCAGTTAACAACTCTTTAGCTATTCTCCAAATATAAGAATGAATGTAGATTCTAATTGCAAGGATTCTCATGTGTGAATGTGCAATGGGCATTGTTTACCACAATCAATTTTTTGTTTTATGATAAGGTAGTAAGGAAACAAGAAGTACAAGTTTTTAGCAAGCATATATACGACACTTTAAATGGGCATTGAATAGCAGCTACTGTGTAAAATCATATTCCTTAAACAATTGGACATGAAAAAGGAGTGCATTTCTGGTTATTTTTGAACACCTGTTCAAAATAAAACATTAGACTGAAGACCCAAGTGATTCTAGTCTACTGTGAAGTATAATAATAAACCCAAAATGCACAATGTGAAGTATAATAATAAACCCAAAATGCACAATGCCTAAAACAGTTTATTGTCATTGTAATTTAGAATTCATAGAGAAAAACAATGGAGTCTCACTAGACATCTTTGATAAGAGTTTGACATTACAATCAGAAAGACCCAGTTAGATCTAAAAATCTACCTGAATTTTGCAATAAAACTTAAAGGCTTCATCCATTGTCAGATCTTCCTTGGTCTTTCTCTTGGTATCAGTTTAGCTGTGATTTTTGTTAAACAGAAATGCTTTTGTTCTGGGCAATCACACAGCAGTTTGTTGACAACTGAGCAGAATCTGAATTTTTATACTGCTATTTATGGAAGAATAGCTCAGATACATTTGTTTTGTCATTGTTTACTGGTTCAAAAATAATGTTTTGATCAATGAAAATATAGATGGAAAGTTCTTCCAGGACAGTTATTTATACAAAACATAATGTTTTGGATGTCATACTGTTTTAAACTGTGCAAATGGTTATTGCCTTTGGCCAAAATTCTGGATGAAAACCTGGAAGTACAGTCCTCAATTTGAAGAGATAAGAATCACCTGATGTCGTTTAGCTCTACTCTGCAGGTTTCCCAGTAACATCTATGAGATTTCACTGTGTTGTTGCAAATGGATCCCAAGACTTAGTCTAGCAAGGTGCATACCCCTATGTATATACCTTTAAAGGGAATAAATACCATTGTGAAATCCTTAGAATATTTTTTTTATAGCTGTGCTTCTTAACCGCCATAAAAATTTGCATATACATAGTTTTACACAGGAGAAAAGCACATAGGTTATAATTCTTAACTACTGGTAGAATTAAACAGTCATTTCCCTTATATGGAAAAAAAAAATCTTAAACTTCGTGAGACTAGACTTGATAAAGGAAAACTTTTTTCTAGAATTGGTTACTAATTCACTGTTAGTCAATGCATATATTAAGAATGAATCATAAAGATATTTCTGTTGTAAAAGTATTAATCTGGATGACTACAGGTACATAACAATTAAAAATAGTATGTTTTGTATCATACAATGTTGCCAAGATGCTTTGAGATTTGAGATTTGATATGCCTTACAGAGGAAAATAAAAGGTGTCTTTACAGAATCACAGAATCACAGAATCGTCTAGGTTGGAAGAGACCTCCAAGATCACCGAGTCCAACCTCTGACCTAACACTAACAAATCCTCCACGAAATCATATCACTAAGCTCTAAATCTAAACGTCTTTTAAAGACCTCCAGGGATGGTGACTGAACCACTTCCCTGGGCAGCCCATTCCAATGATTTTTTTATGTAGGTTTTGAAAGAAAATATGAGGGATATGCTCACAACAAATTATGAATTCATATTTTTCATTAAGACATGCTTAAGATTTTGTTTTGTTTTTGTTTGTTATTTTTTATATAAAGTCTTATCTGTCAGTGGAAGAACCATTAGTATTTTTATATCTTTGAAATGGTCTTTTGGAACCATTTGTTTCCAAAAGACAGAAATGTAATTTGGAGGGAAGACTTACATATGAGCAAGCAGTGAAAATTATTAGAAAAGGGATGAACATGTTGTTGACTGGGCTGATAAGGATTCTCAAATATCAGAAGAATTAGAGATATATTGTGAAAGGAAAATAAATATAAATGTCTGTTCTTCATACTTGTATAAAATCACAGTCTATTGCATATCTCCAAACACCACAGGAAGAAACTAGTGTCACACTGTAGCATCTGAATCATACACATGATACACATACCTAGCTCAACTTGATGAAAACATACTTCCATTCATCTGTGTCAAATGAACATCTGTCAGCATTGCTGCTCCTTCAGTTAGAGAATTATGTTGCCACTCTACTAGATTATCTTTTATTCATTAATGAGGGAATTTCTAGAAAGGTAGCTGTGCATGTGTGTTTATAGGCATCATTTCAGATAGGTCATGTCTGTACAGCTTGAAAAACGCTGTTTTTGTTCAAGTCAGAAGTGCATTTATGCAGTCTGTTTGAGTGTTAGTACAGATACACATAATTTGGCAAAATGCCTGGATTGCAAAATGGTGTCATGCATTTTTATTTGGGGTAGAAGGAACAGGTCTTGCAAGTCTAAGTTTTGCAATATTAAGCAATTATCTTTCACTTTGTAAAAAGTATTAGGAAAATAAATCTTGCAAGAAACACCTCAAGGAGAAAATACTTGACTAGGTTAATTGCAAGAATTTACAGGATCAAGTCCATAGTCAAGTACCAGGAATGTACTTTGGAAATTTGTAATTTTTAATCATTTATGAAGAAATTATTAGCAACCAACCAGAGTTTTATTGCTACTGTTGGTTAATATATTTGCACTAAATCAGAAATGTAGATGGAAGACAAGGGGACTGAAGCAGTCTTTGAACTAAGTATGTTTCATAATGCTTCATGTACTGTGTAGCTTATACGCCGTCATATTAGTATTGGAAATTTCTCAATCCACATTAGTATTTCAAGCCACATTATCTTGAAATACCATAGAGACACTGCTGTCTTGCACACCAGAAACTAAGTGCAACCACCTTCAGGGTAGTGGATGGTAGCAATCAAGCACTCTTGGAACTTATCCAAATGATTCAGTTTTGTTGAGTTGCACGGACTGTCTCTAAGAAGGGAAAAAAATAAATTGTCCCTGAAGCTACAAACCAAACCCTAACCTTCACGTAACCTCCACCCCCAGACTGGGAGCTTGGTCAACTTTTAAAGCTACAGGATATGAAATCTATGTGACATTTAGAGCTTCAGAACTATTTTCAGAATTTAGTCCTCTAGTATTCACTCCTGACCCACACTCCACTAGGAGCATTGCATATTTAAATGTACTATTCAGGAAAGGAAGCATTTCCAGGCCAAACACTGGAGATTGGAATATACTAGAAAATGGAAACTTGTCACTATAGCATGTGAGTCCTAGTCAGCAAAAGCAAAAGCAGAAGCAGAAGCAATTTGGGACCAGGATAAAAGGTCTCCATGGCACCCTCTGAACGGAAGGACATTCATCCTCTATGATCAGCTCCATCAGTTCTCTATATCCAAGGGCTCCTGCTGAACTTTAGTCTTTTTCTGCAGGCCCAGCTTCATATCAACGTAAAATAAAGCTTCAGGGAAATGTTGCCTGTCTTGTCCTGACACGCAACCTGAATTCAGCTAAGATCTGTAATTGGGCCTTTGAGCTAGGAGACAATCCTGTGAACTCACCTGCGAAAAACAGTAGCTTCTCCATGTCATCATATCTCAGTATTAACCGAGTTTTAAAAGTCTGAGCATATATTACCATACTGATAGGTGTTTCTGTCAACAATTCCAAATTTACTTTTACTTTTACACAAAAGAGTAGGTTCTGCTGAAAAGTTCAGAAAAGGTTCCAATGTATTGGAGAAGATCGGAAGTGATGTGGATTACACCTATTTCTGATACAATCAGATCACTGCCAGTATTGCACAGCTGTTATAGCTTAGGAAAGTAAGCTATGATAAATTATGCTTTATGCAGTAAAATTGCAACTGAGTTTGGTATTCAGAATGAAGGTTCTTGACACCAAGTGAGTTAATATATGAACCAGGAGGCAAAGCATGATATAAAGGTATTAGTGGAACAGAAGATGCTCAAATTCTTTGTTTTGACTTCTAAACTTAGCAAATTATCAATAACTGCTGAAGGATAGATGTATACAAGTAAATAGTTCTATAGTGACCTTCCCTATTCTATTATAGAGCAAATAGGGGTCAATAAGTACAAGCACAAAGTAGACTTGCACAAGGAAGATTTTTCTGCAGTTTCAGAATCTTTTTTTTTTCATTGACAAATCCATAGAGCTAGTCAAATCTTTACCAAGATTAATTTGTAGTATTTCACTTGCATGTGAGGACTTAAACAGAATATTTACCTATATAGACCACCCAGCCAAGATGATGACACCATTAATTGTTCTTTAAGGAACTAAGAGATAACTCTAGATCAGCCACCTTTGTCCTCATGGGTGATTTCAACTTGCTAGACATGACCTGGCAATACCACACAGCTGATACAAACAGGGCCAGGAGATTCCTAAAACACCTTGATGATAACATAGTACAGATACTAAGTTTGCTGACTAGGAAAGGTGCCCTACTAGAACTGTCGCTCGTAAGCAGAGAGAGTCTTGTGGGTGAAATGGTGATTGGTGGCCGTCTTGGCCATAGTGACCATGAAATAGTTGAGTTTAAAATCTTTAGTTATAGCAGAAAAACTGCCACCAAAACTTCAATGCTGGATATGGGGAGAGCAGACTTCAGGCTGCTCAGGGAACTAGTTAGGTAAGGTCCCCTGGGAAACGGCTTCTGAAGGCATCAGGGTCCATCATTGCTTGTCACTTTTTAAGAACCACCTCTTAAGAGCACAGGAGCAAGCAATTCCAAAATGTCAGAAGTCAAGCAGGGGGTACAGAAGATTGGCTTGCCTAAGCAGGGATCTTCTTCTAGAGTCTAGGTGGAAAAAAAGAAAGTGTATGGCCACTGGAAGCAAGGTCAGGCAATATGGGAGAACTACAGAGATGATGATCACCTTTGTAGGGATAAATTTGTGTGGCCAAAGCTCAATTACAGTTGAAGCTAGCCAGTACTGTGGCAGACAATAAAAAGTGCTTTTTTAAAATGTGTTAACAGCAAAAGGAGGACCAAAAAAAACCACTGGTCTGTTACTTGATGAGGGTGATCACCTCACAAAGATAGACATTGAATAGAGCAGAGATGTTTAATGCCTTCTTCACCTGTCTTCAACACTGATGATGGGCTGTGGTAACCCTGGAGCCTGAGTTGGAGGACCGTGACTGCTGTAATAATAAACTCCCAGACAGTCCTGATTTTGTGAGGGATTTGCTTTTCCAGGATGCATATAAGTCTACAGGGCCCAATGGATTCATCCCAGCATAGTCAGAGAGCTGGCTGATGTCATCGTGAGACCTCTCAATTATTTTTCAACAGTCTTGGGAATCTGGAGAGGTCCCAGTTGACTGGAAGCTGGCAAATATTATTCCAGTTTTCAAGATGTGCAAGAAGACCCTGACAATTATAGGCGTGTCAGTCTCACTTCAGTGCCGGATAAAATTACAGAGAAAATTATTCTGGGAGTTATTGAAAAACACCTGAATGATAATGTGTTCATTGGTCATAGCCAACATGGGTTCACGAGGAGAAAATCCTGCTTAATGAACTTAATTTCCTTTTATGATAAGGTTATCCATCCAGTTGACCAAGAGAAACTTGTTGATATATATATGTCTATATTATGTCATTAAAGCTTTCAATATAGTTTCTCACAGTATCCTTCTGGACAAAATGTCCAGCACACAGCTAGATAAATGCATAATACAGTGGGTGAAAAATTGACTGATGGGTCAGACTCAAAGGGTTATGATAAATGGGGTTACATCAGGCTGTCATTGAGTCAGTAGTGGGGTTCTGCAGGGCTCCATGTTAGGGCCAGTTCTCTTTAATGTTTTCATAAATGACTTGGATGCAGGACTTGAAGGTATAGCAAGTTTGCAGGTGACACTAAATTGGGAGGAGCTGTTGATTCTCCTGAGGGTATGGAGCCCTTGCAGAGAGATCTTGACAAATTAGAGAGCTGGGCAATCATGAGCCAAATTAAGTTCAACAAGAGCAATTGCCAGATTCCACAACTGTGAAGGGGCAACCCTGGCTATACATACAGACTGGGGGATGAGAAGCTGCATATCAACCCTGTGGAAAGGGATCTGTGTGGTTTCAGGTTGACAAGTTGAATGAGTCAACAGTGTACCCTGGCAGCCAGAAGGACCAACTGTATCCTGGGTTGCATCAAGCACGGCATCACTGGCCAGGGAAAGTGATTGTCCCACTCTGCTCTGTGCTGGTGCGGCTTCACCTTGAGTACTGTGTGCAGTTTTGAGTGCCACAATATAAAAATGACTTAAAACTATGGAGGGCAACAAAGGTAGTGAAGGGTCCAGAGGGGAAGACATATGAGGAGTGGCTGAAGTCACTTGGTTTGTTCAGCCTAGAACAGAGGAGACCCAGGGATGACGTCATGGCAACCTACATCTTCCTCACAAAGGGGTCACCAGAGAGAAGGGATCAGTCCCTATTTGCAGGTCCTGGCAACAGCAGAATGGTATATTTATTTCAGAGAGGTAGATACACGCACATGCACACACACAGAAGATTGAAGTTCTCTAGGGAAGCATACACACAATGTGTTCTCTAGTTGCTGTCACTCAGACTTTCCAACACACACAAGCAGGACAGAGAATGAGATTGCAAAGTGAAAAGTAGTGAGGCTCAAGTCAGACAAGCGTACTGACCAGCCAGTTGCTTAAATACAACTGACTCCCCCCTCCACCCCCTTTTCATTTTTCTATGGTCATACTTCTCCCCCAGGCACTTTAATCCTTCCTTTCTCCACCCTTGTCTCCTCCCAAATAAACAACCCAACTGTATTTTTTTTCCCCCATTGGTCCCAGTTTTGCTATACTCTTACCCAGATTTGATATTTCTGATGCTGTTACCTAGTTGCTCTTAGCTTTATCTCAAACTACTGATATTGTTACCTAGGTGTTTCTACTCTGGTGATTCCCAATACTCCCCACAATTATCTCTGAATCTTGGCCATTTCTCAGGTAACTCCCCTTTAGCCATCTGTACAACACAACCATCCCTCACAGCACTACCTCCAACTTTTGCCAGCTTTTCTCTGTTATTTGTTATGTTCAACAATTTCTCATGTCATGTTCTATAGTTTCTTAGAGTCAGTTCAGTTAGCTAAAGCTCCTACTAGAACTGCATATCTTAACACTCAGTGGCAACCATTTCCTTTTACAGTTCTGTTCATACTGAATGACATTTCATAGTAATATTGATGCATTATGCTATTCAGGGTGAAACTGTGAATGCCATAATGAAAGTAAAAGGAGAATGATTATTATTCTCATAGTACATTCATGCACCTATATCCATTGACAAGTAAGGTGTTTAGAAATTCACCAGACAGTGAAGCAACTTTTCCTATATAATTTAATTTAATGGAGAGGGAGATGTGCAGGGACTTATGAAATGCACTTAAGGACTGCCTGTTGTTTTTTTTTAGGTGAAGAACTGTTCAAATTGTGAGTGGTGACAGGCAGTAGACAGCTATGTGTATGTGTGCATCTGGAAGTGAATGTGTGCATCTGGAAGTGAATGTCCAGAACTGAAGTTTTGAACTCCCAGAGGCCTACTTCTTGCTAGCTGAAGCTGGCATTGGCTGTTTGTACATTTTGATTAACACTTCATGTGAAGAAAAGTGACATGACATGACATGACATGACATGAATCTTCCAATTAATAAAGACACATGACACAAAGCCACCACTTATGAGGCTGATTCCATGCTGTGCTTTTGCACATACACTGTTTGGTTTGGGAAAACCACAAGTTTAACATCTGGAAAAGAGATCTGGTGCCATAAAGAGTTTCCCCAAAAGAAGCAGTCTCAGAAGGAAGAGAGGGTCCTGGAAAGAAGAAAGTGAAGGTCCTGAAGGGAGGAAGTATCCTGGAAGTATGCAAAGATCCTGGAGAACAGAGTTCTGAGTGGAGACAAATGTTGGAGATTGCCCAGGGACCTTGGCCATTAATGCCCAAGACTGGTTAAGTTTGAGCAGATGTGCAGCATAAACTGACATAGTTTTCTGCCTTCCTTAAACTAGGTACAATCTTCCTGTGGGGAAGGAAAGTCAAGACCCAGCACTGGGGTTTGGGAGGGTGTAAACCAATGAGTATGTGAGATAATCAAGTATATTAAAAGCTTTAATGTTGCTGGTTCATATATATATATATATATATATATATATCCAGATTGAGTATTGGCTATCATTTACTGTGCCTCATCTGTGACAGTATGATGAGGAAAGAGAGGCAGGAGTTGGTTCCTCAGGACCATCAAGTGGAAGAGACAGTTTGTGGAGGCTGACTTGCAGTGGCTTTTCGGAAAGGATCACTATTCTGGAGTATCTTAACCAATGTGAGACTGGACACTTGACAATTACCACAATTTTCTGCCTTTCAGTACTGACTGACTGACTTGATAGACCTTGATTCATCCAAGAAAGGTGAAGAGTACAATGAAAATGTACCCATTCAGAAAGAGGCATCAACTACACACATGCTAAAATATTTATGTCAGTAGAGGAGTTAGTGACGCCATATTTAATCATCAGATATAAACTCAAAGTAAAGTAGTGTGCATTTTCAGGTAACACACAGTTAAAGGAGTGTATTCCCACATGGTATTGTGGTAGCAAAAGGTTTACACGAGTCCAAAAAATGAAAACACAAACCGATTGGGGGAAAATCTTCCTAGAGCTACTAAAAAAAAAAAAAAAAAAAAAAAAGAAAAAGCTGATGCAGTGCCTGTAGATCTCCAGTATTCTAGGTGACTACTTTTGCAGCTTCAGAGAGGATATAAAAGAAATACCCAGAGAAGATGTGGATGCCCCAATCCTGTAAGTCTTCAAGGCTAGGTTGAATGGGGCTTTGAGCAACATGGTCTAGTGGGAGGTGTCTCTGCCCATGGCAGGGGGGTTGGAATTAGGTGTTCTTTAAAGTCCCTTCCAACCCAAGCCATTCTGTTATTCTATGGTTCTATGAAATGCAATGTGCTTGTCATGTCACTTACACAAGGTACCTGCCATTGGACGGTATCAATAAAAAGTTAGTAAATTAGATTCAGTATGGTAATTTCTGTTGAACCCTTTGAATTCTGTTATTCATGTCATATTTAACTAGGAAAAAATTCATCTTGATTAAATTTCCATAAATACATGTTTCACCATCATTAAGAAGACCGAAAGAATTGGGCAAGCTTTTTAAGAGTTTGTATACATGTGTTTTAATAGGAGAAGGGGAAAGATGTTTAAACATACTACGTTCTTCATTAACATTGTCTAGTACAGCTTCTAAGTAACTGGGTCATTACAGGTGTGATTCACTGCATATTAAGACTCCTTAGCTACATGTACACATAGATGTACATGTGAAATAGAAACTCTACTGAATTGCCTAAACAGCAGTATCTATTGATATTTAGATCCTCCAGAACACCTGTTCTCCAGCCGCCACCCCAGAGGGTCTTCTGTGGAAACTATGTCCTATCTGATAGATCTTGCATAAATCTCTCATGTTTTAAGGTGAATGAAATAGTATTCAAGTCTTATGTGTAGAAAATTTAATCCTACCCTATCAGTCTATAGTGACAGTTTATTCAATGGACAGTTGGTCAGTACAGTCAGTGGAGTCCAGAGACTGACTTTCACTAAGGGTGAGATGAAAGGCTCTTTTTACTTTGAATCAGCCAAGTTTCCATTGGCTACAGCAGAAACTCCAACACAACTTCCATGTAGATGTCCAAATTTAGGTGTCTGAATCTGTTTAAATGAGTTTAGGATACAAGTTTGAATAAAGTTTATATGTTTCCTGGATATAAACCTGATGATACAATTAGTTTCATAGACCATTCAGATTAACACTTAATTCTTCTTAATAAAGAATACTGGAAAAGAAAAGAAAAGAAAAGAAAAGAAAAGAAAAGAAAAGAAAAGAAAAAGAAAAGAAAAGAAAAGAAAAGAAAAGAAAAGAAAAGAAGAGAAGAGAAGAGAAAAGAGAAGAGAAGAGAAGAGAAGAGAAGAGAAGAGAAGAGAAGAGAAGAGAAGAGAAGAGAAGCAAACAAAAAAGTAAATATTAAATTATTTGTACATATTTTTTTCCAAATGCCATAAAAAATAATATCTGGGTTAGTTGTGCCATTCAGACCAATTATACAACCAGTATCTGATAAAAATACTCAGCCTTGCTAAGCACAGACTGTTATATTTTACTGTTTAAGTCTATGATGAATATAGAACCTCTGTGTCATTTGTTTTGTACTAGTTAGTATTCCACTTTCCTTTGGGAAAATCCCCATCACTGTCTATGTAATATAAAGAGGGAACTTAGATGGATGTATTACTACTTAAAATTAAGTATAATGATTCCAATTTTAATATAGCACAGAGCATTTTTACTGCAAATTAGCAGCGTGGTATCTGCGTGAAAAAAAATTGTGACAAATTCCTCTCTTGTATTACTATAATCAACAGAGTTATTAACAGGAAAGCATTTGATTTATGAGTATATACATATGCCACATTTACAGCAGATGGATGTAGTCTATTCTGAAAAGAGAAAAGAGAGCTGGAAAAAACTCCTACCCATAGGGGGAAAAAAAAAAAAAAGACATTTATTTTGAAAATAACATCTAGAATTTTCCGTTCTCATCGAGTTGCTTTGTAACTGTCTTTAAAGCCAACAATTTTTGGGGAACAAGTCTGACCATTACTCTGGAATCTATTCCTTAGCAGCATTTCTCTACTAGCCAGGAGAGGAACCTCATGAAGTTCAACAAAGGCAAGTGCAGGGTCCTTCACCTTGGGAGGAATAACCCCATCCACCATCAGCCCCCATCAGCTTGGGAGCTGACCTGCTGGAAAGCAGTCCTGCAAAGGACCTGGGAGTCCTAGTGGACAGCAGGTCAACCATGTGTGATGCTTAGGTGAGCAGCTGGGCTCCAACACAACCACTCTCTCACACCCTGTGTGAAAAAATATGAAAAGGGATCAAAGGTTGAGATAAGGACAGGAAGATCACTTATCATCACAGGCAAAACAGACTCAGCACAGGGAGAATAGTAAGATTTATTGCCTATTACTAACAAGCTAGAGAAGTGAGAAACAAAGGAAAGAAACCAAAAAACACCTTCCCCCCATCCACCCTCTTCCATCTCCTCCCCCTGAGTGGCACAAGAAAATGGGGGACTGGGGTCTGTCTATAGTGCTTCACCTCCGCCTCTCCTTCATGGTCACTCTCTGCCCTTGCTCCACATGGGGTCCCTCCCACAGGATGCTGTCCTTCCCGAAATGAGCCTGCAGGGGCTGCCCACAGGCAGCAGCTCTTCAAGAACTGCTCCTATATGGGTCCATAACAAGGGGTGCATCTGTCAGGAGCAAACTGCTCCAGCATGGGTCCTCCACAGGCAGCAGATCCTGCCAGATCACCTCTAGCAGGTGGTCCTGTCTCCATGGGCTACAGGTCTGGCCTGGAATCTGCTCCGGTAGGGTTCTCCACAGGCTGCAGCCTCCTTCAGACCACATCCACCTGCTCCACCAGGGGCTCCTCCATGGGCTGCAGTGTGGAGATCTGCTCCACCATGGTACGCTGCGGGCTGCAGGGGGACAGCCTGCTCCACCAGGGGCCTCTCCACAGGCTGCTG